>NC_137266.1:40962207-41562207 GCF_053477335.1 Acartia tonsa
AGGAGAGATATATATTGTAAGATATAAATAGAAAGACAGAATGATAAAAGACCTCATATTAATCATATTTCTCGTATTCATTCGAATCCGGTGGATAGGAACCGGTTCTCATCCATACGAAAAAAACTATGTCTAGCATCGTATTATATCCAGCTTTCTACGAATATAGAAATGTACAATCATAAGATTAAAACCAGTTTTTTTAGCCGGTGTCTTCGGCACCTCGGGGCTAAAAAAACTAGTTTTAATCTTATAATTGTACATTCTATATCCGCGGAAAGCCGTTTATAATACGATGCGAGAAATAACTATTCTATTCATCGTAGTTAAGCTGGATCTAAT
Source organism: Acartia tonsa (assembly GCF_053477335.1). Lineage (NCBI taxonomy): Eukaryota > Metazoa > Arthropoda > Copepoda > Calanoida > Acartiidae > Acartia > Acartia tonsa. The sequence continues at coordinate 40,962,550 of NC_137266.1, forward strand.
ATTTATGGATGTTATCATCTTAGTGTATATCCATCTAAATATATTTATATCAAGTTAAGCTGGATCTAATATTCATGGATGTTATCATCTTTGTTTTTATCCATCCAAATATATTTATATTAAGTTAAGCTGGATCTAATATTCATGGATGTTATCATCTTAGTTTATATCCATCCAAATATATTTATATCAAGTTAAACTGGATCTAATATTCATGGATGTTATCATCCTTGTTTATATCCATCGATTTATTTGTTTCTGTCTCGTTAGAGTCTATTTTGCATTTAAAAGTAACAACAAATACATTTCCTGATTTTTTAGTAGCGCAGCTACTCTATAATAATAGTATGTCCGTACGTCCATCTGTATTGGTAAGTAATACAGAATATTCTAGGTAGTAAGGTACAGTAGGCGCTATTTAAAACGCAATTACAATTTTTATGATTTTCTTAACCTTATTCCCAAAATGATCTAAAGAAAAACACAAACACACCAAAACTCCCTTCTCTCCCCTCCCCCCTCCTAATTTTCAAATTATTTAAAAATAGGGAAGGGGGGGAATCTTTCCTCGAATAGGCAATCTCTGGAAAACCGCAGAAAACTTTGGCTGCTCATTATTAGTATTATCATTTATTTTTATTCAAAGTTTAAAATAACATTTACTAATCTAAGATTATCTCTTTTTTTTTTACTGTTTTACTATTTACTATTCTGTAACAGATTGCTTCGCTACATATGGACAAGTTATTTCTTGTTTTTGTTTTTCTTTTTATAGAACAAATGTTATCCAAAACTCAGAATAGGGCAAAATGTTTTGAAAAAATATTGAATTAAAATTTTGGTAAATTGCAGGGAGGGAGGGAGGGGACACTAGACTGTAAAAATTTAAGGTACCCAAAGTGTTATAATCTCACTCTCTCAAACTAAAGGTGTCCAAACTTTTCAACCAATAAGTACAATCTAGAGAAGGGTATATTTTGTTCATCATATTCATCATTGAGGATGTATAAAAAATTTATCGTCCATTCTCTTAGTCAAGTGTATTTTTAAAGCGGAGTAAAAAAATACGAATTTACAGAGCAAAATTGAAAAATAATACATCAACTTTGAATGGACAAAATGGCCTAAAACCAGACCTGGTCCTATACTAAATTTTTGCATATTTGAACGAGCCGTTTGTAAGATATTAGGGTTAGGAAAGCCTTCCTATAAGTATATTATATAAGAATATTTGAATTGCCTAGTAGCTTGACTCCCTATTCAAAATAATACATCAACTTTAATTGTAAAAAAGTGGTTAAATTTAAAAAGAACAAGGACAAATATGTCCCAAAAAAGTGCAGCAATTACAATTACTACCAATTTAAGTTTTTTAGGAGCAAAGCTACACTATTATTCCAAATATTCACAAGTTTGTCTCAGACGTTAAGTAGGGAGAACGTGATTTGCAATAGACTAAGAATTATTTTTTTTAGCTGACTTTAGGTGTAAGCGACTTCAATTTGCTCCATAATAATTTTTTTGTTGCTTTTCTACTTATGGATGTTGTCATCCTTGTTAATTTAAAAATCTGTTTACAAAAAAAACGTCTACGGAAGCTATGTTGAGGACGTACAGGCATGCCATAATTATATTGTAGCTACGCTCCTATTCAATTGTCGGTCCATTTTTTTTTCATTATGACTTCGAAACCGATTAATATTTGCTGTGGATTAATAACGGTTCTGAGCTGTGCTGAAAAATCATGTATCGTATTAAAGACACTTTTCCGCAAATTTTAAAATAAAATTAAATAAATTAATGCCAGTTTTGATGGCTCGGGCCTTCAGTCTCTTGTGGCCTACAAAACTGGAATTATTCTTTTAATTTATATTTTACTATCCACGGAAACTAATGAGATGCAATAAATAACTATTAACTTATTAAGAAAATAATTTAATTAGTAGTGCAACTTTCCTACAAATTAAAAATCTTTAAACATGCCTAAATTAGCAATCAGAGCTATCTTTACGGACGAACCAGCCCCAAACTTATCAAATCTACGCTATCAAAAAGTACCTAACTATATATCTATACTTTTTCTATGTTAAATTTGCAACAAAAAAAGTTCAAACAAAAGTAAGCAAAAAATATCCACAAAATTACAGCTGTATTTCTCATTGTATTTTTTACGAAAAAATTCGCAGTTATTTAAAAAGTTATTGAAAATGAATTATAATTCTTCCTATAATATCCTTTTATATAAATTGATTTTTTTGTTTGAAGCTTAAGATTTTGATAACTTATTAAACGAATGATTTTGCGATTTTTAGGTAAGCTTCACATAGGTCCCAAGATCCAGACTTCTCGCCTTACCCAAGAGGCTAGCGTCGAAGTGAACAGTTTTATATAAAGTCGTAAGGTTTTTATTATGTCACCGTTAAGACCTCTATTACATTGAACAAATATGTATGCTTCGGAAGCCTCGGATGGGCTAAGGCTGTTTTTAGGCAATTTAATTTTTAAATATTGGTATATCTTTAAGCTATTTTTAAGATCAATTCCTTCGAATACAGAGCCTCTAGAATGATGCTTTGGGCGCATTCACTAGTAATTTTTATACTAACATATGTACATTTAGATTTAACATTTACTGAATATGGCCCAAAGATTTATATTAATTAAAATCTAAAATAACATTAGCAATATATTGTGGTATCCGCCGAGGATAAATGGCAGACACCGGAGTTCAATTAGATTACGGCAGTGTGACAGACGTGGACACCTTACTATAGAGAAGCTACGCTTCTCTAGCATTCACTAGATAATAATCAACATCTATTTCAGTTGTCACTTTATTGAAGGTTTAAAGGATACTAAAGCTATATACAACAAACAATAACTACATGGATAGGAATAAATAATCATAACATAAAAGCATTATAATACATATACAATAGTCAGTTTGGGCAATAATGATCCCCCATCCCTGGAAAGGGTGGGGGGAATTAAGAATACAGTTAACCATAATAAAACATGACAGATTCAATCATTAATTCTAGGCATAGGGAGGGGGTCGTCAGACCCCTTCCCCAGGACTCGGGGGAGGGCCATTGACCCTCCACCGAACCCCGGTCAGGGGTGCCATATGCATGGCTCACGGTTGCCGAATACCACAACTCTCCCCTCGGAAGGCTGGGAGAGGGTTCCCTACCAGACTTCCGACAGTGGTTGAGGCCTTCGGTCCGCTTCCTTAGGGCTAATATATACAAGCGATAATGATTCAATGGAATCCTAGTGGTGAGTGTTTCTCAGGGTTGGTGGGCTCCCAACGTGGGGTAGAATGCAGAGGCTGGCTTTGGTTGGACACGTTGTTAAGCGCCGGCAGGTGTCAGGTTGGCAGGTGGCACAGTTGCTGCTGGGACAGTCAGCAGTGGGGCATGCTGGTTGTTGTTGGCCGCGGCTGGGGCACTGGCTGCCAAGTTGACCGTCTGGGCAGCGGCCTGCCCTCCCGTGGGGCCGCGGGGTCGGCCAGAGGGCGGTCCTGGCCTACCTGGGCGGTCATGCCCGCTATCGGTTGATTGCATGGACACTATTTCCTCGGCTGCTTCCCGGCCGATGGGTATGGGATCCCAGTCTACTGAAAAGTCCCGGGACTTGGCATGGGTGAGCCTGGCTCTAGCCAGGGCCTTCCTATACAAAGTTGGATGGTACAGGAACACTTGTGACACCGCATTCAAGGCCGCTCGGACGCCTCCCTGTGCTGCTGCCAGGGAAATGATGGTTAGGTCCCCCAGCAGTTTGAGGATCAACAACAGCAGACACAATATGGCTGCGCCATCTCCCCACTCGTGAATAGCTTGTCTGAACCCAGCCCAGACATCCAGGGCGGCCTCTCCTTCCTCCGCCAGTCGGTCGATGTTGTAGGACACTATCCCATGGTCGCCTGTGGCCGAACAGCTGCCCTGCTGAACGCATGACCCATAGGACAGGCCGGTCAGCATGGCGCTCTTATATGCTGGGAACGCCAGCAGCTGCTGCCAGTCGTTCAACTCGGCCTGCGAATACAAACCCCCTGAACTGAAGTCATCCAAGGGTTCTGTCAACAGCTGCCTAGGCGTATCCAGCGGGGGTGGCCTCTTCTTAGGAGCGGGGGTTAACTCTATCCAGCCTTCCTCCGCGTGCACAGTCAGGGGGTAGGTGGAGGAGCAGGGAATCTTGGTGGCGTGGCCGCTGTACACTCGTGTCACGGCGTCTACAAACCCTGTGGGCTCTACTGGCACTTTGTCCCAACACTCCTTGTGTTCATGGACAACATATTTATTGCGTTGGCAGGTAAGCTGGAGCAGGACATCTCCCCTCAGCACCGAGAACGTGCTCCCCTGGACGCGCACCAGGTGGGCCGGGTCTAGTTGCTGGAGCTTCCAGCAGTTGGCCGCCACTTCTTCTGCTGCTGTGCTTTTCATGCGGGTCTCCAGAGTAAATCCAATATAACCTGCATGTATCTGGGCCTGCAGGGGAACATCCACATCCCTGGCCGATACTCTGGGTAGCGCTGCCGCGGCTGGGTCAGCTGCCACGAACAATGCTGGGTGGTTGGTGGCATGGGCCTCAAAGTCGCAGTTCACTATTGAGGTGGGGTTGGTCATGTTGATGAAAAACTGGGCCTGATGGTCAACCAGGAACGCATCCATCACTAGGCTGGGCTGGAGGCTGCGAATCAGCCTCAAGGGCCAATCTCTCCCCAGGTGATCCCACACGTAGGTGGCTTCCCCAGTGATGCAGGACAGCTCTGAATGGGGACACTCCAAGGTCAGGTGGTCAGATTAGGACTCCACCCGTCCATCCTCTACTACGTAGGTCTCTTCCTTAACCAGCAGCCGTCGCTCCTGGAGCACTAATTCATTGCGGTACAGCTGGCCCTCGAAGTGGACGTCCTCCCCCTCACAACCCACCCCCTCGGGGCTGTTGACGAGGGCGCCCACCATGTCGAGGGTGAAGAACAGGGGATGGTTCAGTTGGAACGTCAGTGGCTGGGTCTTGCCTGGCAGCGTGTAGACACGGTTCCTGGCCAGGTCTCGGCACGTTTCGGGATCTATCTTGGTTGGCCTCATGAGGGTGGGGACCGAGGTCACCTTGAGGTGACCCCATACCCCACACCTGAATGTCCACTGGGACACAGTGAGCTGGCAACTGTACCCTGTTGTTTCCCTCACCTTGACTTGCTGCAGGACGTGTACTTCATGGCCCAGGGGCACCTCCTGGTGTAAGGGTTCCGTGTTACACATCTTCTCCTTATTGTAGGCTGTGACGTGGGTGGGGTTGGCGCAGTCCCATCCCACCAGGACGTAGCTGGTTGTAGGCCACACGGCTGCCAGCAGGAGGCCCCACAGGACCATCCACCAGTGAGAGAAGCTTCCAGGCAGCCATCTACCTCGCACACGCGGCTGGGGATCTTCGGCTCGGGTCACGGCTGCTTCTTGGGGCTGGACACGGCTGGGCTGCTCCTGGCTAGATACAAGTTTCCATTGAGCGTTATCTTTGTGTGGCCGGGGCACCCCGATACCCTCCCCAATGACAGACTGGCAGGCGACTGGCACTTGCCTGGGTGTCGGCTCCCCTAGCCCCAAGTGGTCCCTTCCCTGGTCCAAGGCATGCCCAGTGGCATGGGGCTGAAGTGCGTGTGGCACAGGCTCGCCCTTACTCACGTCCCTCCCCTGCCCTAGGAACTCAGGTGCATGTGGCACAGGCAAGTCCTTATTTTCCCAAATTTCAATCTCCCCAGCCTCTGGTGCAGGGGGCACAGGCAAGGCTGGGGTTTTACAATGGCTTGGATACAACACATTTATCAAATTTAACTTATCCTGGCTCGACTGGGGTTGCTGGGTAGTTGGATTCCTTCGGCTGGCAGGGGGCTCTGAATGGCACGTAGTTGGGCTCTCCCTGCAGGCTGGTGGCGCTGGCTGGCTGGGGGTGACGGGTGTCACCCCTTCCTCTGGGACTGCTGGCTCGTTCCAGGATCCAGGTCTCTCGGTGGCGGCGACGGTTGTCGCCCCAGGCACCAGGTTGGAGGCTGGCTCGTTCCAGGATCCAGGTATCTCGGTGGCGGCGACGGGTGTCGCCCCAGGCACCAGGTGGGAGGCGCTGGATAGCACCCCCCAGTCATCACAGGTGGCGGCGCCGGGTGGCGCCCCATACATCGATGTTGATGCGCTGGCTAGCGCCTCCTGCCTCTCTCGTTCACCGGCCGCCAGGGCCTCCCCGTACATCGTCTCAGTGACGTTGGGTAGCGCCCCTCCACTCTTGCTGGGTAAGCTCGGCCGGGCAGGCTCCATCATGTTGAGGCTAAAAGGCTGGGGCCTCAGGACTTCTGGCTCGGCGATGTTGTAGGGTTGCACCAGCTCCGGCCCCAGGTGGTTGAGACTGAAGCCCAGGCCAACCCGGTTGGGTTCAGCCGCGCCGCCCAGTACGTTGATCCTAGCTGGAACGGTCCCAAACTGCGGCATCCCGTCGGCTCAGTCCGCGGCTCTGGGGGCGGCTGCTTGCTGCGGTGGTGCTGGGGGCGCGCTCCCTTCCATGTGGGCCACTCTGCTGGGCTTCCCTGGAGGGGCACCCTTGTCGGCAGTGCGCCTGCGGCTGGCTACCTGGGCCCAGTCAGCTCGGCACTCGGCCGCCGTGTGACCGTCGTAGTGGCAACGCTCGCACTTGGCAGAACGGTCACGGCGTGGCTGGGTGCGTCTCTCCTCTAGGCTAACTTCCATCGGCGTCGGGCAGTCTCGAGCTCTGTGGCCTCTCCCCTGGCAGCGGAAGCAGCGACCTGGAACCTTGTCATCTGGAGCGACCCTCCCCATCTGGTGGAGACCCGGAGCCAAGGCGCCAATCTCCATTGGCTCCGACTCGTCATATTGGGGCAACTGGATGCAGGCAGATCCAGTCAGCCCGTCGGTCGAGTCCACTAAGCACACACCTTCCTTCAGTTGCTTGGTAATCATGGTGACGGTAAACATGGCCTTACGAGTGTACTCAGGTACACTCGTAATTTCATGTCCCATCATGATGCGTTTTACATTGGCGTTACGAATTCCACGATTTAATTCGTCCACCAACAACTCGAGATCCTCATGGCTGTAGGCGTCCCTATACAAGGCACACTTAGTTGATATGTACGCTTGTATAGGTTCTGTCGAGTGTTGCTTGTAATCCCTAAACGCTTGTTTAAGCGTTTGGGATTCAAAAGCAGGACGAAATAGCATTTCACACTCGGCCTTGACCTGTTCGTAGGTCAAGGCTTGGCCTGCCTCGCCAAACAGATGGGACGCCATTTCCGCCGCTTGCCCTACCAGTGACAGTAAAAGGGCGTTGCGGCGGTTGAGGGAGTCATGGGGTGGCACGCGGTAAGCCGCCCATGACATCTCGAGTCTGCGGATATGTGAACTCCAGGATTGCTTGGGCGGTCCTCTAAACTCTGGCAGGTTACTCAGCATCAGCTTGCGGTACTCGGCTGGAGCCGGCTGGGGGTCATCCTGGAGCCATCCTGGGGCTTGGTCACCTCCTGGCGCTTGCGGCTGTTCCATCGGGGCAACGGTTCAACGGCGGGACGCAAAGTTATAAAGTAAATAGAATAAATGGTTTGTCACTAGAGGCTTTCTAGCCTAACAGCCAACACTGTTTTTATCACTAGGTTGGTAGTTTAGTTAGTTTTAGCTGTGTTTATCACTAGTTGGATTCTGAGGTGGTAGAGTAGGCTGGTAGGGGTAGATAGATGTTGAGGGTCTGAACTGCTGTCAAGAACTGATTTGGTTTTCCTCTATCACACTATAGCTAGGGGGAGGGAGCTTAGAATTCTTTATTTTTTCTAAAAATATCCCTGTTATATGCTATGGAGTAGCTCCGCTCCGGTGTGTGTGTGTGTGTGTGAAATCTCCCATTCTTGCAACGCGCTTACGCACCGTCAAATCCGCGCACACGGGTAAAACGCGCACTTATCCCTCAACTCGCTCTCTCATTGGTCCGCTTGTCCGTTGAATTTTATGATATTTCCGCACTCCGTTGCGCTGTCCGTAAATGGCGCTCTGTGTTCCCGGTCACTAGCTCCACACCGTAGACGGACTTAGGTTAGTGTGGGTAGGAGGGGGGAAGCGCGTGAGGGGAGGGGGGTAAATCCGTCCGTTCCCCCTGTGAGGAAGGGGGGAGTGCTGTGGGTTTGAAATAACTGTGTGATGAGGTAATGGTGCCTTTTCTCCTTAATCCTAGGCTTATCTATTATATCACCTTGATTGTATTTCCTTCAGTGGAGAGTGGGCTCCTCCCTTTCCTCTGGAATAAGGGGTGTATTGTTGTTGTGCTGTAGGCTTGAGGTGATTAGATTGTGTATCAGGGGCTTTGTTATATTACATTTAGCTTCTATTTGTGTCCTTATCACAATTACATAACAGATTTGTTTACCAACCCTGTTCTATTTTTAGTTGTTATCACAATACACAATAAATCCAAGCCTGTTCTATTTTGAGTTTTATCACAACACAACAATTTGTTTGCCAATCTTTGCTCATAAATCTATTGTTTAGCCATCACACCAGGGTGGTAATCCCTGCAAATGTGATATAATATCTGATTTCTAGATGGGCGGCTGCGTTGTAGCCTCTCAGGATACTTGGAGTTGACGTAGTTTTCTCTGTTTTGGTGCACTACACTCGTATGTTGGCTCGCAGCTCGCAGCTATGTGGCGTGTTTCAGCCTATCGGCGGCAGGGAATGTCCCGTCCTGCTAGCGCCGCTGATCCAAATCCGGCTGATGGCGGCAGGGGATGTCCCGTCCTGCTAGCGCCACTGGTTCGGATCCTGCTATCTCTTGCAGTAAAGTTGGCCTATTTTTCAGCCGTTTACACTTATTTGGCTTGTTTCAGCCGGTCCGCAGGCCTGTTTCAGCCCTTTGAGCGCTCAATTCTCCGTTAGATGTCGGCGCTTCTCGCGGTTCTTCGTCAGGTTTCGCTGTCTCGCTTCCACAACTGCCGGGTGCAGAGTTAGACTTTGCTGTCCAGGGTGGGTAATTCAGGTTGCTTGTGTCAGTTTTGCCAGTTTCACTGCTGGGAGTACCTTAGCCTCAGATGCGCGTCTGCTCTACACTTGTGGTTTGCCGTAATCTCACACAGCTGTCACCAAAAGTTGTGGTATCCGCCGAGGATAAATGGCAGACACCGGAGTTCAATTAGATTACGGCAGTGTGACAGACGTGGACACCTTACTATAGAGAAGCTACGCTTCTCTAGCATTCACTAGATAATAATCAACATCTATTTCAGTTGTCACTTTATTGAAGGTTTAAAGGATACTAAAGCTATATACAACAAACAATAACTACATGGATAGGAATAAATAATCATAACATAAAAGCATTATAATACATATACAATAGTCAGTTTGGGCAATAATGATCCCCCATCCCTGGAAAGGGTGGGGGGAATTAAGAATACAGTTAACCATAATAAAACATGACAGATTCAATCATTAATTCTAGGCATAGGGAGGGGGTCATCAGACCCCTTCCCCAGGACTCGGGGGAGGGCCATTGACCCTCCACCGAACCCCGGTCAGGGGTGCCATATGCATGGCTCACGGTTGCCGAATACCACAATATCAATCTATTTTTTAAAATTTCTCTCTCCCTAAAATAGTTTTTAGCTACCAAAGGCAAATGTTATTGGGTGCTTTTGTATATATGTATAAATGAACTATCTAAACAAACTTTGGATCAAGTCAAGCTGAGTATGCCAATAGCCTCTTTTGGCACACGCTACTTGACTTGGGGGAATATTGGCATACTCTACTTGACTAGGGGGAATATTGGCACACTCTGCTTTACTTGGCGTAATATTGGCATACTCTGCTTTACTTGTCAGGTTATGCTTTACCTAAAATTTGGAAATAATTTATGTATATATAATAGCGGCTCCACCCCCGCACCACCCCCCCTAGATGTCTCTAGGGGCATTTGAGGGAAGGAGAGAGCTGAAAATCTTCTTTACATTTAAGTTTTTAAAAGAAAAACTATTGTAACAAAATCATCAAAGGATCAATAAGAAGCTTCATTGAAAGAAGAACCATAACAGTCCATCGATTAGTGAGATCTTTTATTTTGAAATTTTAATGGTTTTAGGCTAATTTTCGTAACTTTTCTACTACTTGGAATAGAAAGCTCCTAGATACTAGGGACGCAACTGCTAGTTTATATATTTTACGTACATAAAGTAGTAAATTTGTAGGTTGAATTATTGAATGTAATATAAATTGGAATAGTTATTTCTCGCATCGTATTATAAACGGCTATAGAATGTAAAATTCGGCACCTCGGGGCTAAAAAAAACTAGTTTTAATCTTATGATAGTACATTTTTATATTCGTAGAAAGCTGGATATAATACGATGCTAGACATAGTTTTTTCGTATGGATGAGAACCGGTTCCTATACACCGGATTCGAATGAATACGAGAAAATATGTTAAATTCATTTTTTTTGTCATGCTGCTTTGTTTGATTATCTATTGGCATACTATGCTTTACTTGATGAAATATTGGCATACTATGTTTTACTTGGGGGAATATTGGCATACTCTACTTGACTAGGGGGAATATTGGCACGCTCTTTTTTACTTGTTGCCATTGGCACACTCAGCTTGACTTGATCCCAAACTTTAATAGCCCCTGCGGACGTAGAAATCTAACCTTGCAGGGCTCTCTTAAGCCTTACTCAATTGAACCTTACCTATAAATTACTAAAGGAACAAAAATATTTTTATTTCTTCAAGGTGGTCCATACGTGATATATGAGGGACTTACTAATCAATTTGTTAAGAGGGAAAATTGTTATAGGAATCTCAGTGGAGAATTTTTTTACTACTGGAATACAAAAAAAACAAAGTCTTTGATGCTATTTTTGGCTTTAAAGCCATCTAACAAGCAAAACAAAAATACATGTTAAAATCAGATATAGGGGGACAATGGCCTGTTAATTACACTAGTCCCCAAAGTATTATAATAACGTTTTCTTAGCAACTTTGGGGACTTTAGTGAATTTTGATTGATTGGTTAAATAAGTTAAGTGTTTCAACGTTGCATTCACAAATTATAATCTACAGAAGGGGTTATTATGAGTATCATCATTGTGGATGATCATCGATTTTTCGGCCATTGTCTTATCCCTTTAGATACCTGTGTTAAAAAAAATGTTTATACATATTACATATATACATAATAGTTTAAAATACTATAAATCCATCTATCTATCTATTATATCATAATAAATTATTTAAAAAACGCCTCTTGAATAACAGAATTTTAATTTTTTTAACTTAACCAATTATTATTCAAAATACAATTCAATTATTTTTTTTTCTAATTTTTAACAATAACTTTAACAAATACCCACACACACACACTCACACACACACACACTCACACACACACTCACACACACTCACACACACACTCACACACACACATACACATACACACATACACACACACACACACACACACACACACACATACACATACCCACACACACACACTCACACACACACACACACACACTCACACACACACAGACTAAACAAATCAAATTATAATTTTTAAAAAAGGATGACAGCTTTTAGCGGTTGCGAAGCCGTTATTTTTATAATTGTATAATTTATGATAGTTAGATAGAAATTTTATTATTTATTAGTTGCTTCGCCCCTAGCCTCGAGGGGAGGACGGGGAAGGTCATGAAAAAAGCCTAAAACCACCATAAGGCATTTATAAAGCTTCCCAGAAAGGTACAACCAATTCAGACCAGCAATTTTCGAGATCTTTACTACTTCATATTATAGGATAGATGTATAAACATTGACCAAATTGTTGTCTAAAATGACTACAACAGTTACAGATATATATTAAAAGTAAGTCTTTTTGCTACTTTTTAAAATCAGGCAATATAAAAGAAGAAAAATATTTTATTAATATCTAACTTCGCCCCTTGAGGCATCTAGGGGCAATGTAAAGTGAGGGGGAAGTACTCGACCCACCATTGAAAGCTTTAGTTTTGAAAAAATAATAAGTCTTAGGTTAAGGACCGTATTTTCTTTGGAGGGGGGGGGGGGGGGGTTAAGATATGCTTCCAAATTTTTTTAAAAACCTTCCCGAATTTCAGTAAAAAAAGAGCCATATCGGTCCATTGGTTCCCGAGAGATCTTTCGGTACAAACACACCGACTTATAGACATCCAGTTATTTTCTATTAAGTTAATTATAAATAGGTTGTTTGTCTGTGTGTGTGTTTGTAAAATACAGATGCTAGGGACCCAGCCGTTAGTTGGCACTAAAGCTGCAAGTTATTTTCAGAGGAGCCTAGCTACCAAACAATTGTAACATTAATTTTGTAAAAAAAAACTATGCATCTCTGTTATATATTAATTTAGACATAAGAATTCAAACAATTACCAGCAAAATACTTTTTTTCCTTAATGGACTGCTCCCCCCCCCCCCCCGCCTTTTTATTTTTTTGGTGTAAAAAATGAATATTCTTGCATATGATGATATTTTTTTTACTACAAATTTGAATGTCTGTTCATCTTTCCATCCATTAGTCTGTCTGCCGGTCAGTTCATCTGTTTGTCCCACTAGATGCTAGAAGTGAATAAGCTAGAAGACATAAAAATTTGTAATCGCATATCCTCAAAATGGCAACGACCCTGTAGTTAGCAGACAAGTTTAAATTACAAAATCTAACATAGTTTTCTGGGTAATTGCAATTGGCTTTCTTTTTAAGGTACTTTTAAAGGGGTTATTTTGTTTATTGCAATAGGATAATTGATTTTTTGAGCAAACGAATAGATACTATATAAGGACATACTTTCAACTTATAGAATATAGAGATGCTTCGTTCATTCATAAAATCAGATGAATAAGATATAAAACAAATGTGCTTAAATGAACCTACTAACGTTCTGTTATTAATTATAGAATTGCTACTTTTCTAAGTTATACCTAACTCTTACTGGAATCATCGCAACAAGTATGAACTCTATTGGACAATTATAACATGCCTTAGCTATCAATAAAAGCTTCGCAGGTGGGTGGTTACGATGATCTAATATCGTTTTGAGGTAAACTTTGAAAAGCCAATTACATAATTATTTACCTATACTTAATAATGCGTTTTACAGTAGAGGCTATAATTGCTATAAAAAATAAGATTTTACCGGTTAGCTTATTTGGTTAATTCAGGGATCTTAGAATTTTCCTATCTATTTCAAACATTGCATAATAGATTCTGTAGTAGTTAGGTACGATTTAGAAAGCGTCGCAACTCCATAATCATTACCAGATTGTCCGTTTGTCCATTTTAAACATTTTGATTTTTAATTTTTTTAACAATCAATTTTTATGTATTTTAATTATCCGATTGATCTGATTTTTGGAATACTGATTCCCAGGAGAACAATGTACAATATTATAAGCGAAGAATCTCTATCTCCAAGTCCTAAAAATGTTAGTATGTCCTTTAAAATTATCCTGTATTCAAACAGTTTTTCAACAAATTTAGTTACAATTTTGTTTTGACTTTTATACATCTATATTCTGATTATTCAGTTCTGACACTCTACAAGTGTTAATGTTCGTTTGTCCTACCGTTTCAGAGCTTCGCTTTTATGGATATTGTCATCCTTGTTAAATAATGCAGCTAGCCTGCAACTACATATATAGTGTCTTTCTTTATATCGTCAAATGACTGAATTTATATCCTTATATAAAAGTAACAGGATCTGTGTCTGTCTGTCCCGAGGGATTTTACTTCTTATAAAAAAAACAAAAAAACCTGATGAGTGGGGGAAAAACATTATTCCCCCCCCCCCCCCCAAAGCAAGCCTCCCTAGTCCCCAATGTTCTTTCATTATTTGTTTTAAAACTTTAAAGACTGTATTGGGTTGTTTAAATAAGCAGAGTTCAAACTTTTCAACAAATAATTTTAATCTACATATGGGTAGATTTGTTAATTTTAATTGGGGATGTACATCAATCTGTTGTTATATACCCTAGACTCCTGGATTGAAATATTTTTTTATTATTTCCTTTAAAAAGTAAATAACTTTATTTAAATAATATTTTTTTTAAGAAAAACATAATAGGCCAATTATATTTTGGGAAAAGGTAGAAGTTAAATTTGTTGTAAAAAAGTCTTAATGTTGATCTTAAGGGATAAGACAATGGACGATAAAATGATGTACACTCTAAAATACAATAAACCTAATTAAATAATTGGTGAAAATGTTTGGGCACTGAAAAGGCAAGGATCTAAAGGGATATGACAATGGCCGATATATTGATATACATCCCCAATGATGATACACAATATTACCATAATACTGTACATTAAAAATTTTGGTGAAAACATTGGACACTCAATTAAATGAACCAACCAATCAAAATTCAATAAAAGTTCCCAGAGTTGTTAAGCTTACGAATAAGACTTTGGGGACTAGTGTAATAAACAGCCCAATACCCCCCCCCTTTCTGCTGAGAAGTTTTGTATAACCTAATCAAGAATCAAGTCCCCAAAGTTTAAGGCCAAATAATGAGATTTTGGGTTTATAAAACGTTGGGGACCATCATAATTTTCAGTCCAATATTCTCTCACATACAGACATACATATCTACCTATCATTTTATTCTTGATGTAAAGTAACAATAATAGAATTAAGTTATTTTTTTTGTGCTGTTAGACAATAATAACACTTATGGGATATGTCAGTCATTCAGACATCTATCTATCTTTCTGTCTATCTATCTATCTTTAGCATGTCTGTTTATCTCTCTTTCTATCTTTAGCCTGTCTATCTATTCGCTTTTTATCTCTAGTCTATTTATCCATTTCGATTAAGACTTTATATCTATATATTTCTAGCCTGTCTATCTATCTATATTAAGCCTGACTAAATATCAATCGTTAGTCTATCTCTCTATCTATCTTTCTATCTTTAGTATGTCAATCTATCTATAATTCTATCTCTAGACTGTCTATCTATCTTTCTATCTTTAGACTGTCTATCTATCTTTCTATCTTTAGACTGTCTATCTATCTTTCTATCTTTAGACTGTCTATCTATCTTTCTATCTTTAGACTGTATATCTATATTTCTATCTTTAGTCTGTCTATCTATCTTTCTATCTTTAGTTTATCTATCTATCTTTCTATTTTAAGTCTGTCTCTCTATCTTTCTTTCTATCTCTTTAGTCTGTCTATCTATCTAACTTTAGTCTGACGTTCTATTTATTTTCTATCTTTAGTCTGTCTATCTATTTGCTTATCTATCTTTAACATGTCTCTTTGTTATCTTTCTATCTTTAGAATGTCTTTCTGTCTATTTATTTTTCTATCTTTAGTTTGTCTATCTCAATTTCTATCTTTAGTATTGTCTATCTATCTATCTTTTTATCTTTAGTATTGTCTATCTATATTTCTATATATTTATATTTATCTATGATTAGTCTGTCGCTCTATCTATCTCTCTATCTTTAGTGTGTCTTCTACCTTTAGCATGTCTATCTATCTATCTTAAACCTGTCTATGTATCTATCTTAAACCTATCTATCTATCTATATAAAACCTTTCTATCTATCTGTATCTAGCATATCTCTGGTATTATATAGCTAACTATTTATGTATTGTATATATCATCTAACAATCTTTATATGTCAATCCAGTATCAGTCTATAAAATTCTAGCTATTTATTAAATACTAGCGGCTTCGCCCCTAGCCTCCAGTGGCTTGTCCCAAGAGGTAATTAAATATTGTGGGGGGGGGGGGTGTCCCACCCCCAAGAAAATAGCTTAAAACCACTACTATAATTTCTATCCATTCAATCCTGCCCTTTATCCTGGAATCATACATTATGACTCATACATTATTATAATAAACAAAATTACCCCTTTGATAGATAAATATTGTTGGTGGATAAGTTTGGACACTGTTATACTTTTTACAAACCAATCACGATATCAGCTAATAAAACTTTGGGGGAAGAATCATTTAAAGTCCATTGTCCTCTCCCTTCCACCCTGAGCGTAGACTAGATATTAACCCCTTTAATGGATATAGGATATATGTGGATATATTGACAGGGGAAAATTAGTCCTCAGTTTAGGTTGCTAACATGGATTAGATTACATAAAAATCTGGTGCAACATTCTAGTAATAATATATCGATTAACTCACCCCACAGACAGCCGTGCGTAACTTTGCCAGTGTTGATTGAAAGCAATAAAAATATGGATGGCAACATCCATAAAAACGAAGCTCTGAAATGGTAGTACAAACGAACATCAACACTTTTAGAGTGTTCAAACTGAATGAGTAGAATATAAATGTATATATAAGTCTAAACAACATTGTACGTAAATTTGTTGCAAAAATGCATAAATACAGGATACTGTTTAAAAACATATACAATTTTTAGGACTTCACTTATAACATTGTACCTAGTGGTCCTAGGAATCAATTAAATAGAATAATTTTATTACAGATTTTATTGTTTTTAAAAAAAGTAAAAATCATGTTTAAAATGGTTTCTAATTTCTGGTATTTATTACGCTTTCTAAATTATACTAAAATCATTAAGTCAAGTTTTAAATCGATAGGACAATTCTTAAAGTTCTAAATTAACGATAAGAGCTATCCTGTACGGACGCACGTTCAGTTTTACTCTAAATTATGTGAGCTTCGCTTTTAACAAGTCTAGAATTTCTTATTTTTAATGTAGTGATCTTTTTGCGACTATCGGCCTTGCCCCTTTAATCAAGGAGGCTTCGTACCAACATAGGGACAGAAGGTATTTTTTTTGAGGTTTCAGCCCTTCCCCCCCCCCCCGTCCAAAGCATTTAACAAGTATACAAATCAGTAACTAAATATCTCTGCCGTTTCCAAGATCTTCAAGGTAACACAGTACAGATATCTAGCTACTATAGTCAATAGGAAATATTTCTTTTGACTTTTTGTTGTCAAAACCAAATAATATTTACACCTTTCTGCTTCAAATCTTTTTGTCAATATGAAGAGTCTTAACCAGGGCTTGGCAGCCGCGCATCAAATTAGCCTCAAATTTAAACCTGCTAGTACGACAACAAATTCTTGAAAAGATGGATTGTATTCTTTTGAATAGGTCTAAATTCAGCTGAATTTTAAGGTTACAATATGACAATTTCACTGAGGCTTATACGCGGCTACCGAGCCCCGATCTTAACTTAACTTCAGCGATTTTAATCGGTTTCATAAAGCAATGTGTGAACAAAAAAATAAATTAACCTTTTGACATTAGAGTAAAACACTAGAGGGAGAAAGGGTTAAATAACTGTATCTCCCCATCGCATCAACCTTGTGCATGCAACCTTTCTATTGGGTCATTGAAAATCAACCAATGGTGTCGCTTATATTAACACAGCCAAGTAGCAGAAAATAATTAAGAAGCAGACGAAAAAGATCATTGTAGAAGAAAGGGAGGTAGTTGTCTGTATATACATCTATACTAATTTGTTCTTTTGACATTAGAGAAGCTTAAAAACTTTAGGAACTTTTTCATTGGTTGGGACTAACTAGTAGTGTACAAACATTTCCGCCAGTGATTTTAAACTACGGAATCATTAAGACAATGTTTTCATAACAAGAAATCTTTAATATTAACGAATTTTTAGTAAAGCATTTAAAGGACAGTAAACTGTTATATATTAAAAAAAAAACATGTTGATTTCACTAAAATATATTTCTTGAACATGAAACCCGCCCCCATAATTTTTTACTTTTTTAAGAAAATGTTTTCTAGCATAAGGTGGATAGAATGGAGCGCAGTGGCTCTAATCCTACAAGGACGCTTATAACCCTACTTAACCTAACCCAACCTAAACAATAGCATGAAATATTCTGTCGAAATATGAGAAAAACCGCTGAAAAAACTATTGATTCCTTACCTTATTTAAAAGGACCAGTATGACTAGATAAAATCTCCAAGCCCGCTCCAACATTTTTTACTTCTAAAATTCATTTCAAATTTCAATAGAAATAATCTAGATAATCTAAATTGGATTATAGTGGAGAAACAACCCGGTAATATTATTGGTTAGAATTTGTACATATTTTTGTTACAAGAGTTTTTTCTTTATTTCATTTGTATTATGAATCAGCTATAAATAGTCGCATTACTTAGGATAGAGCTAGCTTTTAGGAAATTATATCCTTTAAAAATTTCGTCGCTGGGATTGAATAGAAAGAATCTTGTATAAAAAACATTCAAAAAGATGTTTGTCTGCTAGTTTGAGGAATTTTGGGGTCAGATTGACCATCTAGATATATTATTTCTATTCAAATTTCATAGAATTCTTTAAAAAGCAAAGATTTTTTAAAGATTCATTTTTCTGTCGATCCAGGTTTTAAGAAGTAGGAAGTGTGTTCAAGAAAAACAAGGATGACAACAGCCATAAAAGCAGACATGCGAAAATGAACAAATTTAGAGTTTCAAGGCGTTTAATATTTACAATTATTTAAAGTACTTCGGCTCAGTATTCAACAGATCTATAGTATAGATGTGTATACAGACAACTACCTCCCTTCCCTTTTCAAATGCCTTTTTCGTCTGCTTCTAAAATATTTTCTGCTACTTGGATGTGTTAATATAAGCGACACCATTGGTTGATTTTCAATGACCCAATAGAAAGGTTGCACAAGGTGGTTGCGATGGGGATATACAGTTATTTAACCCTTTCTCCCTCCAGTGTTTTACTCTAATCAGTATCCAAAGGGGCAAAAAAACTATATACTTAAATCATCCCAAGGCTTAAATCTATAAATAAAATATCCTAAATCTATCCAAGAAGCTTGCAAATGGGGACCTCAATCTGTTTAGTAGCTAAAATCTTAAGTTATATACATAAAATCCTTACTACTTTGTGTAATACGAAATTCCATTTGAAATCCATCCCAAAATAAACAAAATACAGGATGCTGATTGACGCTTGTTTTTTCGTACGACAGTCTAATTTGCTGTGCTTTGAATTTTTCGATGTTGTCGTCAGTTTCCGATAATAATTTCCAGTATGGCTTCGGAACCAATCAATATCCGCTGGATTAGAACTGGTTCTCAGCCATTCTGAAAAAAATCATTTATAGCATCGTATTTCAAACAATTTTAGATAAAAATAGTCTAAAACCTCTAATGATATATTTATATTTAAAAGACAGAATGAAAAATTCAGCGTAAATTTGTCTAAAATTGCTTAAATGAACCATTTTATCGCAATTATAGAGATACAATCTAAAAAATTAAGATTTCACTAAACTACTAAACTGATTGAATTCTCCATCATATCAAAGCTCTACATAGGTGACGGTATTGTTTTAATTGTAGATTTAATCCTTTGGATGGTTTTAGGGTATTTTTCTGTCCCCCATCTATCCCGTCAAATATAGATTCCCCTAAATGCCAGAGGCGCAGCCGCTAGTTTTAACATATAAGCATAATTGTCTTATACTCATCATTTAAGAAATATCTTATTTCGACAATTTTTCATATATTTTTTTTTCAAAATGACTACAAAAATTATCATATTCAAAAAGGCCTGGCGATCTACCAAATATTGAATAAAGAGTTGCTATGCTTATTAAAGGTTATTTCCAATTTTTACAGGAATCCTCAAGCAATGTATGATGAAATTGTCAGAACGATTCTTCCTGGATAACCTCTGGAGGTCTCAATTTGGATTGTACGGCCAAACGTCCTAATGTCAACCAACCCTTTCAGTGCACGACCTTTGTCTGAAAGTCCTTACTGTGTATGGCAATGAGTTGCGCCTGTTTTGGGCCAAAGCATTTCCCAAGCAACCACTCGTCAACGCGCGGATGCCCTACGTGTTATGCCACAGTCGCTGGTTTTTGACGATAGGCAAAATCAAATATTAATGCTATCCGTTACGAACGACGGAACAAACAAAAACACCCTAAATATGGACAAGCTTTGCGTTCAAAAAAATCACTTTGAAAATTCACTACAAAAATAATATTACATATTATATCTAAACGACCATTTGATCTGACAACATTTATACAACTAAGAAACAACATCTTATTTAGATAGATAGATTGATATCTTCAACATATTGATAGATAGATAACTGATGAAGATAGATAGATGGTCGTTGTAACCAGAGAAAAGCTGACGCACAAATTTGCGTAGGGATAGGGGAGAGGGGAGGGGGGAATAGTAAAGCTGACGCATATTTGCGTACATCATGGTCATGTCAGAGGTATACAGTGAGAGAGAGAGAGAGATAGAGGGAGAGAGAGAGGGAGGGAGAGAGAGGAGAGAGAGTGAGAGAAGGAGAAAAAAGTGACTTAGATACATAATTATTAATATGAAGATCAACGAGAGAAAGAGAAAAGAGTGAGAGAGACAGATAGATAGATAGATAAAGAGTGAGAGAGAGAGAGAGGGGGAGAGGGAAAAATATGCCCTATGATTATTAATATTAAGATGAAGAAAGAGTTAGGAAGGAGGAGAGAGAGAGAGAGAGAGAGAGAGACATAAAAAAATGAAAAACCAAAAGAGAAAGAGAGGGATAGAGAGAGAGAGACAGACAGACACACAGAATGAGAGAGAGATAGAAAGAAGAGAGAGAGAGAGAGAGAGACAGTGAGAGAGAGAAAGAGAGATTTAAAAGAGGGAGAGAGAACAGTTTGGGAAAAGTGTAAAAAATGGAAGGAAACCTTCCTAAGGGTAAAAAGTGTTATACATATAATGTTTCAACGCGCATATGATATCAATATACATTCATAAAGGATGACAACCTACATAAACCGAAGCTTTGAAACCGGAAGACAAACGAACGGTAACACTTGTAGAGAGTCAGAACTAAATAAGCAGAATATTAATGCATAAGTCTAAACAAAATTATAAGTAAATTTTGTGCAAAACAATTTTAATCTGTTTGTTTAAGGACAATTTAACATTATAAGGACTTGTTTATAGAGATGCTTTGCATATAAAATTGTGCCCTATTGTAATAGGAATCAGTGGATGAATAGGATAATTATATCATACAAAAAAGTAAAAAAATCAGCAATTTCTAAATAGACATACGGACTTTCTGTTAATGATTTTAGAGTTGCTACGCTTCCTAAATCGTACCTTATTGTTATAGGACTCATCATGCAAAGTTTGCACTCGTTAGGACAATTATAACCTGTTTAAATTAATGAATAGAGCTAACTACCTCGGACAGACGGGCCGATCCTAATAATAGAAAAACTTTTCTTTTAACAAGGATGACAACATACATAAAAACGTAGCTTAATTAATGCAGACAGACAAACAAACATTGACAAATGTATTCACAACGCCTTTATTATTGAACAATATCAGAATTACTTGAATGCAAGATGCTTATTACAGACATACTTACTTAAGACCTAGAAATCATTATGTAGGGGGACAAAGTGTCTCAAAAATCAGCCATGTGACGTCATAAAAATGAGGGATTATACATATCTTTATTAAGAGTTTTCTTTCCTAGTTCTCCTCTCATCTCCTTCATATTTATGACGTCACATGGCTGATTTTTGAGACACTTTGTCCCCCTACAATCATTATTCTTAAAATGGGTTAAATAGGATAATTACATCATTTTAAAATTGTGGTAAAAATCTAAAATGTAAAATGGTTTGAATGGCTATTTGTATGGATTTGCTACGCTTATAAAATTTTACCTAAATGTTACAGGAACCATCTAATAAGTTCGTACTTTATAGAACAATTAAAATGTTAAGATTATATACGAGCTTTAGATGATGTCATCCTTGTTTCTTTGATTCATACCTTAGCCAAGAACCAGTATTTCCATTCGGAGTTTTCAAACAAAGGTCGAGTAATCAAGTAGTTGGTTGTCTGCTCTGGGGCCTACCTACGTTGGGACCAATAATAGAGTAAAACACTTGAAGGTGAAGAGTTTAAAAAACTTTATGTCCCCACCCTGTGGACCCTGTGCAGACTTTCAATTGGTTCTTTGAATATCAGCCAATATCGTCGGGAATATTATCACAGCCAAGTCGCTACAAAAGAGCAGAAAGCAATTGCTAGCTTTAAAAAAGGCCTCCCAACACTGTTTCCCGGTAGTTGTCTGGTTTATACGTCTGTATTTATAAATTTATTGGACAACCTTCCAAAGGTGGGCAAGTAATGTCATCGAAATATTAATGAAGTTATGTTAGAAATTAAAGTTATATAGAGAATCCAGAGCATCATGGCTTTTAATGGGATGCGATAATCTCCCAAGTATATTAACCAACCCTTTCATTGCACCTCCTTTGTCTGAGAAGTCCTAACTGTACATTGTAATGAGTTGCGCCTGTTTATGGGTTAAGGCATTCCCCTTACTCATACTATACATAGCAGCAGTGTAAACCATTTTTAACGTCTTTAGTTATGGCGCGATATCGGGCCACCATTCGAACTTATCACCTCCCCGACGACTAGCGGATGCACTACGTGTTGAGCCATAGTCGCAGGTAGAAATCAAAGTTGAAAAGTACATACAGGCAACCGTAAATATTGAGATGATTTGCAAATAGGAATAAACTTAATACAAAAAAATGTTTATTTTGATGTCAATTCACAATAAAACATGAAATATAATACTTATATAATATATATAAGGGTTTTAGGGATTTCTTTTTTGGGAATGGGGAGGGGGAAGGGGAGGGGTAAAATTAAAGTATTACTTATTTTTAAAACAGCATATAAAGCTTAAAATTTAATACTTTTTATAAATACTTTAAAACTTACAATATTCATTTTTACAATATTCATTTAAAATTTAATCAAGATATAAAAATAAATAACTAATACATATATTTATTTAAAGTAAAAAATAAGATATTTTATTTTAAAAATTAAATTCTATTAGTAAATTGTATATTTTATTTGAAAAATACCAAAATTATTTTAAAACTAGTAGAAATATTAGGCGTTTTTGGCATTACATGGCAGTTTTTAAAAGATTGATTCAAAACTCTGTGAAATATTTTGACCGTTAAGTTAAGAGATATGTCAATTACTAACAGACAAACAAACAAAACAGAGTATAGAATAAATGCGCAAACAAAAAATAACTCTTCACCAAAAATTCAGTTTTATAGCTTGAATAGAAGCCAAGATAATCAAATTTCTTCTGAAAAAAACTAAATGTCTCTCAAAGCGCTACTGACAGACTGACAGATAAAACAATGTATAGACTGGATGCGAATAGGTGATAGAAATTTTCACCAAAAATTTTAGCGTTCTGCCATTAATGGTACTCGAGAAAACTTACGTTTCCCCTTAGGGGTTATATGGATACTTTTTTCAATTGACATGACTATTAGCCTGGCGGTCAAAATGTGCTATATAGTGTAAATTATGGATCTAAAGGGATAGGACAATGGCCGATAAATTGATGTACTGTCCCCAATGTTGATACACAAAATTACCCCTTCTGTAGATTAAGATTAGTGGTTGAAACAGCTAGACAATCAACTAAATGAATCAACCAATTAGAATTCAAGAAAAGTCTCCAAAGTTGTTGAGCCAACGAATAAGAAAACGTTATTATAAAACTTTGGGAACTAGTGTAATAAACAGCCCAATGTCCTATCCCTCCCTGAGTGTAAATGCCTTTCTTTTATAAATTTATATTATAATTATAAGTACATAAATGTATAATTAGAAATTTTTCACAACATTTATAAAATAAATTATATGAGATTTTGATAAAATCAGTCATAGGCAAAGATTTCAGAAAACAAATTATAGAAAGAACAGAAAAATTGTTTTTAAAATTATTAAAAAATACATTCTTAAATCATATTTAGTACAGAGGGTTGTAGGGGGGAGGGCCCGGGGGGTCACAAAATCCTACCATTAGATAATAAATTGGTTAAGAAAGTATTCCTCTACATTCACCCCATCAAGACTTTTTGGGTTTCCTTTCCCATTTCACCTTTCTTTTTATTTGTATTTTAATGACGTCACACATGACACTTTCCGTATCTCCGTTCTACAATTTATAATTTCTAAAATCTTTAAACTGTTTTAACAAAATTTGAGATCTTTTAATAATTATGTCTTTTTTTTTATAAAGGGTGTATAGTGATATAGGGTATTTAGAAAGGTTTGGCCGGATATCCGGCCTCTTTCAATATCAATATTGAAACTATCCAGGTAAACGATATCCTGCATTATAAATCAGCCGGATATCCGGTATCCGGCCCAACCCTTGTATTTAAGGGTATTATCAAAGTTTAAAATCTAACTTAAAAATATGATTTAAGAGATAGTTCGGGTATAGTCCATTTCGTGGCAAAACCTCTTAAGGGGCGATTCATCGTATTTGCAAATTAGCTTTTGAGATATTATTTTAGGTTAAGTTAGGTTACGTGATTGCATAACAGGATTAGACAATTGGCTCCGCAGGATTAGGCAACTGGCCCCGCAGCTAGAAATAGGATAAAAGCTACTTTGAAAATACGACGAAACGCCCCTTAAGAGGCGTTGCCACGAAAGGGACTATATCCGAAAGTTCCATTATGTTGATTTATTAAAAAATCAATATTTTACGATTTTTTAACAAATCAATTAACCAATGGAATCATCCCTTTTCAATTTAAATGCAATTCAGTTTTAATTGTGCATATACAATTCTTTATAATTAATAATATAAAAATTACTATTTAAATCTTAAACACTTAAACTTAATGATTTTTTTCTTCATATTTTTCTTCTTAAATGAGCACTGTTCTTTTTTTTGATGATTTATGCCTAAAAATAACAAGATAAGCTTTCATGAAAAGTGGTGCATTTTTAAATAAAATGAGATTATTGTTCTTTGTGTAGGGTATACAAACCCAAAAAAATGTCTAGAATAGTTATTTATCGCATGGCATTATAATCAGCTTTCCGTAAATATAAAAATGTGCAATTATAAGATTAAAATAAGTTTTTAGCCCCGAGATGCTGAAGGTATGGGCTAAAAAAAACTTTAAAGAATTTTATGATTACACATTTTTATATCTGTAGAAAAATCGATATAATACGATGCTATACACACTTTTTCAGTATGACTGAGAATCAGTTCTAATCCCCCGGATATTAAACGGTTTCGAAGCGATACTGGTAATTATTTACCAAAACATACAAGCTAAAAAGCTAGAAAATCCAGAGTAAAAAAGCCAAGATTGCAAATGCTCTTATCCAAAAAATGAAATAGATATTTTATATAATCACGCAACCTTTGCATAGGCCAAAGAGCACTATAACATGAATGTGACACACATCTAATATAAACTATTCAGAGACCACTGTTTTATAGGCCCCTAGGGTCATATAAAAAACGAAAAACCATTATTTAAATTAGTTAAAATTGGGTAAAGGCTTTTTGGCTTTATTTACAAAAGAAACAACTATCATTAATTAATGACAGACATTCGCGGAAAAAGGCTGTGCTAATCTTAAAAAGAATGATCCTTGTTTAACTAATCATAAATAAATACTTACAGGAAGGGTGGGGTAGAGATTGGGGTTGTTTTTCTCGGGGGGTGTTGTCTGTGGGGGCGCACTAGGCCCCCCTCCAGAGTGCGGGGGGTAATACTGGGGGTATTGGCCTAGATTGTAGCTGGTTCCCACTCCACTCTAAATAGTTAAAATATATTATTTTATGAATAAGAAAGAGATACAACCATAGGAAGAAAAAAAATGACCAAACCATCACATCCCTTTATTTTAGGAATATCCTTATAATAAAGTAACAGGATGTCATTTTGTCTTGTGTTTGTGGGTATGTTTGTACCGAATGATCTCGCTAACTGCTGAATCCATTGGGTTTTCCTTTACAGGTCTCATAGGTCCCGGGAAGGTTTATAACTATTTTGGGGGAGAGTACCACCACTCTCCCCAGAGAAATCACAAAATCGAGATAAAACATTTTTTACGTAGAAACTTGAAGGCAACACAGAAATAATTACATTATTTGAAATAAAAAAAAAACACATTAAAAATGCCACTAGAGTGCTCTATGGACGAAGTCGCTAGTAACAAATATCAAACGATTAGCAGTCTATAGGATATATTGAAATGAAAAACTTGTTGTCTATTCAACTTGCTGATATACCTCATTTATTGGTCAGTTTGTTCATCCAGTATGAAGGAAAGGTATAGGGTAAAGAGGGTGGTTGGGGGGTATCGTTATCTTTGCCAACTGAGAGTATTACTTTATCAGAGTGCATGAAAATCTGGTGCAACATCCAAGTAATAATATTTCGATTGTCGGCTGTCTATTTTTACTTTATTTACTCAAAATCTAGATTATAAATACTCTAACTAAAAATATTTATATTTTTCAAAATCAAAATACTTTTGCTTTGTCGTTTAATTTACCATTTACCTTAATAACATTATTAAAGAAATTCTTCATAAATCTAAAAATCAAATAATAATAAAATATCCAAAATTAAGGATTCTTATCGGGTGAGCATTATCCATGTTCATGTTCAATATCAATTTTTAGACTGTAAAAAGTTGAGAAATATTTTTTGAATCACCTAAACCCCTCTCTATTAAGAAAAAATACCGCTACTTACCCTATCCTGTTCATGGTATTGAGTTGTGCCTGTTTATGGGCCATGGCATACTCCAACTATTTATGCTGGCAATTGACATATCAGCGGTAGGAACCACTTTTAACGTCTTTAGGTATGACGCAGTGTCAGGCCGAGATTCGAACCTATCAACCCCCCGACGACGTTTGAGCCACGGTCGCAGGTTATACCAGGTATATTTACCTGTGAATCATTGATCAATGGCTGCACCTCCAATTCCCTTGTGTCATCAACCTAGTTAGATAGATAAATCAATAAAAAGATAGATGGACTGATAAATGGATAAATGAAAAGAGCGCTATCTAAACAAAGATTATTACATTTATTAGGGTTGGGCCGAATACTTATTTGGCCGGGTACCGAATAACGAATATCCGCCTGATTTATAATGCCGGATATCCGTCGTTGGCCGGATATTCGGCAAATTACAGGATATCCGTCCAGAAAACCGGGTATTGAAGTATAATTTAAAAGATTGTATTGTTGGATATCCAGCCGGAAAGTTTTAATATCCGGTATCCGACCGGATATTGAAAATGGCCGGATACCCGACCAAGCCGGATATCTGACACAACCCAAATATTTATACAAAATTTACTTAATGTGCATTTAAGTAAAATCTAGCTCATATCTGGATTAAACAAACAACAATTTGTTCGAAATTATTTTTTCTAATTACATTACCTGGGTAAAGTTTAGCTTGTGGGCATTCCAGTAGCCAACCAGGACAATCAACCAGACCATCAGATATCCTGAATATATAAATAAATAGAAAGATACATTGATAGATAGATTATTCCAGTAACCAACCAGGACAATCAACCAGACCATCAGATATCCTGAATATATAAATAAATAGATAGATACATTGGAAGATGAATAGATCGGTAGATAGATTTAAAGAAAGAAAGATAAATAGTTAGATAATTATATAGATACATGGAAATACATGTAAATAGGTAGATAATTTGATAAATAGATAGATGGATGAATAAATAGATGGATATATTGATGGATAGATAAATAGACAGATAAATATTCAGACAAATGGTAAAATAATAGCTTCATATATGGTTAGATAAATAGATAGATGTTTATAAAATGGATAGATAGATAGTTATTAGATAGATAGGTGGATGGAGTTGAGAGTTGAATAAATAGATTGATAAGTTAGTCTTCCAAAAGAAAATTTGGATCATGGAAAGAAAACGAAGGAGCGGGTTTAGTCGTATTTTCACATTAGCTTTTGATAAGTTATTATTTTCGGTTAGGATAGGTTAAGTAAATTTCAATGGATGCCCCACTGGATTAGAGCTACCCACAAGGGGTAGAAATATAAGAAAAGCTATTGTGAAAATACGACGAAATCAGCTATTTGGTTTTCTTTTCATGATCCGATCAAATGTAAATCAAACTGTGACTCTGTATATTTCTCTAACTAAAAAATTTAAGTATAATGTATAAATATGACAGACATAAATGTATGTTGTTATAGCATTTTACCTAATACATAAGAAAGACGACCTTCAAGAGTTAGGTCTTTAATTTATACTTTAATATTTAAGACTACCTCATCTTATGTGGAAGATAAATATATGAAGCTATATTGTGTTGTCTCTCCCCCCCCCCCCCCTCCATCATCTCCCCTACCTACCCAATAGATGGTCTGTGCATGGTTTAAGCGGTGCACAACACAACCAGGAGCGGAGTGTGCTGTATTACTTAACTACGTAGTGGCCAAGCTCTACAGAATCTGGGAGTTCCTTCTCAACCACTGTGAGGCGTACAGTGATCCACCGCAATGCCTTTGCCATTTCAGTTATTTTGCTTGTAATTGTAAATATTTTCAATAGTTTTCACCTTTCCTTAATAAATCATAATTAATTATACCCAAGGCCAAGGTACAAAAAATAAAGAATTTATATACACATATTCCTCGATATATCCTTTATTCCACTAGACCACACCCCCCCCCCCCCTCTTGAGAAAATGTAGCATTGTTTAACAACTTTCTTTAATCGGTACTACCCCCCCCTCCGTTTAAGGGTGGTCCCGAAAGGACTGCCCTTTCCAAAATTGAACTTAATATATGAGAATTGAGTCACTATGGTTAAGGGTTAGGTCCCACAAATGGCTGGATAGGTGCAGGTAGAATTAAGGAAAAGTTAAACAGCAATGTTACTATTTCTCTCCCTTTCCCAACTTTGGGTATTTTATTAATGAGACCTCTTTTGAACATTATTGTTCTAGGTAACCCGGTTGAAATAAGACCAGCATCCAAGAAAAGAATTTTAAACTTAAGCAAAACATTTGAAAGAAAAATGGGCTTAAAAAGGATTTTAAGGTTTTTTTGTGATGTACAGTTGGTTCCTAATGTCCGAGGGATCTGTTGTTACCCATTTTTAAATGTGTGTATACTTTTCTTTTGCAATAGTTAAATCATTAATGGCATTGGTTGCGCGGTGGAGAGAAGCAATTTCCACTTTTTTTCTTAAACACTTTTATTTAACCCCCCCCCCCCCCCAAATACAGTTTCGTGTTTCCTGTTTTACTATGGAATTTGCCAGGTTAATTTTTGCTCTAATACATTTAACTTTGATTGAACTGCCCTTTTAACCTTTTATTTTTTCATTTTCAGGGGGTGATAACACCTCTAAATTAATCCAGAAATTATTCAAATATAATCTATTTTTTATTAGACTACTGAATATTGTTTTTTTGTATGTATGTGTGAGTGAGTGTGATTAAAAATCGAGAGAAAAAATATTTAGTCTTATCATGACAAAGATATGTTCATTATTATTATTTTTATAAAACTTATGTTTTTCATAAAATCAAACAATTCTCTATTCTAAATGA
The DNA here is from genome assembly GCF_053477335.1 of Acartia tonsa. Taxonomy (NCBI): domain Eukaryota; kingdom Metazoa; phylum Arthropoda; class Copepoda; order Calanoida; family Acartiidae; genus Acartia; species Acartia tonsa. Next base: position 40,992,090 of record NC_137266.1, read on the forward strand.
ATGTCTCTCTCTATTATTAGTATTTTCAGTAATTTTAGTCTTAATGTTACTATTACTATATTGAAGAGCAATATGTAGTTTTGTTCAATTAACATCTAATATGTTTCAATGCTTTTAGCCTTTGGACATAATTGTCCTAGATTTTACTTTAATTTACAAACAAAACCAAAGATCCTATCAAAAACTCTTTATTAGCATCATGAACTTGGCCCCTAAAATAATACATTCTTATTTTTCTACCATCTATAAAAATAATATGCTTGCTTAGCTAGATTCTATTTTTTAAGCATATTATATGTCCCTGCGATAATTTTTGTTTATATTTCCCAAGAACGTAATTCTACTTTTATTTAACTCTGCTTTCTTTACATTTATATTTAAATATTAAACCTCAGTCTCAATCAATTTTATTTTATATTTCTTTGCTTTATTTAGATCGATTTTAAATTTTTTATACAATATAATACTGTATAATACACGCTGCCGAAAGCGGAGTGTATATAAAACAAAATACCCATAACATTTGTACAATATCGTCATAGTTTATATTTTTTATATGTTATAAACATTTTGTAGTCTTAGTAGACAAATAAGTAAACAAAGATAATTTTTTTATTACGTGTGGCTACCTCTTAATTTTGGAAAATGTATTTATTTTCCGACCATAGATTTAATATCTAAAAAAAATACCAATAGACACTGTTTCATTCCCCTTTCATCTTTCCCTTCCCATAAGCATACCATTAAACCAGCCACTCCTATTTTCTTTCTAACCCCCCCCCCCCCCTAGAATCACTATACTTCTTGATTTTATACTAGAAATATTAATTTGTTTTTACATTTTTTTCTATTCATGACTTTTCATGTGTTCATATATATACTTTCATGGATTCACATTAAGTAGTTTCTATCGGTTTTATCTCCTTTTCCTTTTAAACCAAGATCTATTCCACAAGCTAAAAATAAAACCTATTGTTATTATTATTTTCATAAATGATATTTAAATATAACAATTTAAAAATGTGTGTTGTGTACTGATAAATAAAATAACCTAATTTGATGCTTTGTTTCAAAAATATAAAATGTTTTGTTCAAAATTTATACATAAAAGCCATTCCTCGTATTTGTCCTAAATTATGCTATGCATAAGCTTATTCTTGTTTACTGTTCTCTACATTCACATTTTATTTCAGCAGCGTATTCACTCCAAAAATACACATGTCTGTCTGTCAGTCTGTATGTAACATTATAACTCTCTTTTACATTAAACATTTCATTATCGTATTATTTTTCATCCTAAGAAGTCTTTAAATGTATTTAATATAAAGTAAAAGTTTTAATAAGATTAAAGAAACTTGCCCTTTTTAAATTTCAATGTAAAGTCTATCTTTTTGTTTGGTATCAATCTAAAATAGCTTAAGACGAATCATTTATTTTTGGCATTAAAAAAATGTTCTCTGTACATGGCGACAAAGAATATGGATTGTAAATATTGCATTGGTTCCAAAGTTTATTAAACCTTTTCTCATTATAATTTATAAACATACTAAAATCTTTAAGCTTTCATCAAATCTATTCTTTATTGTATTTAAGATATAATAGTAGATTTCTTTACACAAATATACATATTATGACTGTGAGTAGATTTATTTTTTCTTTTTAAACTTTAAACACATATATTTCTTTAAAAAAAAAAAGACACAGATGTGACTATTTGTTGAGTGTTTCCCACTCCCCAACAACAATAATAAGTAGACCCCCTTCTTTCCTCCCTCACATACTCCCCAGAATATTTTTTTGACTCTAGGGAAGCAGCCGCAAGCTTGTTTGAAAAATTCAAGTAATTTAATGTAAAAAAGTAACCAAAAATTTAAATGGCCTATAAATGGTTTTTTTTAAAAAAAAAAGGGTTAGATGACAAAGAATTAATAGGTTAAATCTTTTTAAACTGATAAGCTTTGACAGTCCATTAAAATTTCCAGGGAGAAAGGCATGCCTAAAATTAACTTTTTTTGTTTTTGAATTTGAATTTACACTGTTTTTTGTTTTCATTGTCGTAAATTTAGCTTTACTTTTAAAACAAACATTTACATTTTTAACACACATTGTCGAGTCACCCACCCTCCCTCCCTGTAACCCTAAAATTTCTTTTAAACTATTTTGAAAGCAGCGTAGCTTCTCATAAGTAAGTCTGGCGTTGTAAGTCCTTCGTTATTTCTTTATTAGAACAATTGACCTCTATGTTTCGAGTTTTTTAAACAAAAGATAAAACTTATATTCAAAGTATTTGCTTTCTTTATCATTTACATTTGTTTGTTTTTTTCCTTATTTACACTTTGAAACTTTTTTTTTTACAATATTAGACACATATTCTATCACATAAAGTAGTAAGCTTTTTTTTTGCCTGCCCCTAAAGATTTTTCGCTTTACCAATATTTTTCTCCCCCCTACAGTTAAACTTCTTATAGGTCCTGAGAAGGTTTTAAACTATTTTCTGTGTCTCTACCCTACCCCCCCCCCCCAAAATAAATATTTTATTTTATTCTTTTGAAACTAAAATTCGTATGGGATGAGATCGACTTTTCCCATCCTAATTAAGTGTCTCTAGAAACTTCTAGGGGCGTAACTGTTAGTATATTTACATTTATTTAATATAACACACCCCATTACTACGAATACTACCACTCTTGTTAAGCTCGCCTTGGTATAAAATGGTCATTTTTAAACCCTTTGTATAATATGGTCACTTTTAAACAAAATTCCATCTCGAGTTGGGCCCCTAAAACCTAAATCCACTAAATTGAGTTTTCTAAAAACCTTCCATTTTATTTCACCTAATTTCTTCAAATATTATTACACACAAAGGAGCCGTAACAGAACAAATTTTAAATTAAAATAACACCAAATACGTAAATCTTCCTACGCGTTAATTAAAGTTATAAGGATCAGTTTATTTTTTATTTTTCACAAATGCACCCTTCTTATCTCCATGTTCCCACCACCCCCCCCCTCTATAAATCTGTCAGGGTGGTATTCCCTGTAGGGCAATTTTTTTCCCTAGCACAGAGGTTGTGCCATGATTTTTAGAATTTCTGAACCCCCCCCCCCCCCCCCTTTCTATAAATCTGTCAGGGTGGTATTCCCTGTAGGGCTATTTTTTCCCTAGCACAGAGGTTGTGCCATGATTTTTAGAATTTCCGAACCCCCCCCCCCCCTTCTATAAATCTGTCAGGGTGGTATTCCCTGTAGGGCTATTTTTTCCCTAGCACAGAGGTTGTGCCATGATTTTTAGAATTTCCGAACCCCCCCCCCCCCTTCTATAAATCTGTCAGGGTGGTATTCCCTGTAGGGCTATTTTTTCCCTAGCACAGAGGTTGTGCCATGATTTTTAGAATTTCCGAACCCCCCCCCCCCCCCCTTTCTATAAATCTGTCAGGGTGGTATTCCCTGTAGGGCAATTTTTTCCCTAGCACAGAGGTTGTGCCAAGATTTTCAGAATTTCCGAACCCCCCCCCCCCTTTCTATAAATCTGTCAGGGTGGTATTCCCTGTAGGGCAATTTTTTCCCTAGCACAGAGGTTGTGCCAAGATTTTCAGAATTTCCGTCCCCCCCCCCCCTTTTAGTTTTTTTAAATTGTCTGGAATTGAGCAGGGTGGTATTCCCTGTGGGGCTCCTTTTCCCCAGCACAGAGGTTGTGCCAAGATTTTCAGAATTTCCGTCCTTCCCCCCCTTAGTTTTTTCAAATTTTCTTGAATCTGATTGATCTGCTTTTTGGTGTACTGATTCCTGTGAAAACAAAGTACAATATTTAAAGCGAAGCAACTATATTATCAAGTCCTTAAATGAGTATGTCTGTCCGTTTGTCGTACTGTTTCAGAGCTTTGATTTTATGGATGTTGTCATCATTGTTTTGTAAAAGATACTCGAAACACCAACTATATGATAATCAAATAACAAAATGTTACAAAACAAACTAAAATTGACCTTCTTGTGAGAGTTTTAACCTTTTGACATCCTTGTCAGTTCTTTGCCTTTTTCATTTCACCTCATAAAACTTTGTTCTATATAAAGTCGACCAAGCACTATTATTTAAAACATGTTCAAAAGTTTTTGAAAATATTTAGTAAACTTTTATTAATAGAATAAATATCCTATATCCCATTCAGAATTGAACGAAAAATACCCCTAGTACTGTATGTTTATCCAAATCACCGATGAACACTACCACTTGTAGAATAGCTATGCAATACGTTTTAGTTCTTTTACAAAACGGCCAATGTTTTCTATTTCTACACCCCACAATATCCCACCCCCCCCCCACCACCTCCTGTTTTCATCTCTAAGAAAATTTAGTATTGGGCCACTTTCTAAATTCTACAATTTGACACCCACCATTTAATTCTATAGAAGCGAAGCTACCCTATAATGTACATATAAACAATAAATTCTCCATTTTTCATTATCTCTAAAATGATATTATCCATGACAAGCTTTGGTTAATTAAACATTTACTGAACATATTATGATTTTTTTTTTGTTTTGTGGCAAAGCTACTATAAAATCACAACTACCCGTTTGTTTACCCTTGCTAGCTTTGATGTTAAAAACCTTGTTTGTTTAATTAGTTCAACATCCAACAAAATATCACAAATAAGGATTTCAAATTTTACATGTCGTTTCTTTTATTTCTAATTTTTTTTAGGGGAAGATTAAACCTACTTCTTCATTTAATTTTTTTTTGTGTTTTAAAGGAATTTGACATCATTTCTTCGTTTGGTTTTTTTTGTGTTTTAAAGGAATTTGACATTATCATATCTTTTGTAACAAAGATACTCTGTAACTCACCTTTTCTTATGCAATGTTCTTAACTACAAATGAAAATACTAAGTGAAGACATAAACCTTATACTAAAAAGTTTTGTAATTTACTTTGAAATTTTCATACTCTCTCTTTCTTTTTTTTCATGATATGACAACTGTATATCTGTATTATAACTCAATTTGTCCGTTAGTCCATTCCAAGGTTTTATATGCTTTCTTATATGCGGACATTAAAAGCCTTGGTTATTTACCCAAAAAAATCTTCAGCACAAATCATTTTCTGTTTGTTGTTGCTGCGCTATTCTAAAAAAACTATGTATTCTTCTCAAGTTAAAGCGCTTATTTTTACTTTAAACTCTATCTATCTATTCTCAATTTAAACTATAATAAATTTCTGAATCTAAAAAGTTGAGTTGTATACTGATAATTACTGAAAAAAAGAAATACCACTTTTCTTCAAGAATGCTTTTTCCATCTGAAATCTTAAAGTTCAATAGATTTGATAATTAATAATACAATTCATTACTTGATAATTTTGTGTTATGGCTATGGCATTAGTCAAATTAAAAAATACTTCAATAAATTATAAATATTCAATAGAAATAATCGTTTATACAAGGTTATTAACAACCTCTCCCCTCCATCCCTCTAGTACTTCTGGCTGTTTGGAACATTTCAACTTGTAAAGCTACTAAAAAGTAATGCCACTAGTTTTGTCCAGGTTGACAAAATACTTTTATATTTTTGAAAAGCCATTTGATCCAGAAAATTGTATCATTACAACTCTTATTACTTTCCTTGTAAAATTTGTATGTTTATCTAGAATGCCCCCAAAATAAACTTATATTTAAATTATTAAATACTAATAGCATGACAGAAATATGTTATTCGTTAATAGTTTCATGGTCAAATGTAAAAATAGTTTTCCTTAATTCTTAAACAATTAAAAGCTGATTTTGGCTAATTAAAAACAACACTAAAGTCTTATTCTTGTTTAACCTGTAATTTTGGACAGAGAATGATTAAATAATTCCCCCATCATAAATTTATTTGAAATTTTACTTTGGCAGCAAGTTAATATTTGAGTCAAGATACGAATACACATTATTTTAAGCACAAGTGTGTTTTATTCCTCAAAATTATTTCTCTTTTAAATATTATATAACTTTTATGCTCGTTATATTTAAGTTTTATTGCATGTAAGATATGTATAACCTTTTAAATACGTAATGTTGTTTATATAAATATTTTGTGTATTTCCATTACATATTTTGCGTTATTACCGTTTTCGGTTTGTTCTACTGCAACAAAATCCTATTTTACCTCAGCATATTTTTTTTGTGAAGGGGTGAATGGGCCACTAGGCCGGAATAACTCTTTATGAATAACAATATGCGTGTTTCAAATTTTCAAAAAAATTTAGTACTTAACAAAATATTTATTCCATATAATCAGAAACATTCCTCACATGAATTCACTTTTTGTTCAGAATAGAGTAATGCATGTTGAATTTTATTATAACACCTTCAACCTGTTGACCTGACCGGTTGGCAGTTCATAAAAATCAACCGCATGCCTTTCAAATAGTTATATCTAACCTCCTTCATTAGATTCTATATTTATAAGATATAAAACAAATATATACAAATCGCAGTGCATGGTTATTAAAGATAAATATTTAGTTTATTTAATTGCATTAAGGTTGGACTGAGAGCAAATAGTTCAATCCTGACTTAACATGTAAAAGTTTTGAGTGAATGATCTATGTATGTGATGATATGTACGCCTGTTTGTGTTAGTGTGTGTGCGTGCATGCGAGTACATATTTATATGTATTTTATGTATTTTTAATCTATAAAAATACTCGATGTACTGATGTTTTAATAATAAGAAACCTTTATGTTTAATTATGTGTACTATAAAGATTGTCTGTATGTATGTAATGCATGTACTATATGAATATTGTAAACATAGCGGTTGTTGGTGAAATAAAAATTTAAACTCAATTACAGCTTATAGATGTTTGTAATTTCAAGATTATATCTAAATCATCCTATTTTCATAACAAAGCTTAAATGGTTTACCCCTTGCACTTTTAAATAAAAAAATATTCTTTTAATCCTAAACTTTTGGTTCTAAAGAAAATTAAACAAAAAACAGTTTTGATTCCCTTTTAACCTGTAAATTATGCATGAATGTTAACTTTTGAATGTTTAAACGTAGTTAATTTGTAAAGTAATAAAATTTAATTATTTTCCTTATGAAAATTTGTTCAAATAGTAATTCATCGCTATGATTAAAAAGCAATTATTCTACTACAAACTTCTCTATAGTTTGTCAGTCCACTGTATGTCAGTCTGTCTTGATAGCTCGAATTATCCATTTAGTAGTTTGAAATTGCCATTGAATCATTACAAGTCGATTTTTAACAGATAGATACTGTAAAAAGTAACAACCCTTTAGCTATTAAATGAAGTCAGCTCGTTAATTATAACAATTGATTTTTTTATCTATTTGATACCCCTTTACTTGATTGAATATTAATTAAATAACTTAATTCCAAGAACAATTAATCCAATATTCTTAACATATATACTATAAAGTCTAAAATCTCTTTAAGTCCACATTAAATGTCCTGTTTTGTGACAAATTTCGCCTCAAATACAGTCAAATTATTGCTATAAATTTTTGATAAAACACTTTTCTATTTTAAAAAAGGCTGTCGCCCTTTGATTTTAATTTTGATCTGTCAAATTAAATGTTTTTTTATTATTTCAAATATTTCTGTGTTGCGTACAAGCCTCTACAAAAATCGAGAATACTTTTAAAAAATAACAGCCAAACAAACAGACAAACATCCTGTTACTTTATTTTAAGAACTGTAAAATCTTTTGTTTACGTTTATGAGTATACATTTAATCTATTGAATGTACATAACATTTATGCTCCGTAAATTTAAACTTTTATGTCTAGAGATAAGTAAGTAGTCTTAAATCTTCTAATTCTAAGCCAAGAGGTTTCGTGATTTTTTTATACAAAAATTTACTATACAAGTTCTATTCAAAACACATTTTGGGTTCTTGTTGGTTTTTGGGCCCGAAAACCATTCAAACCTAAATTGTGCCTGAAGATTTATTCCTTGTTATGCAAAAAACGCCATAGTTTTATGCATCATAGATTAGACCTAATTGGATTAGCATCACACTATCGATACTAACCATACATTTATTCGAAAGAGTAAAAATTTCCAATATGGCTTTGAAACCGATTGATATCCGCTGGATTTAAACTGGTCCTGAGCAATACTGAAAAATGTATCGTTTTATATACAGTTACTGCGCAAAGCTGTTTGTAATGCGATACGATAAATACCAAACTATTCTTCAATGAAGACCTTTAAAAACCTTGATTATCTCAATGTATTCAAAGATTACAATTCTACTTGTGAAACTTTTAGGCTAGAAAACTCAAAAATATGTTTTGTTTTATTTATTTTGTTTGACCTCTAGTTTTATTTTTTAAATTGCTTTAAGTTCTAAACAAAACCTAATATTTATCCCTTTATTCATGAATTCAAAAAACCTTTAGACATTAATTCAATTGTTTTTTTTCTATAATTTTTGAAGGGGTGGCTAAGGACAAATTTTATAAAATACTTGACTGATTTTAATACATTTGTATTTGATATTTTTAACAATTAAGTTTTTTTTACTATTCTCCTCTATAGTTAGAGTCAGTACGTCCATCCGTGACGTCTGTTCTTTTCGTTAATTTATACATGTTAGAATTACCCTACTTATCCAATTTCTGTAATCATGATTTCTAGAACAAAAAGGTACAATATTATAAGCGAGGCATCTCTATAATCAAATCCAAAAAATAAAAGGAAGTCCTTTTACTACATCCAGTGTCTAAGCAAATTGCAACATATGTACAGTTTTATTTGGACTTACAAATTAATTTTCTGCGTATTGAATTCTGTCACTCTACTAGTTGAAGTTCATTTGTCATTTCTTCTGATTTTTGAGCTTTACTCTTATGGATGCTGTCAACCTTGTTCAATCTAGAAACAATTCAAAGTAGTACTAAGGACCTCGAATTTCGTTTATTACATTAAAAAACAACCACTTGCTTATGTGTCTATAAGTATAATTAATTGCTTTCTGTTTTACAAACATTTAGATAACAACAATTAGGCTTGTCAAAAAAAAAAATCTTTCTTATTTTAAAGTAAACTTAATTTCCTTTGTTTTAATAGATTTAAACATATTTTGTAACTTATTCTCTTCCAACTAGGATTTAATTAGTTAGGAAAGAGAAACCAATGACACTTTCTTCATCAATTTAGATGCGCAATATCTCTATAAAGATATATTCCCTTATGTATAGCATATATGTATTCTAAAACAATGTTTATGCATATATTGATCTATCTTTCATAATAGTTTGTTTCAACAAAAACGTTTGTATCTAAACACTTTTGGTTGCATATGAGCTTGGTTATTAGACGTGTAGCATTTCTACAGATATACTCTTCTTACACTATTGATTGTGCAATCAAAGGCTGAATGTCTGTAGTATGTTTTAACACACAGTTATTTAAATTAACATGAAATTATAGTAAATTGACATACTTTACTATTTTACAAGAAGAACACTCAAGATAAACTTGTAACAAAGTTAAATAAAGGAAAAGATATGATTATTTTATGACCTTATTCTTTAAGAAAATAAACAAGTTTATTGTAGTAATTACACCCCTTTGAATTAACCCTTGGTTTAAATATTTAACGTATGTTTAGGATTGTGTGTGTATCAGTGTGTGTGTTTGAATGTTTTTTTCTTTCAATTATCAGTGTTTTTCCCATATTGAAAAGCTTTTGCTTTTGTGTCAATGTTTTGTCATGACTGTTTACTTAAAAACTATATTAGTAGTCATATTCATTTTTTAAACTCTTTAAATATCTTATATAAGAGGTTCAGTTCAATTAAAAGGAAGAATATCTTATTAATCAGCAAATTATAAAAATTCTGATTGCAATATATTTTTTACCAATTGAATGTATTTATGGAGCAGGAGTTAATCTACTAACTGGCAAAAAGTTCTAAATTGAAAGCTGTTTTGATATACATGTTTTAATCAAATTGGTTATGATTTAGGCACTGTGCTTCCTATTAGCTTTCCATTTATGTTGGCTTATCAATCGTTTTATCAAAGTTTTTCTATTATCATTACATTTTATTAAAGTTAACAGTAAATTTCGATTTTGAAACCAACACTAGTAAAACAATGATTCTAGTTGTCAATTTAGAGTTTTAAGAAAGAACCCCTGAATTGAAAGGCTTCAAACAATTGGAAACACGCTCTAGGAAAATACTGCCATTTTTTATCCTCCCAACAATTTCCCATCAAAGCCCTCCCAGAGACCAAATCTTTTATCTAGTAAAGTTTCCCAGAGTGACATAATTGACATACTTGAATACTGCTCTCCAGTCATATATTTAAAACAATTTAGTTTTACAGGTTGATACAGATATGGGTGGTATTCCCATTGAAGGTGGTATTCCTTCAGTATTCTTGGATCAGTCCCGATCCTACAGGCAGATATTAGATTTGGGTGGTATTCCCAACCGAAGGTGGTAGCCCTTCAACTATTTGGATATCTAATTTTCTGTCCTGCCCTGTGTTTCCCTCCAACCTGATGTGGGTGGTATTCCCATTGAAGGTGGTATTCCTTCAGTATTCTTGGATCAGTCCCGATCCTACAGGCAGATATTAGATTTGGGTGGTATTCCCAACCGAAGGTGGTAGCCCTTCAACTATTTGGATATCTAATTTTCTGTCCTGCCCTGTGTTTCCCTCCAACCTGATGTGGGTGGTATTCCCATTAAAGGTGGTATTCCTTCAATATTCTTGTATCAGTCCTGATCCTACAGGCAGATTTTAGATTTGGGTGGTATTCCCAACGGAAGGTGGTAGTCCTTCAACTATTTGGATTTCTAATTATCTGTCCTGCCCTGTTCCCCCTCCAACCTGGAAGGTCCCAAATGGTGTCAGCATTTGGGGATCCATTTCCTTATCACATGGTTTGGAGTATTCCTTACTGCCCTGTTCCCCCTCCAACCTGGAAGGTCCCAAATGGTGTCAGCATTTGGGGAATCCATTCCCTTATCACATGGTTTGGAGTATTTCCTAAATATTCTCATTTCAATCCTGCTCTTTCCTCCTCCATCCTAAAAGATCTCTGGTGATACCAATAAATTAGGATTATCCCCTTATCATATGTTTTTGAATGTGTTAATGTCAAGGACACTAAAGTCATACTTTTGTTGAGACATTTGTAACATTAACTCAAATGGCAGGAAGGTTAGCTCTTGACATGAATCACTGGAATATGTCAACAGTAAACCACAAAAAAAAACAAGAAAAATTGTTTTCCTAGAAAATATAATATATAGCAATGTAACATATTATAATTTTATTTTGCACAAAACTTATCTTAATTTTTTTTCATCTTGAGATACTACTGAGATAAGTTATGTGTGATGTAATCTCTAATTTCTACCTTTTTTTCTTTTTAAAGAAGGGGTGGAATTGATACTTTGTATCCTATTTTCTTCAACTTCTGTAATTCCATAGGGTCATTTTGATACCTAAACATTAACTACCATTCTTTATATCATAAATAACTTCTTTCCTATTTTCTGCAGCAATTTGGATCCTAAAGTTCCCCTTTTCCCTTTTGTCAGCAAAGATCAATTAGTCATGCACTAATATGGTTTCAGGAATGTAAGAATATTTAACACATTGGTCCTATATATGTCATGCATATATAAGTCTGAACAGTAATCTGTCCACAAAACTGTACCTGTATCCATCAATCTGTCCTGTTATTTTGACACAGTTACCCAAATGATTCTGCTAGAAGACATAAATATCTGCAGCCAGAAATTGCATGATGATTCTATTTAAAACTATGTGGTAGACAAACATATTTAATCTTCAGAAACTCCACCTCCAGATACAGAAAGATCAAGTGCTCCCCAGATAACATCTATAGCTCGAATTATTCAACTAACACTTGTTGAAGTGCTTTTACCACCAGGTAAAACAATTTTGGTTTAGTTTAGCTAATGATGGAAATACCTTATGCTTTAGACCAAAAACACACCAGTCATCAAGATAAAACATGTATACTGTCACATACTTAATTCTTGGTCATAAGAAAAAAAACCTGCTAATTTCACCTGCCAAATTCCCTGCCACTCTAATCACCACCTATTCTGATAATGTCAAAGAAGAACTTAATGGAGAAATTAGTGAGAAGAAAAATATTTCAACTGTCAAATGTTATTGGATAAAACTGCTTATGGTTTATAACCCTTCAATTTGTACAACAACCTCAAGGCCATGATCCTGTCCAGAACTTACATCCTAAACAACTTGATAGAAATACCTGTGGAAAGGACATAAATCATAATGTATTGGAAAATAATGTGTAGTCTTTGATATCTAATAATCATTGACTTCACCGGCTAAGGCGCTTTATAACTTCCTGCAGTCTAGCTAGACTGGTACCAGCTTTCCAACCTGATGCATATAAGCCTGTGCTAGACTTGACACATAAATATCATTTATAAAGCTGATCAATCATTGTTTGACTATGCATGTCAAATTTGGATGTGTGAACTCAGGAACATATCCTGGGGTGAAATTCAGATTGTCTAGAACACCACATTCCGAATGATCACAGACTAGCACATCAACTCTGTTTGCAAAGACATAAACAATAACGGTTGCAGAACAGAATTGCTAGATCCAACACCTGAAAGTCAAAAGAATACACTTAAACCATCAAACATGAACAAATTTAAACAAATTTCCTACCTGGATATGTTCAAATAACCAATCATAACAGCAATTTTGAACAAAATTACCAACCCAAGACCTCTGAAATCACTAAAATAGAGTAAAAACTTCAAAGGACAACTAGAACCACATACATAAATGTCAACTTCTGAAAAATCTCACACTACAGAACGTCGGATCACCTGTAGATTCCTATACCTGACTGATGATATTAATGAATTGGAAGGATATGAGCCACAAGAAGAAGATATTGAATCATGTCCATGTCAACACCCCTTTACACATTTTAAGAAATGTTCAACAGTTGAACTGACCCTGACTTTCAAAATACAATAGTAAGTTATGTGATAAGGTTAAAGCTTTACTTATGGATCCTTAGCTGACTAAGAAATGAATTTTTATCAGTTTGTAAAATTCCTTTAATCTATAATGAAATCATTTACACAATATTATTCTTAACCCAATATGTTTGAAGTTTGGTCATTAAGTTTATCTGTGTGTGTAGCAGAAACACTAGCCCTCATCTGAGAAGAATGTATATGTACTGAAACTCTACAGGTGGAATCAATGAGCTTCCACCCTTAACTCTTAACAAGATTATGGAGCATCTCTAATGAAGAGATGATGAAGGGTTTCTTTCCATGCCTTACTGAAAGGTTTCAAATTCTAATTTGAATTAAAATGGGATACCTGCCATAAAGAATGGTTGGTAATAATATATTTCCTCTCAAGAAAGAAAGATGTCAACAACTACAAACTGTTTCAAATTGTTTCAAAATTAAAAGCTGTCAGCCTACATTATTGCATAAACTTTCTGGATTTTTATAAAAAAAAACTAACCCTGTCAAATCCATTAACAGTTTTGTTATTTCCATTCAAAATTTTTGAATAACATACTCCTCATGTTTCTTTAATTTTTGGGGAAAGGATTCCCTGCTTAAAATTTTAATTTTGTTTTATAAAAAGTTTCCTAAGTACTACAGTACACAGTTCAACTAACAATTTTTTATTTAATGCATTTATCTTTTATGAAAATTTATTTTCTCCCTTAAATTTCACTTCAAAGTTTAATTAAGTAACTAAATCTTTACCTTGTGATATATATACCTGTACTTAATACAGCTGCCAAAATTGGATTTATACAAAAAACAAAAACATCAATTTTTAGTATATATATAAGTGTAAGTCACTGACCAAATGACTAATTGACGCAAACTAATACTTATTTACTCTTTAATATGACAACTACTAACAACCTAGAATATGACAACTTTAACTACAAACCTGACAGCCTATCCAGACTTATTATATTACAAATTCATTCCCTGTAGCCCCACACAAGTAGTTAGAACATAATTAACTAAAGTGACTTATTTCCATTAAACTCACATTGATGAATCGAACTAGTTCTTTTAAAACCTAAATTATTCTGAATAAGACTTTTTATGTGAGTTTATTGTATAAATTAGTGACCCTGATGTGTTTCCTTTGCTTTCGTATTAAAGTAATGTAAATATTATTTACCTTCAAGGAAAACTAAATGATTTTAATAATCTCTATTTTTGAAAAATGATATTTCTTGCAGGCTTCCTTTAAATCATTAAATATAAGCAAAACCTTTGAAGAAACTCTTTTTGATTTCTGAATTTAAATGTTCGTCCAGGTTAATATATGCATGCAACTTGTTGAATAACTAATACTATTTATTTATCTTTCCGCTGACCTAAACAATTGACAGTTTAATGGATAAACTCAATCAGCCCTTATAACCTATCTAGTTAGGCCTACTACTATCATTCCACCTGTTGGCCTGACCGGTTGGCAGTACATAAAGAAAAACTGCATCCCTCTTTAATGTAGTTATGTAGTTTAGTACTAACACCTTTTTTCCACCTGTTGACCTGACCGGTTGGCAGCAAATACAGAAAAACCGCATCCCTTTTTTTAACTAATCTATACTAACTTTTATTACCTACTTATTTAAAATTAGTTACCCTTTCAACTTTTAATCTAATAATTATTGTTTTGATCAAACCAGCCAATAGCTTTAATTTTATTTTTACTTTGATTTTACAAACCTCAATTTACAAAAAATTTGTAAACTTTTATCTTACAGTGAATGAAGCCCAATAAGTAATAACTTAGCCAAATTCAGGTTGCAATTTGATTCAACATCTATTAAATTTGCATTCTTAACTTCATTAATCCAGCATTGTATTTGAATGATCCAATCTTATTGATTTCAGGCTTTTCAAGGTTAGAAACTTTTTTCTCTCATGGAACTCAAGTTTCTTCCAGGATTTTCCTTTTCTTATAAGGTTCTCCAAGACACCTCAAGGAGTTTCAAGGAAATAAAGGATTGGGAAATAAAATCCTTGACCAAGCAAAGTTATTGATTGAATGTGATATATTATAAACTTGTGTAATCATGTAACATTTAATATCATGTTTATGACTATGCTTTGGCAAGGATATGTACTAAAAGTTTTAATTTTTAGAGGAGGTGACTGTTATAGCATTTTACCTAATACATAAGAAAGACGACCTTCAAGAGTTAGGTCTTTAATTTATACTTTAATATTTAAGACTACCTCATCTTATGTGGAAGATAAATATATGAAGCTATATTGTGTTGTCTCTCCCCCCCCCCCCCCCTCCATCATCTCCCCTACCTACCCAATAGATGGTCTGTGCATGGTTTAAGCGGTGCACAACACAACCAGGAGCGGAGTGTGCTGTATTACTTAACTACGTAGTGGCCAAGCTCTACAGAATCTGGGAGTTCCTTCTCAACCACTGTGAGGCGTACAGTGATCCACCGCAATGCCTTTGCCATTTCAGTTATTTTGCTTGTAATTGTAAATATTTTCAATAGTTTTCACCTTTCCTTAATAAATCATAATTAATTATACCCAAGGCCAAGGTACAAAAAATAAAGAATTTATATACACATATTCCTCGATATATCCTTTATTCCACTAGACCACACCCCCCCCCCCCCTCTTGAGAAAATGTAGCATTGTTTAACAACTTTCTTTAATCGGTACTACCCCCCCCTCCGTTTAAGGGTGGTCCCGAAAGGACTGCCCTTTCCAAAATTGAACTTAATATATGAGAATTGAGTCACTATGGTTAAGGGTTAGGTCCCACAAATGGCTGGATAGGTGCAGGTAGAATTAAGGAAAAGTTAAACAGCAATGTTACTATTTCTCTCCCTTTCCCAACTTTGGGTATTTTATTAATGAGACCTCTTTTGAACATTATTGTTCTAGGTAACCCGGTTGAAATAAGACCAGCATCCAAGAAAAGAATTTTAAACTTAAGCAAAACATTTGAAAGAAAAATGGGCTTAAAAAGGATTTTAAGGTTTTTTTGTGATGTACAATGTAAAGGAAATGATAAACATTGGATGTAAGACTTCCCCTTGATAAAAGCTTTTAATCGTAGCTTCGCCCCAAACTCAAGGGAAGAAACCAAAACAGGATAGTTTAAGAGAGGGGGCTTTTAAAAGTTTCCCGCAAATAAAAAAAAATATTTTAAGATATTTATTTAGGCCCATAACTTATGGGGCTGGTACGGTTGGGGTTAGATATCCAACCCCCCCCCCCCCTACCCCACTAAATAGCATAAAACCCTGAAATTAAGCCATTTGCGAGACCTTACTGTTCATACTAACAGATAGAAAGTCTGATATCTTTTATGTTTTTACATAGATTTTGTTTTTCTACAAATTTTGAGAAAGCATGAGAAAGCAATAAAAATGTATTGGATTTTGTGTGTGCTATGTGTAAATTAATGTCTGTATAAGTTTTGTGTGTGTGTGTGTGTGTGTTTGTGTGCAAGAAGGGAGGGAACAATCGACTGCTTATTACACTCGTCCCCAAAGTTTATAATAACGTTTTCTTATTCGTTGTCTCAACAACTTTGGGGACTTTGATTGAATTTTCATTGGTTGTTTTTATTAAGTTGAGTATCCAAACATTTCAATGAATAATTGTAATCTAAACAAGGGGTAATTTTATGTATCATCATTAAGGATGTTCATCAATTTATCAATTGTCCTATCCCTTTAGATCCCTGATTTGTGTGTCTGTATGTGTTTATTTTTGTGTGTGTATTGTAGCATAAAAATGACAAAACAAAACTGTTTCTTTCACAAAGTTAATATTTCTTCAAATTTATTTTGTAATATTAAATTTGCTTGATAAGTGTTATATTATTCAGGCAGCTCTATTTAACAGGGATCTAAAAGGGATAAGACAATGGCTAATTAATTAATGTACATTTCCAATGATGATACACAAAATTACCCCTTTTGTAGATTAATATTACTGGTTGAAACGTTTGAACAATCAGCTTAATAATTAACTAATGCAAAATTCACTAGTGTTTCCAAAGTTGTTAAGCCAACGAATAATATTTTAAAACTTTGGGGACTAGTGTAATGAACAGTCCATTATTCCCTATCTCTTTGCCTATTAAAGAATATTTTTATTCTTGTTTTAACAATAATAATGTTTCTATCGAATTTTAACATTATTTCTATAGGATATCTATCCCTTCTTAAACATTTAAGTTTCTTATCTTAAGTAAACAAAAAAGTATTTGTTTACTTTGATATAACATAAACATTTTGTAGAGTTACACATTCTGTTAATATTAGTTAAAGTTCCATTACATATAGTTTATATTTTGGACGCTAGATTATCTTATATTTTCAAATTTTTGAAAAAGTTTTCACAGAAAATATTATATTGTGGCTTTTTAAGGTTTGTCTTTTGTAAATACTTCGCATGGATTAAGTTTTATAGATTTTATTATGATATGAATTTGAAAATTCAATGGATAGATCTAAAAATATTCATATCTAAAGTATTCTATGTTTATGAAGTTAATAATTGTTTCTAGAAGTAATCTCACTGTTTCAGTGTGTTCCATTCTTATATTTAGGTCCTTAAGTTGGACTTTATAAAGTAACTAGTTGCTTTGTTCCTAGCCTCTAGGGGCATTGCCCCAAGAGGTAATTAAAAAAACAGTGTTGGTGCGACCACCAAAGTTTTAATTACATTCCTAAGAAAAAAAAATTGGGAGGGATTTTGGGGGGGTTGGGGGTGTCCCACTCCCCATGAAAATAGCTTAAAAATACCACAGGACCAGTAGATATATTTCCTTAGGATTAGAATCCAATCGGTTCAGTGGTTACCGAGATCTTAAGGGACAGGCGGACGGACCGACAGACATCATTCTACTTTGTATTATAGATTAGCAGCTACGCTCCTAGAAAATTGCTTAAAATCATTCAAGGACTTTATAAAAAAAATATAACAGCCTAAAAATCACCATGGGGCCTATGTGAATCTGGCATACAAAAGAGAACCCAGTCATTTCAGAGGTTACTGAGATATTAAGCTTCAGGCAAAAAACCTTACTACTTTATAAAATAGGAGGATTGTGGGGTTAGTAGCTTAGTTTAATAGTTAACATTACCCAATATTCATAGTTTGTTCTTTAGAAATATGAAAATTATTGATGAGGGAAGGTGGAAAACTCTTCCTCGGCCATACCTCCCCGTAATATGGCAGTAGACCAGCCCCAACCAATAAAAAAAATTTATCAGCCTCTTAGTTTTAAACATAAAAAGTGAAAAACTCAGACAATCAACATCTTGATTGATCGACTTTATATCTGTAAGTCCTAACTGTATATGTCTTTAAGTTCACCTTATTATGCATTTCTCCTACTCATTACTGTCGTATACCTGACACAGCAGCAGCAGGAACTATTTTTAAAGTCTTTAGTTATGCCGCAGTGTTTGGCTTGGCAGCCCTAAAAAAGAACTTACCAAGAACGATTGTGCAGGGCGCAGCGAAAGAAACGATGGAGGCAATCAGGAGACCCTAAAATTATATATAAATTTACAAAATCAATCAATCTATATTCTATTTATTAATCAATCTATGTATATCTATATTTTAATTTAATAAACTAATTATCTAAATAATTCAATAATTCAATCCATAATTATCTATTTATCTATCAATCAGTGGCTTAACTAGTAGCGCATCCGCTCGTCGCCGCGGAGGTTCGAACCTAACATCGCGTCATACTAAATACGTTAAAATAGTTCCTACTGATGCTATATCAGGTGCGCGACATTAATAGTTAGAGTAGGGGGAAATGCCTTGGCCAAAAACAGGCGCATCTTATTACCATGCACAGTTATGACTTCTGGACAAAGATTGTGCAATCTATGAGTTGATTGTCTGATGGGTGTTACTTAAACCTAATACTAATCATTCTAGCTATCAATCTATCTATCTCTCTATCTCCCTACCTCAACGTAAAGATATGTGCCGAGTAGAGAGAAGAAAATAGCGAGGGGAACTCCGAGGAATAAGATCTCTAGAATGGAGAAGACCAACCAGGGTAGGAACAGGCATCTGAAAACAAAATTTGGAATTGGGGAATTTTCACACAAAGTGCCTTGTTGAGCACTGATATCCATCCTTGTTTGATTGTTACTTTAGGTCAGGTTAGGTTAGGTACTGGTTACCCCCGCAGCGGTTAAGCATAGAATACCCCCTCCCCATTCTATTCAAACTATTTAAAAATAAGGAGGGAGGGGTATGTAATCAGTATTCAACAAGCATTTTGAATTTTTCTCTCAAAATGCTTCAATATTGTATAGTACATGAAAAATCAATATATCTAATCACTCAAATTTTGTCTTTTACTGACAGAAAAGTTAGCGACAAAAAAGTTTTTTTGATGTATTTTTCCCTTTTGAAAATATAAAACACTATGATTAAGGAATTTAAAAAGAAAAAAAAAATATTTTTTGAAAATAAAAGGTTTGGTGATTTTTAATGGAATAATAATTTTGAATAGCATAAATCCAAAAGCTTCCATTAAAACCCAAAGATTATACGTAATCATTCAGCATGCTAACCAAGGATGGTGGGGGGGGGGGGACATTAGACTGTAAATTACACTGGTACCAAAAGTTTATAACAACGTCATCTTAATCTTTGGACTAAAAACTTTGGGTACTTTTCTTGAATTTTAATTTCAACCAAAAAATTAAATTTACAGAAGATGCTATTTTGTATATCATCATTGGGGATATATCAATTTATCACCCATTGTCTTAATCCTTAATCACCGTCTAACCAACCTAATCCTGCAGCTAGCACCAATGAGAAGGAGTAGATCCAGGAAAATGTTGAATCCAGCCAAACTCACTGCAACCAGAGCTCCAAGCCATGCCTAGATAGATAGATAGTGAAATCAACCCTAGAAAAAATGTTTTTTTTAAGCGTTTTCTTTTTAAATGCTTTTCTATAATTAGGATTCGTCCGTCCGTCAGTCACTCCGTCGGCAACGGTTAGTTTTTATCGTTAATTTAGACACGTTAGAATTGTCCTAAAAATTTCAAACTTTGCAGGATTCCTATAACAGTTAGGTACAATTTAGAATGTTTAGCAACTCTATAATGGTTACATAATTATCTAGATTTTTTAATACTGATTCTTAGGACAACCTAGTACAATGTTATAGGCGAGGCTTCTCTATAATCAAGTCCATAAACAGTATTCTGTATTTTTGCAGTTTTGCAATAAATTTACTTAAAATTTTGATTTAACTTATATATTTATACATATTCTGTTTATTCAGTTCTGACACTCTACAAGTGTTAATGTTCGTTTGTCCTAACATATAAGAGCTTAGCTTTTATGAATGTTGTCATCCTTGTTAGAACTGTAATTGAAATTGTGAGGTAGTAGATGTAGAAAGATGTAGATTTAAACAAGATTATTTTTCTCGTATTCATTCGAATCCGGTGGATAGGAACCGGTTCTCATCCATACGAAAAAACTATGTCTAGCATCGTATTATATCCAGCTTTCTACGAATATAGAAATGTACAATCATAAGATTAAAACCAGTTTTTTTAGCCGTTGCCTTCGGCACCTCGGGGCTAAAAAAACTAGTTTTAATCTCATAATTGTACTTTCTATATCCGCGGAGAGCCGTTTATAATACGATGCGAGAAATAACTATTATATTATTGTATATACCTGTTCGCTAACACTATTAAGTAGTTCTCTAATTTGAATCAGAGTTTTTTCTGTAACTCCCTTACTTTCATATTCATCTTCGAGCAGCTTCTAAAAAAAGAATTACGATAAACAAAATTACCTAGTCTCTAGATAAATTATTGGTGGAAAAGTTTGGACACAAACAGTTTTTACAACCCAATCAATCCCCAAATATTTTGAAGTCAACAAATGTGAGATCGTGTTCATCGAATTTTGAGAACAAGTGTATTTTTGTAAGTTGAACATGATATTGTGTTTGATTAACCATCCACGATAATAAATCTATTTTTCAAAGGTTTGAATGCCAAACTTAAGTTATAGAGTTTAGAGGTAATACATATGGGCGGACACAACGAGATTATAGAGTAAGCAAACAATAATAATATTTATTTATTGCATCGGATTAAAGACAGCTTTCCGCGGTTATCAATTTGTAAAATTATAAGATTAAAACCAGTTTTGTTAGCACTGAGGGACCAGAGGCCCGAGCTAACAAATTTTGTATTGCTTTTATGATTTTTATTTTATTTTAGTGGAAAATTGTCTGTAATACGTTAACATACTTAAATTTTCAGTAAAGCTGAGAAAGGATTCTAATCCAGCGGATACTAATAGGTTTGAAAGCGATACTGAAATAGTTATTCCTCGCATCGTATTATAGACAGCTTTCCGCAGATATTAACTTGTAAAATTAAAAGATTAAAACCAGTTTTGTTAACCCCGAGGGACCAAAGGCCCGGAATACAAATTTTTTATTTATTTTTATTTTAATTTTCATGGAAAATTATCTATAATACTTTACGATACATGAAGTTATAGTATGTCTAATCCAGCGGATATTAATCGGTTTGGAATCCATATTGGGAAAATACTTACATGAATCTTCTTGAAGAACAGGAATAGTTCAGAAAAGTCTCGTCCAGAGAAAAAGATGTAGGCAGGGCCAGTAATCACTAAAATAAAAATATAGTTCATCATATTAGTAACAGGATGTGTGTCTGTAACTGCTTGACCCATATGGTTCTTGATACAGTGAAGGTTCTTACAGGTTCTGGTAGGGTTTACAACTATTTTGATGAGAGGGGGGGGGGGGGCGGGGGGGGATATTGTATTACCAACCTCCCGAGAAAAATCACCTATGAAAAAAAAATATCTCAACCCCACCCAATATTTCTTTTAATTAATCTTTTTAAAGCTAAAATTGAGAGGGTAGAGTCGATTTTTTTCTTATAGTTTTCCAGCTTGACTACTCAAAAATAGATAACTTTAAATATGCGACAGAAGAGAATTCATAATTTTTTTTGCAGATATGCCCAAAAATGGCGACCAAAAAATATGCGACAAACCTGCAATGGAAATGCGTATTCTCAAAGATACCGAAATAAAAACATACAAATTCCCGGAGTAATACTCATAAATGGCGACCCAAAAATATGCTACAAACCTGCAATGGAAATGAGTATTCCAAAGACAGCGATGAATCTTGTGAGGACTACACTACCGCAACAACAACCCATGATGTCCTGAAAAAATGTTGATTTTAAAATTGTTGTACTTTTTGCTGTAGTAAATGCTTCGCCTCTAGCCTCTAGCATAAAACCACCCCAAGACATTTATGAAGTTTCTTTCGTCGGGAATTTGAAAAGCTTTGAATTCTGTATCAACCATTTCAATTTACGACAATTAGTAAGGAAAACGCGAAAATCTAAGAATCGATTTAGCAACCCAATTAATGGGCAAATCTTGATGAAACTTGGTTGAAATATGTAGAATGTAAACTTAATTAATCCCTAAATAGCTGTTTATCTTGACTGTCTCACAGAAGGACGGACAGACACCATTAATTATAAAGCTTTGCTATTTAAAATAGTAAAAAGTGAAATAACATTTTTATAGGCAAAACTAAAGTATATTTATTTGATAAATGTTTCACTTTTTTGCAACCCCATTATGATTCAAATGCTTAGTAGATTGTTTTATTAGATCCTGTTTTTCTATAATGGATCATCCAATCACTCCCCTTATATCAAATTATACATATACTAATGTGTTACATCAGCCTTTTTTTTTAAAGAAACAGAATGCTGTATATTTATACAATAAGATCTTGCCAACAACTGGTCCTTTATAATTCTCCTTTAAAGTAAAACTTCTTATAGGTCGCGGAAAGGTTTATAAAAATTTAGGGGATTCGCCCAATGGTAAAAATAACCCACCAATAAAATACCTTCAAAGAAAAAAATAGATTTATAGTGGAGGCTCGACTTACCCTACCCCACTTACTCGAGTGCCCATAAAGGCCTTTAGGGGCAAAGTTTCTAGGCCTATGTTATAAAATATTAAGTTTAATTCTTAAGCTAAAGATCTCAGAAAAAAAGCTGGTACGGTTTTACTTTTCGGGAAAGCTTTCTAAATATCTTGAGTGGGTTTTAGGCTATTTTCATTAAGTCCATTATTCAAAAGATACTAGTGCCAAGGGTCTATTTCTCTAAAGATCAAGCCCCCATCGATTTTGGGTTTAGGGAGGATTTCTAATTTTTCGCGCATACCTTTGCCAAAACCCAGTGAACGCTATTGGTTTGGTGGGTAAAAAGTCTCCCACTTGAATATTGTTGTATTTAGTTGGATATTTCACAAATGCATTGTATATTATTGCTCTGCATTTCAAGTAATTTAAAGATATGTAATGCAAATATGCACTAAAAACAAGCACAATTCCATGCAAAGGAATTATCAACAGAGCTGGATCTTTAAATCATTTTAGTGGTGAGCCAGATCGGGGTGAGCCAACTTTCCACCAATGAGAGCAAAGCATTTTATAAAATGCCGCGCTGTGATTGGCTGAAATTCGGCTCACCCCGATCTGGCTCACCACTAAAATGATTTAAAGATCCAGCTCAGGAAAAATTCCCATTTTGAAGCTTTGAAAGAAGTGACATATATTGGTCAGGATTATACTTTCAGCTTATTTTAAAAAGTGCCGAGCCCTGATTTTTTGCCAATTATATAAATTTGAATCGAGGAGAAAAACAGCTTAGAGTGTACAATAACAAATGACGTCACGCAATACAACTGACCAATAAGTGGCCAGTATTCATTGTAAGTGACCAATGGTAAATTGTATACTGGCCTATCATTGGTCATTTGTATTGTATGACGTCATTTTCTATTGGACACAATACACTGTTTCTCGAGGGGACATTAGCCTGTAATTTATACTGGTACCAAAGTTTTATTAAACGTTCTCTCATTCGTTGGTTTAAAAATTAGAGTAAAACACCAGAGGGATAAAGGGTTAAATTTCCCAATCGCAGTGTCTGTGTGCCGACTCTTAATTGAGTCTTTGAAAATCAACCAATGGTGTAGATTGTATTAACACAGCCAACTAGCAGAAAACAGTGTATATCTGTCAGTGTATATACATCTATACTATAGATCTGTTTTTAAAAGCGAAGCTTTTCTATAATTAGGGTCGGTCCGTCCGTACGTCCGTCACGGATAGCTTTTTTCGTTAATTTAGACATGTTAGAATTGTCCTATCGATTTCAAATTTTGCATGGTGATTCCTTTAGTAGTTAGGTACGATTTAGAAAGCGTAGCAACTCTATAATCATTACCAAAATGTCCGTACGTCCATTTTAAACATGTTGATTTTTTACTTTTTTAAATAGCTTTTTTCGTTTATTTAGGCATGTTAGAATTGTCCTATCGATTTCAATTTTTGCATGGTGATTCCTGTAATAGTTAGGTACGAGTTAGAAAGCGTAGCAACTCTATAATCATTACCAGAATGTCCGTACGTCCATTTTAAACATGTTGATTTTTTTTTACATTTTTAACAACAAATTTGTATGTGGCCTAATTATCCGATTGGTCTGATTTTTGGTATACTGATTCCTGGGACAACAAAGTACAATATTATAAGCGAAGCAACTCTATAATCAAGTCCTAAAAATGTAAGTATGTCCATAATCATTATTATTTTCAACAAATTTACTTACAATTTTGCTTTGACTCTTATACATTCGCATTCTGATTATTCAGTTCTTACATTATACAAGTGTTAATGTCAGTTTGTCCTACCGTTTTAGAGCTTCGCTTTTATGGATGTTGTCATCCTTGTTTTTTTAAACTTTAGGTATTTCATCTAATTAACTGACAGAGACAAATACTTAGCTTCCTTATAAATGTAGAGCGATTAGTCTAGCAGTTTATGAGATCCTAATGGACACATACCTCGTCTATAAGAAATCAACGTATAAAGATCAACCAAAGTTAACACCCATCAAACAACAAACCCTCTAATTGCGTGAGCAGTAGGTAACTTTATCCTGTAAGGCTTCAAAACATATTAATATCCGCTGTATTAAAACCAGTTCTCAGCCTTACTAAAAAAATCATGTATATCATCGTATTACAGACAATATTCCACGAATATTAAAATAAAAATGATAAAATTTATATAAATTTTGTTAACCCCGAGGGGACGAAGGACCGGGCTTATAACTAGTCTTGATATTATAATTTCTCATTTTAATATTTACGAAAAGCTGTCCCTAATACGATGTGATAAATTATATAAGAAATATCAACTAATTGATTCGCCCTTAGCCTTAGGACCGGGCGAATTTGGTCAAAATAATACTTTAAACTACCAAAAGACATTTATAAAGATTCCATGAAAAGCACAGTCAACTTGGACCTGCAGTTTTCAAGATCTTTAGCTTCAGACAAAAAAAACTTACTTACTTTATGTTATTGGATATTGTTAGAAAAATAATATTCAACATAAAAATCAAAATATTCATTACCTCTTCTTAGGTTAAAATTTCCAACATTGTGTAATTGATTGTTGCATAATGGGGGAGAAATACCCCTCACCCTCTCTAACATTACTTTTTTACATTATTAATGCATAAATATCACGGAGGGAGGGGACATTGGGCTGTTTAAAAATAACTTTTCTTATTTTTGGCTTAAAAACTTTTGGGACTTAAAATTAATTTTGATTAGTTGGTTTATTAAGTTGAGTGTCTAAACATTTCAACCAATAATTGTAATCTACAGAGGGGGTAATTGTGTGAATCTTGATTTGTGGTATAGATAAATTTATCGGCCATTGTCTTATCCCTATAGATCCCTGATAAATATAGAAGTTATAGCACCCCCCATCATATGATTTATGTACATTTGCATTTTTTATGTAATTGTTTTTTAGCAATAAAAAGTTTTTATTGAGAAAATGCAATTTTTATTATAATTTTGTTACCATGTACAAATGGAAAGCGTTTGTTCAATTCGGGTATGTAAGTATTTGCACTACAGAATTTTGACAATCCAACCATTTTATTGGTAAGAAAGTGTACACATTGATTTTTCCAATTTAGGGTAGCTTCACATAGGTCCTAGGATGGTTTAAGGCTATATTATTATTGCTTTTAGTATCTTAATGGTTTTATGCTATTTTTCTGCCCATCCTTGTGTATCAGTGTCAGAACTGAAAAATCAGAATAACAATAATAAATTTGTTAATATCTGCCTAAATACAGGATACTGTTTAAAGACATACTTAGATTTTTGGACTTGATTATAGAGATAATTCGCTAATAACATCGTACTTTGTTGTCCTAGGAATTAGTATTCCGAAAATCAGATCAATCAAATAATTACATCACATAAAAATTTGTTTTTTAAAAGTGGTATAAAGCAACATGTTTAAAAAGGACGTACGGACGGATGTGCGTGCCGATCCTAATTATAGAAAAGCCCTGCTTTTAAAGAGAATTAAAAAAAACTAATCTTGAAGATGTAAAATAACAAACAATTATAACAAATATATCTACATAACACTCACCGTTACAGCCATACAGAACGACAGACATACAGACAGACATAGTGAGGGAAACGCAGTTTCTTAGTTGTAACTAGCGGCTTCGTCCCTAGCCTCTAGGGGCTTTGCCCCAAGAGGTTTGATCAAACCAATTTTTCGTATTTTAGATTTAAAAGAAAAATTTTTTTGGGGGGGTATTTTTCATTTTTGGGGGGGTTGGGGGTGTCCCACTACCCTGTAAAGGAGAACCCGATCGGTTCATCGGTTAGCGAGATCCTTCGCTACAAACAAACAGACAGACAAACATAGTTCTACTTTGTATTATAAATTGAATTTTACCTGGGCAGGTTTTTAACTATTTTTAGGCTACGCTGCGAAAGGAAATCAGAAAAATTGTGCAAGCAATTGACCCAAAAAAAGATAAACAATGAAATGCAATGAAAGGAAATGCACAAAAAAACAAGGATGAAAACATTCAGAAAAGCAAAGTAATTTCGAGAAAGGTTTATCAGGGATCTTAAGGGATAAAACAATTAATTTACAATTATGATAAACAAAATTACCCCTTCCCTATATTATTATTATTATTGGTAGAAAAGTTTGATTATTGCTGGTATGTGCAACCCCAAATTTTTTTTCTCAAAAAATCCCCAAAGTTTAAAACTAACTAATGTGAAACGAGTTTATAAAACTTTGAGGATCTATACATATAACTTTCAGTCCATAGTTGACGAAGTCCAATCTGTCCTACTTTAATTCCTGTGGCGTCATAAAAATGAGGCAGATGAGAGGAGAAGTGGGAAAGAAAACCCCTAAATAATATAATCCCTCATTTTTATGACGTCACAGGAATCAAAAGTAGAACAATTTGGGTTTTGTCTCCAATGTTCCATACCTCCCTGAATATTAAATATTTGTGATAATTTTGATATTTAAGATTTATATATGGGAGGGGGCGGGGTGGGGGATTGGTTACTCTTAAACTAATAAGGACATACTTCCCTTTATGGACATGTTTAAGAGTTGCAAAGCCCAAGACAGCAATTGTCTTTGGAATCCCTCTTCACGGTTATAAATTAAGAAGAAATATGTATCAAACGCTTTCATTGACTTTGCTGCCTTATCGTTTTAAGAATCTCCAAACAGAGTATGAAATCTATTAGACTATTAAAATAAGATGAATTTAAACTTAATTTGAGCTATCCATTGAGGACGTAATTATATAACAAATATGTAAAAAAAAAGCTTTGCTTTGAAAAACTATTTTCATTAAATATTTTTGCACACATTAATGCACACACAAGCGGAGAATAGATTTCTTTTTAAAAGCAAGGATGATTAGTAGCGAAGCTCTTTTGAAAAAAAGGAAGGACACACACGTTAATGATAGGGAAACAAGAATGACAACATCCATAAGTAACGAAGCTCAAAATTATGGATGGACGGACAGACATCCGAAAAAAAGTTAACTAAAAAGCAGTGTGATAAAAAATTAAACATTAAACTTGATAGATAAATCACAAAAACTTTTAAAAATTTATAAGAACATCAAAATCTAAGATTCGATCTAGCACCCCAACCACTAAGAAAATAGAAATGAAATTTAATGAAAATATGTAGAATGTGAACTTATTAAATCCCTGAAAATTTCAGTCGTCTATTTTGAGTTGGAGTTGACAAAATCACGTTTCTCCAAAAACGTTTCAGACAGAAGAACAGACGGACATTTCAAATTATAGATTAGCTAGTATGAATTAGTTATAAAGTAGCTTAGCTACTAATAAATCAATATTTTACCAAATGTATATATTAAGTAATTTGATATATACTATTTATAGCAGAATTAAATTCCTATTACTGAAAGAGACGCTTTTCTAAATTTAGGATTAGTCTTTAAATCGGTAACGGATAGCTCTGAGCACTTAAAGCTCATATAATCACAGAGTCAATTTTAAGCCTTTTTCAACACATATCAATTAGTTTTTTTAGAATGGGGATTCCTAGAACTACTGTCTATAAGGAACAATCTTAAATTCGACGCATCTCTAAGATCTAGTTCCATATGTATGTATGTCCTTACAAAGCATCCTGTATTTAGGCAATTTTATCTTTACGCGAATTATTTATATAGAATTTATATTTATGTTTATAAATTACTAAATTTTGTTTAATTTTCGTTTGTTCGACTTTAATTTTTGATTAGCTTTGGTTATTTGGATGTCATGATTATTGTTAATTAAAAGCTCAATAAAAAAAGAACAAATTATAGGGTAGATTCGCTTCTAACAAAAAACTAGAGCAAGAATAATATTTACTTAAAACAAGGATGACAATATTCATAAAAGTGAAGTTCAACAAATCAGACATGGAACAAACGAACATTAGGCGCTTTCAAGTACCTAAAGATCTGATTACCCTTCCTCTAGAAATAAATTAATAATAAGATAGAGGGGGGCGGGGGGGAGGGGGTTGAAATCCAGTTTTTCGTTCTTTTATGGAATATTGTTTAGAAGAAGCAAAAAATCTTAATGCATACCTATCGAAAATTTTTCATATCAGGATGCATGAGATGCTTCGCTTATAACATATTGTCTTATCGTACAAGGAGTCACGAGTCAAAAATTTAAATGTATGTATCTCCAGAAATATCTCGTAAAACTAGCCCACAATTTGCAGTAAGGCTCTGTATTGGTCATAAGCAAATTATAGTCAATTTAGCCCCCACTCCGCCCCTCAAAAGGTACAAAATAAATGAGGTGCTTTGCGAAGCAACTTGTAGAGGAGGCTAGGAATAAAGGTCAATTTATCCTTTATTTCATCTCCCTTCATGTTAGGGCAAAGCCTTTTTTCAGATTTTTACTTTGAAGAAATGTATACTTATACCTTTAAAGGGAATTCTTTATAGAGATGGTTTTAAGCTATTTACTGGATAGGGGGGTGGGGGCTCTATCCTACACCCTTTGTTAAAGAGGCTTATAGTATAATAAAAATAATACGTAAAAACCAAATTGTACATAATATATTACCTATATATTTATGTATAACCTATACTATATGTGTATGTTTTTTGGGTAAAAACTTACAAAGAAAACCAAAAACAAAAACTTATTTCTGATAATTTTTATACAGTTTAACAATGAAAATATGGATATTATTACCTTTTTTACTACAATTATTTTGATGTTGATTGTGCTTTAATAACTTTCGCTTTTTTTCATCTCCCAATTTGTGTTTTGATAATTAGCTGTCACTGACAGAGGGTTGCTCCGCTAGTACCGGAGGTTTTCAGTCCACTGAGGCTCTCTCTCTATCTCTCTCTCCATCTAAGTCTCCCTCTCTCTGCTCTTCTCTCTTAATCTCTCTCTCTCTCTCTCTCTCTCTCTTTCTCAAACTATTTGTTCTCAAGGTAACAAGGACACGATAATGGACTTTAAAATTTAAATTAATCTTCCCCCAACCTCATGACTACAGAATTTAGATTTTTATTTCTAGTAATTTTTTGGTCAGAATTTTTCTTACACTATCCCATATACTACATTCTCTCTGCCTTTTACCTCTCCTCCCTCTCAAAATTTCTTCTCTCTCTCTCTCTCTCTGTTTATATTGTTTCCTAGATACCTATTTCTTTCTCTGGAATTTTTTCTTTTTTTGGTATTTCTCTCTCTTCCAATATTTTGTCCTTTTTTCATTATACTTTTTCTATTCTATATTTAAACCTAAACCTAATTTTGTAATTTTTTTACTTCTTTTATTTCTTTCTTTTTCTCAACTTTGCTTTCAATAGGAGCCTTAACAAGCTTCCTTTCACACCTCTCACACACACACACACACACACACATACAAACACATACACACACACACAAAACTAACAAAAATGCTCTTAACCTCTTTAGATCTCTTCAAAAGGATCCCATCCCTTTTCTTGTCCTGCTAGCTGTTCTCCATTCTCTTTCTCTTTCATTTTGATCTCTCTCTATCTCTATCCCTCTCTATCTCTCTCTTTCTCTCTCTCTCTCTCTCTCTCTTTACAGCCGGCCTCCAAAATGTTTTTAGCCTCCTCATTTCCCCCTTTTTTTAACAGTAACCCCATAATAGTGAAGAAAAAAGAAGAGAGAGTGAATGTCAGAGGGGGGGGGGGCAAAGGAATGATGAGATGAAAGGAAAATCCAGTAAAAGGGAAAGGATATTACAAACTGATTGGACCAATAGGAGTGTTGCATTGCTATCATTTCTAAAATAAAAATAAGTAGAAATTAGTTTTAGTTTTTACCAATAGATGTCCCATTAACTTGTATATGACTAGCGGCCATACCCCTAAAAGCCTCTAGGGTCACTTAAAGTGGGATGGAAAAAAGCCGACCACCTCCCCCTATTTAAATTTTGGGGAACTTTTTTTTCGGGGTGGGGGGGGGGGTCATTTTCTTATGAAGGATACCCTCAACCAAAAGTAATTAAGAATCTTCCCTGGACTTACAAGAAGCTTCACTGTAAAGGAGAAACATATCGATTTAGCGGTAAGCGAGATCCTTCGCTACAGACATAAAAAAAGTTTACTTTTGTTAATAGGATAATAGCACTAAAAGGCGTGAAGAAGGGGGGTAAATAAAAGTATTTTGAGAAGAAATAAAATTTTTAGTAAAAATTTTCATTTTACAAACGCTATATCATATAACTTCATAATAACAGAATAATATTAGTTTGCATATTTCTAGTTTTTGTTAGACGATGGGCCTTCGGTCCCTTGGGTCTAACACAACTGGTTTTAATCTTATAATTTTTTATTTTAACATCCTTGGAAAGGTGTCTATAATAAACTGCGATAAACAACTATAATAAATAGATTATATGTGTTATCTACGCATCCATGACTATTTAAGTCCTTGTTTAAAATGAGACAATGTCATTTAGACTCTAGAGTATGAAATATTTTCCTATTTTTATAGAAATTAAAAATTTACATGTATTTCAATTTTACATAATTTTATATAACTTTTTTCAACAAATCTTTTCCACATTGGCGTGTTCGTATGCATGTATGTCCAAAATACATGTTTTAATCATATTGTGCTGATTCCCATTCAGATAAGGTACATTTAAGGAAGCGTAGTTTTCCTGTTATAAAACAGAAATTTTACATGCTAGAATTATGCTATTAATTGGATTTTTTATGATTCCTATAACAATTAGGCATGGCAACTCTGTAACTGTGACTCAAAAGGAAAGTACTCTAATCCTTATAATATAAAGTTTGTCTGTCTGTTTGTCTGTCTGTTTGTCTGTCTGTTTGTCTGTCTGTTTGCCTGTCTGTTTGTCTGTGTGTACCGAAGAATCTCACTAACCGCTGAACCGATCGGGTTCTCCTTAACAGGGTAGCTTCTCATAGGTCCTGGGAAGGTTTTTTAAATGTTTGGGGGTAGGGAACCACCACCCTCCCAAGAGAAATCACAAAAAAATTTCGCCTGGAGACTTCTTCGCAACATAAAGAGGTATCGTAGAGATTTGATCGCAAAGTAGATAGGTATCGTAGAGACTTGAACCAAAAAAAACAAAAACGGTATTATCCTCTTAGAATTTTTTTTTTTCAATATTGAAAATTTGAGTACCCCCCCTGGCCCCCCCCCCCCCCTGACAGCGACCTATGAACTCTGGCCGCAGCGCTCGGCTCCCTAGCCTGCCTAGCCGCAGCGCTCGGCCCCCTTGCCTGCCTAGCCGCAGCGCTCGGCCCCCTTGCCTGCCCAGCCGCAGCGCTCGGCCCCCTTGCCTGCCTAGCCGCAGCGCTCGGCTCCCTAGCCTAAAACCTAACCTAACCTAAAATAGTTGTTCGTCGGTAGTCGGGGGCTGGGGGGTACAAAATTGAAAAAAATCGAAAAAAAAATTTCTAAGAGGATAACGCCAAAAAAACATTTATAGTGCCACTTGAGGCCTCTAGGGGCGTAGCCGCTAGTTATAAATATATTGATATTAAAGTAATTTGACAACGGATTATTAACAATCCTTAAATAAACTATTATTCTACTTCTTAATCCTATTATTAAAGTAGTAAGCTTTTTTGTCTGTAACGAAGGACCAGTATGGTTCTCCTTTACAGTGAAGCTTCTTTAGGTCCTGAGATGGTTTTAGGCTATTTTATTTTTATTAATAAGTCTGGGTATAGTTTTATGCAAATTTTCTGCCCTCCATATCGCTTTCGAAGTTGGTTCGAATTCCAAATTATTTCTTCATCCTTCATTCAATAAAGTAACAGGATGTCTCTTTGTCTTGTGTCTGCGTGTTTGTGTATTTGTACCGAAGGATCTCGCTAACCGCTGATCCGATCAGGTTCTCCTTTACAGGGTAGCTTCACATAGGTCCTGGGAAGGTTTATAACTATTTTGGGGGAGGGTACCCCCACCCTCCCATTTGAAATCGCCACTAGTAAAAAATCCCCTCTATTTTTTTAATTTAATTCTTTTAAATCTGAAATTAAAAATGGGGGGGTTTTTACTTTTTCCTTTTAAATCTAAAATAAAAAATTGGGTTATCGAATTCAACTTCCCCCTCCTCAAGTTCCCCTAGAGACCTCTAGGGGCGTAGCCGCTAGTGATATATAAGTAATTAAGCAAAATTAATTTCTAATGGACCATTTAAACATACCTAAATTAATTATCTGCTATGGTGGACGTACGGTTTTTTCCTAAAGATAGAAAAACTTCTCTTAAAATACCTATTTTTTTTTATAAATTTTAATTTTAAAAATCAATTGCTATGGTTTTTTTCATCCTTTATAAAATGATATTTAAATTCCGCATAACATTATTACAGTAATTTTTAGTAACGAAGATACACTATGATTTAAAAATTCTGTCTGTCCGTCAGTCCTTTTTAAAGTCATGAAACTTCTTTGAAAAATTGATCGATTTCTATTATGGATAAAAATCTGAGGTTTCTTTTAAAGTTACTACTAACAAATCAGAAACTCCACTACAATTCACTTGGTCCGTCAGTCAGTCTGTAATGCTATTAAGGAAAATAATTTACAAGTTTGATTTATCATTTCAAATTTTGTTTCAATAAAACTTCTACTCTTTAACTCAATCCGTTCGTCTGTCTGTTTAATATTTCAGTATTTTAAAAAACTAAGTTTCGCTAATCATTAACATTGTCAACCTTGTTATGTAAAAACATATTTTGAAGAGTTCGAACAGTTGAGGAACCGAATCAGAATGATAACTCCATTTTTAAAATATGAGAATTTAAAAATTATTCAAGTACACAAACTGAACAAAAATATGTGAACTCTTAAACTGATGTATACTATATAATTTAAATTTTTTCAAAAGCTTTTCTTCAATTACAGGCATGATAGAATCATCCCATCAAGTTCAAAGTTCCGAATCAGCAACTTTGTAGTAATCAAAATTATCCATTTCTTATCATTGAAATAGAAAACTTTTTTTTGGGGGGGGGGGGCGGTAATCTTTATATCATAGTGGCAAGAACGTCCAAGCTTTTTTTTTTTGGGGGGGGGGGTAATCAACCCTTTAACCCCCCCCCCCCCCCCCTTGGACGTTCCTGTAAACATATCAACATGAATTACTCAAAAAATAACATTGTTGTCAAAAATGCCATTGCCCTAACTGTAGGTAACACTATGCATATTTATAGTTAAGCAAAATAAGGTGACATTTTGCTCATATTCATATTGTACAAAAAAATGCTCCAAATACCATATTTGTGATATTTATATGTAGTGTAAATTTTCACATTCCACTATTTGACATTAAAGTGTTCAAGGGAAAAGATATTATATTTTCCTATACCTTGAAATATGAAATTTCATATTTTGTTACTTTTTCTAGGTAAGACTTTTTCTGTTTAAATTACATAACATTAAAATATACCAAATCTTATTTTTGAATGCAGAAAATAATCCGGAATGTTATTTCTCATATTCATTCAAAACCAATTAATATTTGGTGGATTAAACCGGTTCTCAGCCATACAAAAAAATATGTCTAGCATTGTATTATATCCAGATTTCTACGAATATAAAAATGTACAATCATAAGATTAAAACCAGTTTTTTTAGCAGAAAGCTGTTTATAATACAATGCAAGAAATAACTATTCTCATATTCATTTGAAACTGATTAATATCTGGTGGGTTAGAAACAGTTCTAAGCCATACGAAAAAATTATGTCTAGCATCGTATTATATCCAAGTTTTCAACAAATTTTCTTTGGCATCTTGTGGCTAAAAAAACTGGTTTTAATCTTATAATTGTACATTTTATATCCATGGAAAGCTGTTTTTAGTACAAGCAAGAAATAACTATTATCCTACATTTGTATGTATAATCATATCTTTGTGCATAATTCAGAATATTTTTTTTTTTCATAATTGAAACATTATTATTTTAAATATGATAAATTTTTCAGTGTTTTGTCTTCCAATAGAAATCAATGGAAAAAGAGTATCTTTAGATGAGTCTGCAGCATTGGTACAAAATATTGGTAAGAAAAGACCACAATATGCATGTAATTTTTTTTAACATTGGCCCTAAAAAAATAATTGCAACCTTTTAGAGAAAGAAATTAAAAGTACTTTTTGAGATCAATATTAGTGCATATTTTTTTAGTTGAAGAAGGGCTATTTGATTGTCATTTATCAGCATTCATTACAAAGGTAATTCTTATATTTGTATATTTGAAAATATCAGTTATTCCCCTATAGGCCTCTTTTGGCACTTGACTTGACTTGACTCTTTCACTTTCAATTTTAGCTAAGAATAATGTTGGGGGTGGGCTATTTTATCAATGGAATTTTCTTATTGTTTGGTGAAGGTACCCTACCCAAAAAGTTATAAACCTTCATGGACCTTGAAGATGCTTCACTGCAAAAAAAAGAACCATATTTGTCCAGTGGTAAATGAGGTTCTAAGCTACACAAAGAAAGACAGACATCCTGTTATTTTATATCATAATAATAATCAAGAAATGTTGAATTTTTCTAGGAGAATAATGCCTACTTTAGAAAAATTATTGAAAAGATAACAGTCCCAATTTTAAGGTATTAAGTTTGAAGAAGTATATGTTATAAAAAATCTACCTATAATTTCTATCTAATTTACTTAATGACACTTGTGAAATTACAATTTTTAAAATTTCTAAAGTTTAATATTCAATTTTAGCATTGATCCAACTGAGGAAATAAGTTTGGATTTAAACTACATATATGAAGGTCCACCAAGTAGATTCAGGTAATTGGACAAAAATAGTACTTACTACTTCAAGGTGAATTAAAGAAATAGCAAAAGGTTGATTTCCTAGAGGCTTACAAGTGGCTGTCATGCTGCTGAAAAGCCCTGGAAAATATTTCCCTTGATCCTTGATATTTATAACTAATCTCTATGATTAAAACTTATTAGCCATCAGTTTCATTGAGAGCAAACATACTATTTAGTGTGAATGATAAAATATCAAAAGATGATTACTGGTGTTCAGCTAACATTATAATGGTTTCAACTATTCAAGAAACAGCCAATACAATAAAGTTTATAAGGTAATTGATATCCTATAACCTGTTTTCAAAGATATAAAAAAATATGATGTCTCTTTCTGGAACATTTTTTGAAAAAATTTAATTATAAGTTTCTTTTAAAATTAGAAAAAAATAGAAGACATATAACTTTGAAGAATGAATCTTTAAGATATTTTGCTTCATCAGAAGAATAAAGTAAAGACAATTTGTTGTCAACTGTAAAAACAATTTTCATAGTGAAAAATTTACAATTAACATTTTAAATTTAAGGGATAAATTGAGAAAGAAATGGAATGTAGGTTCTTACTTGAAATATTTAATCATACTTGATACGGTAAGTTTTATTTTTAAAAACTTCAAATATCTTACTACTTTGAAGTCAAATTAGTAATTTGAAAATTGGATAATATTAAGTCAGGCTTAAAGGACGCCTGCAAGAAATACCACCCTTTAACTGCTGAAAGACTGCCACAAGTAGACCCAATACCCGAAATTTAAAGCCTTCAGCTTCAATAACAAAAAAGTTCTAGGCATTTCAAAATAGCATTTTATGTAC
Source organism: Acartia tonsa (assembly GCF_053477335.1). Taxonomy (NCBI): domain Eukaryota; kingdom Metazoa; phylum Arthropoda; class Copepoda; order Calanoida; family Acartiidae; genus Acartia; species Acartia tonsa. The sequence goes on from NC_137266.1 coordinate 41,028,784, forward strand.
AATGAAATTTTGAAAGATTTACAATGCTTATAAAAGAAAAAAATAATAATAAATTACGTCGCCTAGACACAAAATTATGACTTTATCTTTGTCAGAAACTTAGATTGCAGGTAACTGATTACATTTTTACAATAAAAACACCACATCTCATAGTCAAAATCCATGAAAAAAAATCGATTTAAATTGCATTTTTAAACGAAAATCAAACGGAAACAAAGGGGGAAACTAAGACAAGCTCAGCTGTGATTGGTTGTTTAGCTGATTCAACCTTCTGATTGGCTACAGTACAATCGGTACAACGCAAGTTAAACTTAATTTTTTTTAATGATTTTGAATATAAAAATGGGTATTTTTATTGTAAAAATATAATTAGTTACTGGTTGCCTAAATTTATGACAAAAATAAGCTTATAATTTTGTTTCTAGGCCACGTAGTTTAATTTCAAAATTTCTAACATTAGCACTGCAATTCTTTCAAAATTTTCATTGTATATAAAATGTCATTTTAAAATGCCTAGAACTTTTTTGTTATAGAAGATAAAGGCTTAAAATTTGGGGTATTTGGTCTACTTGTGGCAGTCTTTTAGCAGTTAAAGCGTGGTATTTCTTGCAGGCTTCCTTTAAGCATGATCTTTGATTCACTCTCATCATGTAGAAATATAGCAAAACTAGATGAACTTACATAATTTAGCTTAAATCCAAAGATGATATTGTGAAGAATCCCAAATTGAATACAATGTATGAAGCCAATACTGTGTACATGGTGAAAGATCAAGTTTCAGACCTTCATCTCTATAGGTTTAAGCCTTTTCCAGAGAAAGGTATTTCCTATTCTTATTCTGATATGATTTGGTGTTTTCTTGAAATTTTTTTGAATACTTTAGATTAATCTTTATTATGATATAAAACCTGTCACTATCAACCTAATTAAATTTTTTGTGTATAGTCCCTTTTGTGGCAACGCCTCTTAAGGGGCTTTTGCAGGATTAGGCAATTGGTCCCACAGGGTGAGAGCCCTCGCAGGGGCTAGAAATAGGGGAAAAGCTATTGTGAAAGTACAAAAAACGCCCCTTAAGAAGCATTGCCATTAAAGGGAATATACCCATTTTTTTCTTGAAATACATTTGCTTATATTGTTCATTAGATCTGGTTGAAATTCCTTGGTACATCAGCTCTTTTCAACAAAATCTGAAAGAACATCTTTATCCAGAAATATTCAGGTATCTAAATCTATCCAAAGCTTAAACTATATTAATAAGTACCTACCTAATCATTTTATCTCAGCTCAGGAATGGATCATTTTCCACGGGATTCAATCCAGTTATGAACTAAAAGAAAAACTAACGTAAAAAAGTTTTGTAGAAATATTTTTAAAATGTAGAAAAAATTCATAGGACCAATCACTTTTTTGAGCTTGTTCATATTTTCAATATGAATCTGATATTTTACAACCAATTTTACCTTTAAGATGAATTACCATTATTTTTTACCAGAAACCCTTGCCCCAACCAAAAAAGGGTATCCTTGAAATTTGTTACAGAGCCCTAACTGTTTGTATGAATTCTAAGTAAAACAAGAAAAATAACATCCATACAATAAAAATTTAATATACTTCATTTTCAAAAGATATTTAGAGTGAACATTTTAGAAAATCAGATTAGGAGGTTTAAAAACAATAGGACGTTTTCATAAATTATTTTAATAGGAATATGAAAGGTGTAAAACTGGTGGCAAGTGCTTTGAGTTGGTCCATTGTCAGTCAAATAAAGTAAGTTCTTATCTCACTTTGTCCATTCATCCATCCGTCCTTCTGTCCGTATGGATTATTATGCTGTTTACTTGGCAGCTATGTGAAATGTAGGGGGACCAAGTGTCTCAAAATATCAGCCATATGACGTCATAAGAATGAGGGATTATCCATCTCTTTTTTAGAGGTTTTCTTTCCCACTTCTCCTCTTATCTCCCTCATTTTTAAAACGTATTAAGCATACTCTAACACAAAAAATTATTATTATTGGATTCAGTTGATCCAATTGATTACTTGGATCTTACACCACATTTTCATGTTCTGTAAAAAAGTGATCCTTGTAGCGGGCTAAAATAATTATCTCCCCTTTTACAGTATACCCTCCCTTTTCTCTGGATAAACAAACTGTCCAATAAATGACATTGGAAATAATAACATTTTCCCCTGTCATAATATCTACATATATTCTACAATCATTGTACTTTTTTATGCTCTCTAGGGATACTGGAGGACTGTATCACAAAACTATTTTATCTTTGTATAGGGATACTGGAGACGGAGCATATTTTGAGGACTGTATCACAAAACTATTTTATCTTTGTTTAGGGATACTGGAGACGGAGCATATTTTGAGGACTGTATCACAAAACTATTTTATCTTTGTGTATGGATACTGGAGACGGAGCATATTTTGAGGACTCTATCACAAACCTATTTTATCTTTGAGTAGGGATACTGGAGACGGAGCATAATTTGAGGACTGTATCACAAAACTAATTTATCTTTGTATAGGGATACTGGAGACGGAGCATATTTTGAGGACTGTATCACAAAACTATTTTATCTTTGTGTATGGATACTGGAGACGGAGCATATTTTGAGGACTGTATCACAAAACTAATTTATCTTTGTATAGGGATACTGGAGACGGAGAATATTTTGAGGACTGTATCACAGAACTATTTTATCTTTGTCTAGGGATACTGGAGACGGAGCATATTTTGAGGACTGTATCACAAAACTATTTTATCTTTGTGTATGGATACTGGAGACGGAGCATATTTTGAACTCTGTATCACAAAACTATTTTATCTTTGTCTAGGGATACTGGAGACGGAGCATATTTTGAGGACTGTATCACAAAACTATTTTATCTTTGAGTAGGGATAATGGTGACGGAGCATATTTTGAGGACTGCATCACGAAGCGGGCCTTGGACGCGTTCCAAGATCAGTTGGGTGTTGAATTCAAGGCATAGACAAATTATGAATTTTAATGACCACTGCTGATATTTTAAGAGAGTTTTAAATTAAGCCTTGTGTCAAAATGGTGTCGTTATAGTGTCATTAGACTTTTGATATGTCGATATTATGTCACCCAGGACTATTTTATATTGAAGCAATATTGTCGACATGAACCCTTGTAAGCTATATTATTATTAGTCAACGTCATTTAAAGATAGTATGTTGATGTTATATCAGACACGTCCACTTAAGAAAAAAAACTGTAAAGCCCTTTTTCGGCTCGGCACCTGTTCATTGGGGCAATAATAAGTAACCTAACACACAGTGCGTTAGAAGGTGCTTTGATTTTGTGTCAGAACCTAAATTAGGACATAGTGCATTTCATTACCCTAGGTTAGGTAACTTCATTTCACTTTTCAATAAAATCTAAAATGCAGCCGGTTTTTAGAAAATTAGATTTGAAAATTTCAAGTCCAATTGTAATCCACTAGAAGTTACCGCATAATCATGACAAGAAAAGCAAAGATTATTTATTTAAAATTTTGAACAACTTTGCTTTTATGAAGTCTTTCATATAACCTCTCTATATATGATTTATTTAAGGCTGAATTTCCGTGACCTTCAAGAGTTGTTTTATGAAGAACTTTATAAAAGCAAAGTTGTTCAAATTTAAATGCTACCTGTCTATTCATCTATAATTTTCTATGATATTAGGCTAAAATGCCTAGCGATGGTGTTTGGGGTAAAATTAACAATGGTACATGGACTGGTAAGTTTCTCACAAGCAAAGTGTATTATACAATGCTTAGCTTCACTCGACTAGTATTTATTGTATTTGTATATGTGTGTATGTCTGATTCTATGTCTTTCACATTGCGAATCTGGTATAATTGTTGCTGTAATCGATTAATAAAAAATATGAACTTTGAAGGTTGCTAGCAGCCAAACGGCTGAACGTACATATTATGTCGGTGCTTCGTTTTATCATACAAATAGAGTTCTACAAATAATTAAACTAAGATCCAATAATCTGATGGTGCGCTGAAATGAATCGCCCTGGTTTAGCGCACCTATAAACGATTTAAAGATCCAGCTCTGGTTTTTCTTCAAAATAATCGATCCAGCATTATTCCTGAGTTATGATTATCTGTATAATGTACTGCCAACAAACAGGGAGGGAGGGTACATTGGGCTGCTTATTACAAAAGTCCCCAAAGTATTATAATAATATTTTCTTATTCGTTGGCTTTACAACCTTTGGGACTTTTATTGCATTTTGATTGGTTGGTTCATTTGCTTTAGTTTCCAAATGTTTCAACCACTAATTGTAATCTACAGTAGAGATAGATTTGTGTATCATCACTGGGAATGTACATCAATTTATCGGTCATTGTCCTATCCCTTTAGTCTAGATCCCTGGCAAACAAATCTGCTATTAAATATACTTTTGTAGGTGTTATTGGAGATATAGTGTCTGGAAATTCTGATATCTCAACAGATTTAGTCATCAACACACAAAGGTACAAATTTTATAGAAAGCCAGGGAGGGATAGGACATTAATTGGTAAATAACCATGGTACCCAAAGTTTTAAAGCCATTGCTCTTATTTGCTCTTATATTTATTTTATTTTAAAGTGTTGGTTTGATTTTAAGATTTTAACAAATAATCGGGTATAGTCCTTTCCACGACATCCCTTCATAAGGGGCGATTTGTCGTATTTTGAAAATGGCTTTTTATAGGTTATTTTAGGTTAGGTTAGGTTATATTGGGTTAGGTGATTGCCCCACAGGGTTAGGTAACTGGCCCCGCAGGGTTAGAGCCCCCCGCAGGGGCTAGAAATAGGAGAAAATTTACTGTAAAAAATACGAAGAATCGCCCCTTATGGAGGGATGTCGTGGAAAGGACTATACCCAAATAATCTTTATCTACAAAGAGGTAAATCTTGTTTATTATCATTAGGAATGTATATGTATAATGTATATAAATGTATCGTTCTTTATCTCAGCCCTTAAGATACTTGGATTTTGCTTCATAATCTCTTTAATTTTATATTATTTTTAAATCAGGATGGGAGCAATTGATTATGCAGCAACATACAGGTATAAATACAGTTTCCAGTATGGCTTCAAATCCGATTATTATCCGCTGTATTAGAACCGGTTATCAGCAATACTGAAAAATCATGTATAGCATCGTATTACAGACAATTTTTCCAAAAATATTTAAATAAAATCACAGAATTAATAACAGTTTTGTTAGCCCGGACCTTGAGCCGCTCGGGGATAAGATACTTGTTTTAATTTCACATTTTAATTTCTGCGGAAAGCTGTCTATAATACGATGTGATAAATAACTATCATTATATTTTGTTGTTATCATCCCAGTATAACAATTTTACAAAAAGAATCTTTGTATTTACTGTGCTGTAAAATGTTTATATGTCCCTAAAGATCTCACAATTGCTGAATTTTCAAAGAAGGTCTAGGGACTATATAAGGAAAAGATAATACCTAACCCCCCCCGGCCCCCCCCCCCCCCTTTAAAGAATTAAAAAAAAATTGGGGAGATTTGAGTCTCTTAATGGCCTTTTTTGTAATGCCTTCTGGGGGCTAGTGGTGAAGCCACTAATAGTTTACATTTCAGAACAGACGCGTTTACATTTGGAATGTCTCGGCCCCTACCCCTTCCTCAGTGGCAAAGTGCTATAAGGTAAAACGTACAGACACCTGGGATCTCAGGGCCAACAAAACTTAGAACAATCTTAATTTTTCATTTTACTATCCTCAGAAAGCTGTCTATAATATGCACTGATTGTTAACCATTCTAGACCGTTTCCTGATTATCAGATCTGGGGACTGCTGATTCTAACTTGTCTGATTTCAGGTAGTTTTACTATTAGAAACTTGTATCTACAATTCAAGGACTTTAAAAACCTGATTATTTGAAAATTTATTGGATTTTATCCCCCTCCCCCAATATCCTGTAAATTTAGGACATTTTTACAACAAATGTGGGTTTTATCCCTCCAAAATAATCTTATTTGCGAGGGGTATTATGCCCCCAAAGTAAATTTAAAATTAGGGTAAAAAGGCACCCCCCCCCCCCCCCAGAAAAAAAATCCATTTTTTATTCAGGATTGACACTGCATTTGTTCTATGTGATTGTCTCCACTTATTCTGAGGAAAATTTAAGCAAACCTACCCTTGGTATGGCATTGTTTGAGGCTTTTAGGTAGGCTACAGTTATTTGTCAGGGATCTAAAGGGATAAGACAGTGGCCGATGAATTAATGTACATCCCCAATGGTGTTACTCAAAATCACTTTTTCTGTAGATTTAAATTATTGGTGGAAATGTTTGAACACTCAACTTAATAGACCAACCAATCAAATTCACTAAAGTCCCCAAATTTTTTAAGTCAACGAATAAGAAATAGTTATTACAAAACTTTGGGGACTATTGTAATAAATCGACCATTGCATTGTCCCCTCTCTTTTTGGTTATTTACAAGTTACAAGTTACAATCCTATTAGTTTTATTTTTCTAAAAATTGTTGAATAATTAAACACTTTTAGAGTTTATTTTAGAAAATTCTGTTTTTTTTATTTTCGATGTTTCGTAATGTTTTTTATATTTTTGTCCAAAGTGTCAATCAAGCACAGACCTCTAACCCCTTCCTTCCCCCCCCCCCCCCCATTTGAAAAACAAACAAATAAAAAATATGAGCAAGGGTGGTTGTATTTTTTTCTTCATGCCCAACCACTGCTGGGACTATACCTGTAGGTCTACCCTGTACCCAATTTAGCTTAATCTGACCAAAAGTAAAAAAACAAACTAAATCCAAGTCCTCCCCCCTACCCATTATTTTCAATAATTTATTTTTAAAAAGAAAAAAGTGTTGTACGGCAGATATAGTAATACTTACAGCAAGCTAAAATAACGATATGTCAACCCCTCCCCTCCTAATAAATTAATGAGGTCTATATTAGTAACCAAAATTGGCGACAGAATTTCCCCTGTCAATGTATCCATATTTAGATTAAATCTGGCTGCTGATAATAAATTGAAAACAAGATCACCTTCTCTCACTGGTGTCATAGCTTTGGTAAAACAAATCAACAATTTAATAAAAGTTTAATCACTTCTAATTAATATTTGTCATTTATCCTTAAATATAAAAGTATCAAACAAGATCTGTGTGTGTGTGTCTGTTTGTACTGAAGAATCTTGCTAACCTCTGAACTGATCCTTCCTTTACAATGCAATGTAGACCCCTAGAGGTCCAGAGAAGGTTTTTATCTATTTTGAAAGAGGGTACCATGACCCTCCCAAAAAATCGTCATAAGATATACTGGTGCCGAAACTTTTTCTTTATAAAACTACAATTAAGGAGGGGAGGGCTTCACCCCCCACTCTCCCCAAAGCAAGGGCCCATAAAGGCCTCTAGGGGCGTAGCCGCTAGTTCACAATACTTAACTACATAAAAAATGTGCTTAATTCACTAGGTACTGAAGGGCGTAATAGTCTATATTATACTTGTTAAGATTGGATTCTATGGATTGTTGATAACAACTATCTACAAAGGAAGCTTGATTGCAAACCTAACTCAGCCTACCCTAACAGGTATACATGCTTTTTGTCCACGGCTAGGAATATAAAAATTAGAAGATGTTTATAATGAGCATTTTCTATAATGAAGTAAAGAAGCAACACTTTCTAAATTGTACCTAACTTTAGCCAAATTTGGAATCAAAAGAACAATTCCCCAACAGGCCTGAATTAATGATAAGAACTATTCGTTATAGACTGACGGACCGACCTTAAGTGTAAAAGAGCTTCGCTTTAAAAAAATTTGATTGTTATTTTCAGGTGTTCCAAATTCCATTGAAGAACTTGCTGAAACAGAATCTTACAGGACTCAATAATTAAAACAAAATTATATAGGTTTATCTGTATGTCAGTCTGTCAGTATATGGCGTCAGTTTTACCACTAGCAAAAATAAGTAGTACAGTTGCTGTGTTTTTAACAAAATTATGCCTATCTTGTATCATTAGCAAAAATTACTTGTCAAAGGACTAAAAAACTTTGCTTATGTCAGTGCAGTGTAGGTGTATTTTAACTAGTGAAAACAAATATATTGACAATTTTACTCATAATATGAAAAAAATGCCCATTTTTGCCAAAAACACAGAGATTGTACTTAATCTAGTTGTAGAAATGGGAGTACGGCTTTTAGTCTGTCCCAATCATACATCTGTTTATCTGTAAGTCTGCCTGAAACAAAAGATCACTGATAATGCTAAAAATTAATCTGTTCTTTCCCTTAAAGCGCTTTTTGATCTCTGAATCACCCCCCCCCCCTCCTTCCTTTATCTTGTAAAAAAAAATCAAGGAGGGAGTTCTTATGGCTATACCTTGCGGTGGGATCTAGCCTGGCATGGCTACCCAGTACCCAATATAACCTAGCCTAACCTGACCTAAAGCATACTAATTAAAAACTACCATCCAACCCCTACCTTTATTCTCAAATAATTTCTCATAAAGGTACTAAAGGGAAAACGGTAAACTATCCCTTTTATACTAATGAAGAATTTTTAAAAATCTTTTGGGAACTAAAGAGAAAAGGACCTTTAGGAAAAACAGACTTACAGATCAACGTCATAACTTGTATGTAGAATAGCTGGGCTACGATTTTTACAAAAAAAAGTTTAATTTGCTAATCAGCTGGGGTATTGTTGACTATGGGGCGGCGGATTATGAACTATTTGCTACTTCATCCATCAAGGTAATTTCGCAAACTCCAAAACTGGATGTATTATTACTTGGATCTTGCGCCAGATTTTTATGTACTCTTATAAAGTGAAACTTGTAGCTGGCTAAAATAATGAACCTTCCCCCTATCCACCCCCTTTAACCATTCCCTCACCTACTTGATGAACGAACTGACCAATAAATGATGTCTCTGTTAGCAACCTAAATTAAGAAAAAAAAATCCCCTGTTATAATATCTACGTTTATTCTATATCTATTATTCTGAAGCATTAGGACGGGCGTACAGTTTTCGTCCCTTTGGGGGGAAAAGAATTCGTTTTAGGGACTTCAATGTAAAAGCTTTGAAGATTTTTAAGCCAATTTGGAAAATTTCAAAACTAATTTTTTAAGTACAATTTCTTTTTAACCATTTTTCGATTTTATATTAAAGTTATTTTTTTTCAGCTTTATCAAGAAATGTTTAAAAAGATGGAATTCTGCAAAACGCCCGAGGAATGCATGGCTAGAGCAGCTGCCGGAGGGTAAGTATAAACAGACAGACGGACGGATGTCACTTTTAGAATAGATGTTGCATGGTCAGGGGAATTTTCACAAGAAATTTTTAAGCAGGAATATTAAGAGATAAGACAATGGAGGACTCGATGGTGAGAAAAAATACCTTTTCTGTAGATAAAAATCATTGGTTGAAAATTTTCAATAAAAATTCTATAAAAGTACCCAAAGTTTTTGAGCCAATTAATAAAATGACGTTGTTACAAAACTTTGGGTACCAGACGATAGGACAATCGAACTTAAAGACAAGTAGAATGTCAGAACTAGAATAAGTCTAAACAAAATTGTAAGCAAATTTGGACTTTGCTTAATATTATATTGTACCTTGCTACCCTAGGAAACTCTATGCCAAAAATCTGATGAATAGGATAATTATATTAATGTTGTTGTCGGTTAATTTTAAAATGTGCCTATTAAATGGACATACGGGCTTTCTTGTAGCTCTTACACAGTTAATACGCTTTCTAAATTGTACCTTACTGGAAAAGGAATCCTTGTTTGATTGATTATTTGTTTAGGTTTGCTTACATTTCTTTCAAAGCTTATCAACAAGATTTGATAGCTCAAAATTATGTGGATACCAATGGTTTGAGATTAGTTGTACAGGTAGGTATCTATCTGTCAGTCTCTCTGTCTGTCTGTCTGTCTGTCTTTCTGTCTGTCTGTCTGTCTGTCTGTCTGTCTGTCTGTCTGTCTATCTATCTATCTATCTGTCTATCTATCTATCTATCTATCTATCTATCTATCTATCTATCTATCTATCTATCTATCTATCTATCTATCTATCTATCTATCTATCTATCTATCTATCTATCTATCTATCTATCTATCTATCTATCCATCTATCTATCTATCAATCTATCAATCTATCTATCTATCTATCTATCTATCTATCTATCTATCTATCTATCTATCTATCTATCTATCTATCTATCTATCTATCTATCTATCTATCTATCTATCTATCTATCTATCTATCTAGGCAAGGGATAATTTCAACAGTCCAAACTCCGAGGCTATGGGGCTGAGGCCAGGTAAAGGCATTTCTACAGAGACATGTTAATGGACGATAAATTAGTATTTCATATATAATACATTTACCCCATAATGTTTTAGATAGACGGACGGAGAAAGTAAATTAAAGAGTAGAAGCACATTGTTTCTGGGAATAATGGATATCTAATACTTGGAGAGATTTTTGCATACCCTTATAAATGTTTCTCCCATCTTGTTAATATAACTTTAACCCCATTCCCACCCCATGCCACGGAGGACCATGAGGACTATTAGCAACTCAAATTTACGACAATAATTATCTGTCATATTATCCATGTATTCTTTATCCATTATACTAGAATTTTCACACAAAAAATAACAAAAAACGCGCGCAAATGATTTATTTGGTAATCTAAATATCTTTCTAAAATTTAGGTTCACCATTTATACATCAGTTTAACAGGATACTAAATATTTTGGTCCAGGTATAGTTTAGGGACAGCGGGAAGTGTCATATGTGACGTCTTAAAGATACGTCTACGAGTGAAGGATGAGATAAGAAGTGGGAAAGGAAACTCCCAAAAAAGATGTATAATAGACGTGTTTTTATGACGTCACACATTTTTTAGTCGTAAAGATACTCTATATACAATTCAAAATGTTCGCCTGTCCGTCTGTGTGTCGGTCCATCTAGTTGTTAGTAATTAAAACTCTTTTTTATTATCTTTTTATCTTTCTCTTATTTATTATCCCTACGAAGCTCAACTAACCCTTTCTTAACCTAACCTAACCTTTGGTCAAGATAAAATTTAAGGGAAATAGTACAATCTACAGATTTTATTTAAGGCTGGTATAACCAAAAAATGGGACGAAGATTTGATTGGTAAATCTGTTAACGAAGGCAGAAAAAGGGCTAACATTACTATAAGGTAATTTTAAGATCAAAGCTATTATATAAAATAAGTTCATCTTTAGAATTTTTTTCCACAGTAAATCTAAGATTTAAATAATAATCTATATTTTTATGTTACTGTAGATATCTAGAACGTCTAAATTGACTTATCTGTGCTTAACTGATTGTCAGTGGGGTTTTGAGTTCGAATCCTAGTTATTTTCTTTTCTCATTTCTCATTAATCCTAGTTTTAGCAGACAAAAACATCAAATAAAAACAATAGATTCAAGATAGGAATGCCCTGGCCCATCAATACGTGAATAGTTTCTTATTAAAATTAGGACTTAAAGTCAAAGGTTTTGTTAATAACAACATATCTATAGTATAGATTTATATACAGACAACTACCTCCCTTCCTTTTTCAAAGACCTCTTTCGTCTGCTTCTAAATTATTTTCTGCTACTTGGCTGTGTTAATATAAGCGACACCATTGGTTGATTTTCAATGACCCAATAGAAAGGTTGCACAAGGCGGTTGCGATGTGGAGATACAGTTATTTAACTCTTTCTCTCTCTAGTGTTTTACTCTAATGTTAATAACAACAAATTTTCTATTTTTTAGTGAGGGTGGTGTTATCCGTCTCTCCCTCTTCCATATTCAGGTTATCCCATGGGGAGGGATAGCACAATTGTGGTTAAATTAATCTACAATACTTTCTCCCCCCCCCCCCTTTTCTTTTCATGCAGTAATTATACGCTGATTTATTTATAACTTTTGTGAAATAATAGTTACTTATTTTTATATTTTTATGAAAAAATCACGAAACCTTTCCTTCAGTCTAAATATAACTTTGATTCTTAACAAAATCATAGGACCAATGTGAAACTTCCCTAAAAGATAGCCGTAGTGTTAGAGCCCACCGCTTGGGCTAGAAATAGGAGAAAAGCTACTGTGAAAATATGACGAAACCTGAAACTTCGTTTTCTTCACATGACCCTAATTTATAATTGTAGCCAGCTTTCTTTGTTCTCTCGCTTGGGTTGCTTGTTTCCTTTCTGAACTTGATCCTAGAGGTCGCATGGGATAGATGGAAAAACAATCAACAAAGCTCAATTGTAACCAGTTTTCGTGAAGACACCCAAATAAAAGGTTTTAATTGTAGCGGGACAAAGTGTCTAAAAAATCAGCCATGTGACGTCATAAAAATGAGGGAGATGAGAGGAGAAGTGGGAAAGAAAACCCCTAAATAAGATATGAATAATACCTCATTTTTATAACGTCACTCACATGGCTGATTTTTGAGACACTTTGTCCCGCTACTTTAAATTATTGGGAAACAAGGATGACAACATCCATGAAAGCGAAGCCCTGATTTAACGAACGAACATGCTGAGACGTCCAACCTTTTTTTTTTTACATTTTTTGGGGGGGTTGGAGGGGGTAAAAAATCGAAATTTAAAATTTTTTGGGGAAGAATCTTCATCTCATAGAGACAAGGTCGTCCAACAAGCTTTTTTATTCGTGGTGGTGGCGATGGGGGGGGGGGGTTGTTAAATTAAAAATAAAAATGCCTACGTCATTGGGGGTGTTATCACCCCTTCCCCCCCCCCCTGCGAACATGAACACTAGCTTGTTTAGTGTTAAAACTTAATATGAAGAATATTAAGGTATATATAATAAGAGATATAAGTTTTCCGGAATTTTAATGTAGGGAGTAGATTTGAAATCTGCATAAAATTTTAAGGATTTTTTTTATAAAATTCGTTTTTTGTAAAATTCTTTATCTAAAAGCGAAAATACATTTTAAGTTAATTAATTTTGACCAATAGGATAGGTGGATTTTAAACTACCTGCGCTCTTATTGGTTGAATGATGTACGACATCCAATCAGAGCGCAGATTTTTTAAATCCACCAATCACAGATGCCAAAATTAATTAACTTAATTTGTATTTCCGCTTTTAGATAAAGAATTATACAAAAAACGAATTTTATAAAAAATCCTTAAAATTTGATGCAGATTTCAAATCTACTCCCTACATTACAATTCCGGAAAACTTATATCTCTTAATATATAATGTGTATAATAGGTATATGCAAAATGGTAAATAAATTCATACATATTACAATATACTGATCATATTCTATTTAGGATGGAACTAAGTGGATAAAATTTTCTCGTATTCATTCGAATCCGGTGGATAGGAACCGGTTCTCATCCATACGAAAAAACTATGTCTAGCCTCGTATTATATCCAGCTTTCTACGAATATAAAAATGTACAATCATAATATTAAAACCAGTTTTTTAGCCCGTGCCTACGGCACCTAGGGGCTAAAAAACTGGTTTTAATCTTATATTTGTACATTCTATATCCGCGGAAAGCCGTTTATAATACGAGAAATGACTATTATCGTCGTCAGATGAAAAAAAATGTTGTGCTTTATGTTAAAGTAAAATTTTGAAAAGTAAATTGTGTTTTTTGTTTTGTTTTGCGAAGCTATTTTTTAATTTACTTTGACTGTCCGTCTATTTGTCAGTCTGACTTTCAGACAGTAAGTCTGTAACCCTATGGGGTTAATGAGATTTTCTTGGATGATATTGAAGATAAACAGCTGAAATGTTCAGTGAAGGTGCCTATGACATATGTATGTGCACGTTGTTTTCCCCGTGCATTAAATGTCTTTTATATTTCTGATCTGAGGTGGATTCTTTAAAAAATCATCCAAAATAGCATAAAAAATCTACAACAATTTAATAAAATCATAAAAAGGTTATTAACATAAGATTTTTAAAAATATTTCTTTGATGACTAGTGTAATTAACAGCCCAATGTTCTCTCCTTTTCTTGATTATTAATGCCTTGCTCTTCGAATGTCCGTTTTTCATGCGCAATTGAGGGGACATCCATATTGTTAAAACCTCAAATACGTAAATCGTGTCATTGCCGAATAGGGATTTAATATTATAGATCACAGTAGTGTTTAAGATTTGTATATTTTGTTCAAATTTTAAATGTTTTATAGAAAAACAAGTGTAACAAAGACCGTTGCTTAAAATTTAATGACTCGATTATAAGAGAAGAATACAATTTCCAACTCTCTGTTGCTCTTTCTTTCTATCTCTCTACCTTTCCTCTGAATTTCTTTCTCTTTCTCATTTTCCCTCTCTTCCAAGATTTTTACTTTCTCTCTCTCTCTCTCTTTTTCCTTTGTTTTCTCTCTTTTTCATTCTCCCCTATATCCCTCTCTCTCCTTTTTTCTTTTTCTTTCTCTCGCTCACCTTCCCACTCTAGATTTCTCTCTATTTAACTGAACCTGGTACAAACTGTACATTTACTGAATATATCAATTGTATGTAGATCTTTATCTAGCAATATAAGGTGTGAAATAGGGGTGATCAGAAACAAAATGCCGTTTCTGAAAGTCGTACGTGGTCATACGAAAATTGGAAGGGTGACGCAAATTACAGATATCAGTGTTCGCGATTTGTGAAAAAAAAATCATCTTTAAATCATATAGAAGTAGATAATCTAACAAGTATCGTTTTTTTCTTGTAGAGAAAATAAGTAAATTAAATCGCGAAAACTGAGATCTAAAACTTGCGTCACCTCTCCAACATTGCGTTTATGACCGCGAACGACTTCAAGAAACAGCATTTTATTACTGTCCATCTGAAATAGGTGTGTTTCTATTATATAACAAAATTAGCGCCCCTCGAAGCCCCTAGGTTTAGGTTCAGCGGTTAGATAAAGATAATTATGACCAATAATAGGAAAGCTTTTAAAAGAAATAAATATTGGAGTAGCCATGCGGGGGGTAAACCCATGGGAGGGTGATGACACTAGACTTGACATCAAAGTTTTATAAAAAAATCACTTATTTGTTGAATTTAAAACTGTTGGACTTTTCTTAAATCTTTATTGGGTTGTATAAACTTTCCATCATATAATTTCAATCTACAATAGGGGTAATTTTGTTTAACATAATTAGTAGGTTTTGTAATAAACGATAATAAAAAATCCGCAAAGTATTTTTTTGTATTCTATAAAACCTAACCTAAGAAATATAATGGGATAAATAGATAAATTTTAATAATTATTTTTGGCGGTTTTATTATCATATAAGTTTGCTGTGTCACGAATGAACACCATCAAATTATGGATGGTTTAGACCGGGATCTTAAGGGATTAGACAATGAACCTAAAATTACTGTACACCCCCAATTATGATAAATAAAATTACCCCTTCTGTAAATCTAATCGTTTTTTGTGAAATAGTTTAATTCTGCTATTTTGTACCAACCAAGCAAGATTTAAGTGTTTAAGCCAGAGAATCAAAGAACCAATTTATCCCTCCTACCTGATTTTAGGAAAGGTTGGTTTTAAAAGTCATTTGCATATGTTTAGAGTGTTTCAATAATATTGCAAATATATAAACATATTCTAATAGCAATATTTATAACGAAACAGGCATGACAGCTGCTTTAGAGGATTTTATTAATTTTGTTCTTCAAAATATAATAAAAGTTAAGGTAAATAATTTTGCAGTAGATAATTTAAAATATGGAGGTTATTAAGCCCTTTAATAACCTAATATAAAGGTAACAAGGTATCTATCTGTCTGTCTGTGTGTAACGAAGGCTTTCGCAAACCGTTGAACCGTTATGGATCTCCTTTAAAGAAAAATGGATAGATAGGTAGACATATAAACAGATATACAGATAGGCTATCACATTAATCAATTCTGTTTCTATGGATAGATTTAAAGATAGATGGATGAAATTGTATGTAAATAGACTAGCGAATTCGCTCCTAGCTTTTAGGGGCTGTGCCCCAAGGGGTAATGAACTGAGGTGGATTCTTTAAATACTTTTGCCCCACTAAAATCAGTGGGGCAAACTAAAAATTTAGAGGGGATAATTTTGCCCCACTAAAATTTTAGTGGGGCAAAAGTTTTTTTAAGAATTTACCTCTGGATTAGATCGACCCAATTTTTCTATTTTAGATTTTATAAGTAAAGTAAAAAAAAATTCTGGGGGGGGGGGGGTTAGGGGTGTCACATCCCCCAAGAAAATAGATCAAAACCATCACAGGACCAGTAGGTTTATTCCCTGAAGAGTAAAGCCCATTCGGTTCAGTAATTACCGAGATCTTAAACTTCAGACGGACATACATCAAGCTACTTTGTACTATAGATAGATAGATTTAAAGATGGATGGATGAAATTGTATATAAACAGATAGGGAATAGGCTATGGAATCAATCAATGCTTTACAATAAAATTGACAAACTATTTACACACAATATGTGTATACTAGAGGGTTTAACAACCATGGTATTGTTGAAATACTGTAAAATAATCTAAATTCTTTAAATTTATCTATCTATTTATCTGTCTATTTATCTATATATCAGCGGTTAGCAAGATCCGTCACTACACACACACAGAGACAGACTGACATCCTGTTACTAATTGCCTATTTATCCATCTATTTATTCATCTATCGTTAAATTTATCTATCTATCTATCAGTGGTTAGCAATATCCATCATTACACAGACAGACAGACTTACATCCTGTTACATTTATATAAGGATAACTTTCATGGATATTTCTTGCTTATTTCCTGTCCTAAGGAGGTGATAGTTTGTTTTTATCCAGGGATGAAGGAGACATTGGACTGTAAATCAAACTTGTCCACAAAGTCTTGAAAACACGTTCTATCATTCGTTGACTTAAAAACTTGAGGCACTTTCATTTATGCTTAATTGGCTAGTACCAACTAGTAGCGTCCAAACTTTATTCAACATATAATTTGTAGTGCACATCAATTTTTCATTCATTGTCTTATCCCATAAGAGCCCTGGTTTATATCTTACAACAAGGTGTTGATTTATTAGAGAGACTCTGAGGAATTCTAATTTAAGAAGGGAATTGGGTAGGAATGTAGGCAGGACTGAAGGGAAAGGTCAATGGAAGGCAGAGCCCAGAGATAGTTCAGTAGAGTATTATGTTAGTAAAGTAGTAGGGATATGTAAATAGAGAAGGAGTGTTTTTAGGCAGAGAGAAAGGACAAATTCATTTTGAAGGGGTAATCACACCTTTACACCCTCCCTTAGCAATCCCTGCTAGTCAACAAAGTTTTATAATAACGTTTCTTATTCGTTGGTCTAACAACTTTTGGGAATTTAGCAAGTTTTGATTTGTTGGTTTATTAAATTGAACGTTTAAACGTTTCAACCAATAATTTTACGTTACACTGCACAGGTGTGATTTTGTGCATCATTGGGTATGTATATTAATTTATCGGCCATTGTCTTTTCCCTTTAGATCCCTGTTTTTTTTTGAGGTGGAGAGATAGGTCAATAGGGTTGCATAGTTTAGAACAACCCATCTAGATTCTAAGCCAAAAGATTGAAAGCTAGTATTTTTTACAGCCAAATGTCCACTCCCTCCGTGTTATATTCAGCACCCAAACCGGTGTTTATACTATAATATAAAGTAATAAGATTTTTTTGTCTGTAGCGAAGGATCTCGCTAACCGCTAAACCGATATGGTTCTTCTTTACAGTGAAGCCTCTTATAGGCTCTAAGATGGTTTAAGGCTATTTATTTTTTTAAAAAATAAGTCTGGGTATCGTTTTAGGTTATTTTTCTGCCTTTCGAATATAGAGCCCCTAGATGCTAGGGGCGCTGCCGCTAGTATTATATATTGCTGCGCTACTTATGTACATAATTTTCTTTCTGTTTATTTTTCAACATGTGTTTATTAAGTGATTATCAAATTATCAGCCTAAAAGGCCAGGGATCTAAAGGAATAAGACAATGGCCGATAAATTGATGTACATTCCTAATAATGATACACAAAATTATCTCTTCTGTAGATTATATTAATAGTTGAAACGTTTGAAAATTCCATAAAAGCCCCCAAAGTTGTAAAGCCAACGAATAAGAAAACGTGATGATAAAATTTTTGGGAAAAGTGTAATAAACAGCCCATTGTCCTCTAAAGACTAAGTTTATATTTATATAAAATTGTAAATAGCGTAAATGTTTCTGTTTATGACAGGGTTTCATAGTCATTAAATTTTCAAAAGAATTACAACACCTATAAGAAACTAGGTAGGATTCTAAAAATGCTGTTATTACTGTAAAGAAAGTTTTATTGAACTAGCCTAAAGGGGCGCATCAGTTTACTATGCCATGAGACTTAACTTAGACTATACTAATATGCAGGGATCTTAAGGGATAAGACAATGAATGATAAATTGATGTTGTACTCAATTATTATGGCATAATTACCTCTTCTGTAGCTTTAATTTTAGAGTCTGCCAGGATCTACAAATCACCAAGCTACTATTAAAGTATTTTTTAGTTTTTTAAGCCAATTAGAGAATTCAGGTTAAAAAATAAAAATCAATAAAATTTACAGTCCAATTTAACCTCCCTACATGAGAAATTTAAACATGTAATTCGTGTTCTAAAAAGCTTATGTCTGTAAATGAATATTCTTTAATATTTGTCTAGCGGCTATAGCACCTAGAGGCATCTAAGGGCACTTAAGGGAAGGTAGGGGAGGGTTCGACCCTTGGTTTTACACTTAGTTTAAAAATGGAAAAATTGGTTACGGGGGGGGGGGGGTTATTTTTTCATGTTCCTTCGGTACAGACATACAGATAGACATCCTTTTACTTTTATAAGGATTTAAGTTTTCTTTTTTTACTTTACGTTGCATCTTTGTGGGTTAAACTAAAGTAAATAAGTAGTTCATTTCTGTTGTGAGTGTTCAATAAGATCTAAGATACAGATTGTCTTTGGTCTTGGTTTTAGGCTATATTTTATTCCTCAAAAAATATTTTATCAGATATTTCAAAAAATTTCTATTACTTGTGGTCTAATCTTTAAAGCTATAAGCTATGTATGCCGTCATTTCAATTTACCCTTTTAAATGTTACAAATTCTCTATCTATCTATCTAGTATCTCTCCTCCTACTTGCCGGTTCCGGTGTTATACAGATAAGGGTGTCAACTAAACCAAAGAAAAGAATCCGTAAATTGTATTTATATTTTAAAATTACTTTTAATAAAACAGGCTATAATTGTTTATTGATTTATGCCATAAAAAAGTTCTTAGAAAAAATTAAAAATTTTATCTTATTTTTGTGTGACTTTTGTAAGATAGAATAAAGGGTGTGAGGAAAAGTCAGGGGTTATAATGGATATAGGATATATGTGGATACATTGACAGTGGAAATTTTGTCGGCAATTTAGGTTGCTAACATGGACCTCATATATTAAACAGTTCGTTCATCCACTAGAAGTGGGGGGGATAGATGGGGGATATTTATATTTTAGCCCGCTGCGAGTTTCATTTCATTAGAACACATGAAATATGGTGAAACATCCAAGTAATAATATATCCAATTTATTCATGTTATTTAGGGTGATGAAGGGGGGAAAGGGGAGGGTAATAATAGGAAACAGCTGGATTGAATAATAATGAGGGGGGGGAATAGTCACAAGTGAAGGAAAAGGGATGGGAAGGATGAAAAGGTGGGGGAGGGGAAGAAAAAGGAAAGCCATGCATAAAATTTCTGTGTAAGTGTGTGTGTGTGGCTTAATATTTGTCTGTGTATGTGTGTGTGTGTGTGTGTGTGTGTGTGTGTGTGTATGTCTGTGTGAGTGAGTGAGTGATGATATCAATTGTTTATCACAGAAAAGGGGGAGGGCAGGTAGAAAAGTTATGAACCGGTTGGGGGGAGCGGGAGAGGAATTTAAAGGGAATGGGGGCTTAATCTACTATTGCCATGCTATAAGCACTGTGAACATAAATAACACACATACACACATACACCACTTAAATAACACACCCAATTTTACCCTCCACTTTTCCTGGCTATTTTCTTACAACCCCCTTTTAATTTTGCCCTCTTTGTATTACACACCCTCCACACACACACATACACACACACACTGTGTAAGTCTGACTCTGTGTTTTCTTTCTGAATTAAATTCAGTGTTTGCAGATTTTTTTTCATGAAAATAAACTCGCGGATTTTTTGTGATATCATTGATTGATTGATTGTGAGATAATTAATATCATGTACACTGTAAAAAGTTGTGAGAAAATGTAGATTTTTAGATAAATATTTGTTACAGTGTTTGGTTTTATTTTGTTATTTTTCATATAATTAATAATAAGTGTTAGAAATACTATAAGCAATAGTATGTTTTATATATAACAAAAAAAGTTGTGAAAAAACGTGAAAAATTGTGTCAACATGCCGACTTTGATTAATAACGGCGATAGTGAGACTAGGAAGGAAAGTACGGCGTCAAATGCCGGTAATGGCGGCGGTGGTAACGCCGGTAAACAGCACACCAGAAAAGCTTCTAAGGTTTGTCAGTTTTATGCTATTTTTTATTATTGTTTTTTTTGTCATTTTATATCAAGCGTAGCAATTGTTTAAACATATTAAAAACGTCTGTATATTGTCTTTCTTAGAAGCAAAGAAGCAATATTGGAACGTCCGTTTGTATGACACTTATAAAGATCACATTTTTAGCTTCTATGAAGAGTTCTGATTCTTAATTTTTTGTTTGTGTGTTTCTTTTGGTTATTGCTGTCATTGTTATTGACATAATGAAATACTTGCATTAAAGTAACAGGATGTTCTTCTGTCTGTAGCAAAGGATCTTACAATAATTTTTCATTTAGGTCCAAAAAAGGTTTATAACTACTTTGGGGGAGGATACCTCCACCCTTCCAAGAAAAATCGCCCCTAGAAAAATCACCTTCTGACTAAAAATTCTAAAATTGAAAATATAGGGTCCTGCCCCCGTCTTTACGTGTTCTAAAGGCCTCTAGGGGCGTAGTCGTTAGTATTATGTAAGGTTACTAGCGGCTTCGCCACTAGCCCTTAGGGGGAGGAATTTTTTTTTTTTTTGGGGGGGGGATAGTCGACCCCACTATTTTAATTTTATTTTTAAAAAGAATTTTTTTTTTCTTTTGGGGGGGGGGGGGAAGGGGATATTTTTTTTTTGTGGGGGTTGGGGTTGTTCCACCCCCCAAGAAAATAGTTATAAACCTTCCTGGGACCTATGAGAAGCTACCCTGTAAAGGAGAACCAGATCGGTTCAGCGGTTAGCGAGATCCTTCGCTACAAACAAACAGACAGACAAACAAACAGACAGGCAAACAGACAGACAAACAAACAGACAAACAGACAGACAAACAGACAGACAGACAGACAAACAAACAGACAGACAGACATCGTTCTACTTTGTATTTTAGATGAACATATTTAAAGAAGCTTTCAATTGAAATATATGAATTTGACATAGTCCGATAGGGAACAACTAGGATATACTATCAAACTTTTATGCTGAGTTTATATCAATCCAATATATGACTTTATTTTGAGATTATAAGGGATATAATACAAAGTAGTACGATGTCTGTCTGTCTGTCCGTCTGTCTGTCTGTCTGAAGCTTAAGATCTCAGGCTCTACTCTTCAGGAAATATATACTTACAGGTCCTGTGATGGTTGTAAGCTATTTTCTTGGGAGGTGGGACACCCCCAACCCCCCTCAAAAAATTAAAAAGACCCCCCCCCCCCCCAAAAAAAAAAGGTAAGGGTTAAGACAATTGACAATTTATATGCATCCCCCCCAATTATGATAAATAAAATTGAATTTCCATATCTTCAGATGAAAATTATTGGCTGAAAAGTTTGGAACCAACCAATTAAGATTCAATAAAAGTAACCAAATTTTTTTGGCCACCGAATAAAAAAAATTACTTTGGGTATCGTTGTCGATTTTAGTTCAATATCCTTTTGTTCCCTCTACAAATATAGAGCCTCGGCTAGGGGCGTGGCCGCTAGTTGTAAAGTTTTCTTTTGCTGCGCTACATTATTGTCTTTTTCCGTTTTCAATAATCTACTTAAAGCAGTAAGTTTTTTTGTCTGAAGCCTAGGATTTTAAACACTATGGAACTGATAAAGTTCTCCTTTATAGGGAAACTTTACATCGGTCTCAGGCTGGTTTTATTCTATTTTATTTTAATATTTGGAATGGTTTTAGGCTATTTTTCTGTCTCTATCTTACCCATATTAATTCAAAGTTTCTAGAAGCAGCAAATAGTGATAAATAACTCAGCATAATAAGATGAACACATGTATGACATATGTATTAGGATATATAAGTTGGAAGGAATTTGAATGTTAGGGGGAGATTTGAAATCTGCATCAAATTTTAAGGATTTTTTATCAAATTCGTTTTTTGTATAATTCTTTATCTAAAAGCGGAAATGCAATTTATGTTAATTAATTTTGACCAATAGGATAGGTGGATTAGAACCTACCTGCGCTCTAATTGGGTGAATAATGTACGACACTTAAGCTTCTCCAATCAGAGCGCAGATAGTTTTCAATCCACCAATCACAGATGTCAAAATTAATTAAATTAAATTGTATTTCCGCTTTTAGATAAAGAATTATACAAAAAACGAATTTTATAAAAAATCCTTAAAATTTGATGCAGATTTCAAATCTCCCCCTAACATTAAAATTCCTTCCAACTTATATATCCTAAATGTTTGTTTAGTACTCTCTTAGTCCAAGTTCAGGGGCTTTAAGGGATAAGGCAATGGACGATAATTCGACGCGCACCCCAAATTGAGAAAAGTTTTCCCTTTCTGTAGATTAGAATTTATCTGCTAGTTTGTTCCCTCCTTGCAGGGAGGGAGGGGACATCAGACTGTAAATTATACTGGTACCCAAAGATTTACAATTATAATTCTCATTTGCTATATTAAAAACTTTGGGTACTCTTGTTAAATCTCAATTGGTTGGTCCAAACGAGCTGTGTCCAAACTTTTAAACTAGTGGTTAAATTGTTTATTATCATCATTTGGGTTGAATATCAATTTATCATCCATTGTCTTATCTTATCCTTTAAGATCCCTGCCTTCTTGCTATTAAGTGTCAATTCAAATAAAAATCCTAATTCCTAACTTAATATTACTACCACATCTTTATATAATCTAAATTATTTCGACATCCAAATCAAAGTTTTATGTCGACTAGTTAACAGATCTATAGTCAGGGGCGTCCAAGCTTTTTTTTGGGGGGGGGGGTAAAATTTTTTTAAGGGGGGGGGGGGGTAATTCGTTTTTTTGGGGGGTAAAATGGCGCCGCAAATTTTTTTAAATAAAAAATAAAAAAAATTTTAGGGGTGCCTACGGCACCCCCAAAATCATTTGGGGGGGTTAATCGCACCATTACCACCCCCCTTTGACGTCTATGTCTATAGTATAGATATATATATATAAAGATAACTACCTCCCTTCCTTTTTTAATGACCTTATTCGTCTGCTACCAAATTGTTTCCTGCTGCTTGGCTGTGTTAATACACACCACACCATTGGTTAGTTTTCAATATCCCAATTGAAAGATGGCACAAGGAGATACAGTTATTTAATCCTTTCCCTCTCTAGTGATTTACTCTAATGACTATATGAATAAAAATGGCCATTGTTGACATATTATCGATATAACATTATTATTCCAATGCTATAATGTCTACATTATTATATTGATATAATGACAACAAAAAGTTTAAAAGGAAAAACATTTTTAAATCTACCTCCCAAAGTCACAAACAAACGTATCCTAACCTTTCAAAAACCGGATCAAGTCAAGCTGAGTGTGCCAATGGCAACAAGTAAAACAGAGCGTGCCAATATTCCCCCTAGTCAAGTAGAGTATGCCAATATTCCCCCAAGTAAAACATAGTATGCCAATAATTCATTAAGTAAAGCATAGTATGCCAATAGTTTATCAAACAGCATGACAAAAAAATTAAAAAAGATGAATATAACATATTTTCCGATTTATATTATAATAATTCAACCTACAAATTTACTACTTTATGTACATAAAATATATAAACTAGCAGTTGCGTCCCTAGCATCTAGGAGCTCTTTATTCCAAGTAGTAGAAAAAATACGAAAATTAGCCTAAAACTATGATACCATGATTCTGTTACAATAGTTTTTCTTTTTAAAACTTAAATGTAAAGGAGATTTTCAGCTCTCTCCTTCCCTAAAATGCCCCTAGAGACATCGAGGGGGGGGGGGGGGGCGGGGGTGGAGCCGCTAGTATATATACATAAATTATTTCAAAATTTTAGATAAAGCATATCTTGACAAGTAAAGCATAAAATGCCAATATTGCGCCAAGTAAAGCAGAGTGTGCCAATATTCCCCCTAGTCAAGTAGAGTATGCCAATATTCCCCCAAGTCAAGTAGCGTGTGCCAAAACAGGCTATTGGCATACTCAGCTTGACTTGATCCCAAAAACCTATTAACTCAATTCACAAATCAAGTCAAAAACCCATCCTAAGTTAAATATAAGATACTTTTATAAACCTACCAATTTTAAGTCACAAATGAAAACAAAAACCTAACCTAACACTTTTAAAACTTTTGCAATAACGTTTTCTTATTCGTTGGCTTAACAACTTTGGGGACTTTTACTGAATTTTGATTGGTGGGTTTTTTTAATTTGAGTCTTCAAACGTTTGAACAACCACTAATTTTAATCGACAGAAGAATTACTTTTGTGTTTCACCATTTGGGATGTACATTAATATATCGGCCATTGTCTTATCCCTTTAGATCCCTGACAAAGTTGACATTGCTCCATTTATAAATCTCTCAATTTTCCTAATTTTATTATTCTGTTTATATTGAATTCAATTTGAAGATATTTGTAAAACAAGGATAACAACATCCATTATTAGCAAAGAACAGACAAATAAAGAATGTTTAGTTGTCAAAAGAAGATTATTAGCATAGCGTTATGTCAGCCTTATTTAGAGGTTCTAATGGATCTACGATCTCCTGTGATGTATTTTTTGCTGCGCTACTTATGAAAAAATTGTCCCTCTTCAGTAACGAAGCTACTCTATGGCTGTCAGTTCTTTGGCAACGATATGGGGAAATGTTATTTTCTTAGCTGTAATTTAAGATAAATGACAGAATTTTTTTTGAAGAATATTATGCCAATGAAAACTCACATTGTATAATTTACTTGGTCCGTCGGTCTGTTGGCTCTGCTACAAAAAAAAACACTAAAAATCCAAACATTAACGCACATTTTTCCGTCGGTCTATTCAAATTTTTTAGTGCTTCGCTACTTAAAATGTTAGCACCCTTGTTTATTTCAAGATGTAACCTTAAATATTTGAAAATTTATAGGACTAGATAAGTATTTTTTTAATGCGAACTTTTTTTTATGTTATGTAACTATCCATTACGTTTGGCTGATAATATAATGTATGTTAGAGTCGTCCTGTTCTTTTAAAATTTTTTAACATTTTTTTCTCTTACTATTTCTCTATCTCTCTCTGTCTTTTTGTCTCTCTGTCTCTCTCTCTCTGTCTTTCTCTCTTTCTCTTTCTCTCTCTCTCTCTCTCTCTCTCTCTCTCTCTCTCTTTCCCCTCTCTCTCTCTTTCTTTCTCTCTCTCTTTCTCTCTCTCTTCTCTCTTTCTCTCTCTCTGTCTTTCTTTCTGTCTGTCTGTCTCTCTCTCTCTCTCTCTCTCTCTCTCTTTCTCTTTTCTCTTTTCTCGCTCTCTCTCTCTCTCTATCTCTCTTTAACTCTCTCTCCTACCTTCTCTATTTCTATCTTTTCTATCTCTTTTTTTTGTTTGTCTTTTTCAATCAGAATTAATTAAGTGAAGTATTTGTCTACATTCAACAGTTGGGCACACGAAAATAAATTTTGCAATAGCGAAGCTTTTTACATTTAGGATAGGTCTGTCTGGCTGTCCGTCCATAATTGATAGCTATTATCAATAATTTAAGCATGTCATCTTTGTCCTATAAAAATAAAAAATTGCAATAGAGTACAATTTATAGAGCGCAGTAGAACAATAATCATTAATAAACGTCCGAACATCCATTTTAAACATATTGAACGTTTAGCTGTTTTATACATACTCTTACATGCTATAATTTTTCTTATATTTTAATATTTTGTGTTATAATTCTTTGCACAAAATGCCACAAACTAAGCATATATAATCATGTTCTAAAGATGTTAGTATGTCCTTCAGACTTCTAAATGATAATCTGTTGCTTTCACTCTATGTTCGTTGGTTCAATTGTCTTATTTGTTAAACTTTGCTTTTATGAATGTGTAATCTTTATCCTGTAGTATAAAGTAGTTATCTTTTTTGTCTAAAGGTAAATATTTCGAAAAACACTTGCCCAGAAAGGTTATTCTTTTTATGGAAGCATTTTAAATGTCTTTGGGTGGTTTTAGGCCATTTTCATGACCTCTTAAGCCCTCCTAGAGGCTTTGGGCAAAGCAACTAGATTTATCAAAGGGGATAGTTGCAATAAGAGTACCTATTAAATTCAAAGTGGAATTAAAAAGAATATCTGTGCATTGTTTGTCTTATGGTAATTTGCAGGAAAACACTTAATGAAAGCTTAGCTAGGCCTTAAATGGAATAATATTCTACTTTCCGATTTTTGGAGTTAGGAATATCAATATTATATTTCTCCTCGTTTTAAGAAAACATCCATGGCGGCCAGACTGCCTTTTATCAGGTTTTTGGCTATTTTTTATATTTTTCCTATATTTCCCCATATCTTTGGTGTTTTTAGTCCGATTTTCAATCTTTTTTTTGGGATGACAGTATCAAAATAATTTTTCCCATTGTTCTTTAAATCCACCCACGATTTTTTTGTGCTTCGCTACATATGGATGTTGTCATACTTGTTTATTTCCCCTAACTATTGGAGTTTTTTAGTGTAATATCGATTTTATCCAGAATTTTCTTAATTTGACCTTTCATTAAAAAATTCTATGTAGTTCACCAAAGTAATTAAAATAAAGTCATGCAATTAAAAGCGCGTATTTTAATTATCGTTCTCGGATAAACATACATAAGGATTTAAAATGTGTACATGCTCTGGTCAATTGTATGGCCGGATTGATCCTACACTGTGTTTTTATATGTAGGTCCAATTTACTGATTAATAATAACGTTTTCTTAATCATTGATTTAACAACTTTGTGGACTTTTGGTTGGTTGATTCATAAGTTGAGTGTTCAAACGTTTCAACCACTAGTTTTAATCTACAGAATAGGTAATTTTGTGTTTCATCATTGGGGAAGTACATCAATTTATCGGCCATTGTTTTATCCCTTTATATCCCTGAGACCTACTATACTTGTTAATAAATATAATTGTCCATTTTAATTTTTCTACTTTTGTGGAATAACTTTGTTGAGTTACTCAATAGAAAAATTGTCAGAATTCAATGAAAGCACAAGGAAGATTAAGGGATAAAAACAATGTCCCCTCCCTTACATTGTGTCATAGTATAGATTTTTCGGGTATAGTCCCTTTCATGGAAACGCACCTTAAGGGGCGATTCTTCGTATTTTTCACAGAGCTATTTTCCTATTTCTAGCCCCTGCGGGGCCAATTGCGTAACCCTATGGGGCAATCACTTAATATGGTCGTTAATTTAGGTGTGTAGGACTGCTATATTGTTACAATACATAATTTTTCAGTATGGCTAAGAACCAGTTATAATCCAGCGGATATTTATTAGTTTCGAAGCCATACTAGAATGTATTTATGTACATATATGAAAACTTTTATACCTACGTGATTTTATTCATTATTTCAATTGTTTTTGCGGATTTTAGATTTGAGCACAAATATTTTTATCATGTCATGGGATAAAGGACGTGCACGAGGGGGGGGGGCAAGGGGTGCATACCCCCCCCCCCCCACCAAAAACAAACAAACTTTGGGATACCGTAGTCACCTTCAAAGTTTAAGAAATAAATTAGATTACCCCCCATCCCCCTCCAACACTTGAAAACCGTCATTTCATCGAAATTTTCAACTATAGACAAAAAAAACTTACTACTTTATTTAATAAGATTTAGTAATCACATCTTAATACCGTTATATGTAAATGTTATTTTAAGAGCTAGATTTAATTGGTTTTAATATTTTAATGGCCTTTTAAAATTGAAGAATGTATGTACTTTAAAAACCAGAAAAGCCAGAAAAATTGCATTTCAAAAAAGCACAGCTGCTGTATAGTTTGAATAATACACGGTTACGAAATTAATACCACAACTTCCTTGTTTATTGACGCGAAATGGATTTTTAGATAGTAATAATAAATAAGGTTTTTAGTACCTAATCAATTTGTATTGGCAATAAGATCAAAAATTTTGTTTTGATACTATAATAGTGTGAGCTTATCAATGATTTGCTACTTATAGAATATAATTATCCTTGTTTATATAATTTAACCAGCGGCTATGCCCCTAGAGGCTTATAGTTGCTTTTGACCCCGCAGCCTCCCCCCCCCCGCAATCTTTAATTTTAGATTAAAGAGGAAAAGTTAAGATAAATTTGGGAGGGCGATTTTCCTAGGGAGAGTCGTGGTACCCTCCTCAAAAATAGTCCCAGGGCCTATGAGGAGCTACATTGCGAAAAAGAACAACATCGGTTCAGCGGTTAGCGAGATCTTTAGTGCCTCAGACAGTCAAATAGACATCCTTTTATATTTTTATAAGAATATGTTTTCCTAAAAAATAATTTTGCAATTTTAAAGATAAAGAAATAAAACGCCTGCTTTATTAAATTTTTAGTTGCTTAAATTCTTTATAACTATATTTTGTCTGTTAATAGAATGAAAAACAAGCTTGACAACAACCCTAAAAGTTAAGCTGAAATTATTATAAAGTCAGACAAACGAACATTCACAAATGTAGAGTAACAACGTATTCAATACCTAATAATATTTGAAAGTTTATAAGGGGGGGGGCGAAAGTGACACTTTTTGAAACCAAAACTAAAAGTCAAAGGAACTCAACTAAAAAAAGTGTTACAGGTCTGACATTTTGCATGGCAGTTGCTTTATAGGGGTACAATATGGAACTGTGAAAAAACGGCGGCGCAACCGCCGAAAACCGCCGAGAAAAGGCAACAAAAATTACGGCGGGAAACGGCGGTTTTCGGCGGTTGCGCCGCCGTTTCTTCACAGTTCCATATTGTACCCCTATAAAGCAACTGCCATGCAAAATCTTAGACCTGTAACCCTTTTTTTAGTTCAGTTCCTTTGTTGACTCTTAGTTTTGGTTTCAAAAAGTGTCACTT
This sequence comes from Acartia tonsa, assembly GCF_053477335.1. NCBI lineage: Eukaryota > Metazoa > Arthropoda > Copepoda > Calanoida > Acartiidae > Acartia > Acartia tonsa. The sequence goes on from NC_137266.1 coordinate 41,058,189, forward strand.
TCGCCCCCCCCCTTTATAATAGAGTTGCTACGCTTTATAAAGGGTAGTTGCACGAAATGCGTTTTAAATATATTTGATAAAATTTAATTTTTTTATCACGTATTTTTAAAAATATCAAGACTTGAAAATCGTATTTTTGTTATATATGCAATTTATATAGCTAGCTTATTTTCACAAAAACAGCTTGACGACTAAAATTGCTTGTTATTTATTGTAATACAAAATTAAAAATTTTTGATGGTATATATTTTGAACTTTTGCTTTATGCAATGTTTGAAATGGATAGGACAATTCTAACATGGTTAAGTCAATGATAAGAGCTAACCGTTACGGACATACGGACGGACTGACACTGATTATAGAAAATTATATAACGTAATTACTTTAAAATTTAATTTCTTTCATTATTGGCTGCGTTACTTATGATTATAATTGTCCCTTTTGTTATCTTAAATATATAAACATAGGTATTCGTCATTTTATTGTACTTTATCAAATTAAAACGTGTTCTTTTAAAAACTCTTATATAAATTTTTTTTTAAATTTAGTTTGTCTGACTGTGTGTTTTAAATTAGAAAATATATTTTGGTGGAGGTAACCGCCTCCCTCCCAAGAGTAATCTATAATACAAAGTAGAACGATGTCTGTCTCTTTGTGTGTTTGTTTGTGTGTTTGTCTGTTTGTTTGTAGCGAAGGATCTCGCTAACCGCTGAACCGATCGGGTTCTCCTTTACAGGGTAGCTTCTCATAGGTCCAGGGAAGGTTTATAACTATTTTCTCGGGGGGTGGGACACCCCCACCCCCCCCCCCCAAAAAAAAATAAAATTTTCTTTTTAAAACTAAAATTAAAATAGTGGGGTCGACTAACCCCCCCCCCCCAAAAAAAAAAAAAAAAAAAATTCGCCCCCCCCCAAAATTTTTTTTTCTTTTTTCTTTTAAATCTAAAATACGAAAAATTGGTTTGATCAAACCTCTTGGGGCAAAGCCCCTAGAGGCTAGGGGCGAAGCCGCTAGTCATTCTATAAAGTATACCCCAAATTTTTTTATTTATTTTTTCCTTAGAAAATTAAGATTAAGTGTGGAGATTTGACTTCACCCTCCTCCCAAAAAAAATGAAGATAAACTTTAAAGTTAAAACTTTAAAACTATCAGTAAATCAACAAAACTTGTATAGTTTCAGAATATATTGAAAAATAGAATATCAATTTACAAGTCTAAACAAAATTGTTTATAAATTTGATGCAAAATTGCACAGGATTCATATAATTTTCAGGAGTTGATTATAGATATGCATCGCTTAGAATATTGGACCTTGTTGTCCAAGTAATTATTATTTTAAATATCAGATAAATAGGGTAATTATATTATATCATAGGAAAAATTGTTGTCAAGAAAGTAAAAAATCAGCACGTTCTAAATGGACGTACGAACTTTTCGGTAACGATTATAGAGTTGCTACGTTTTCTAAAACGTACCCAATTATCATGCAAAGTTTGAAATCGTTAGGGCAATTCTAACATGCCTAAATCAACGATTAGAGCTATCAGTTGCAAACGGACGGACAGACCTTAATCATAGTAAAGCTTCGCTTTTAAAAATTATTTGTATTTCTTTAAAAAAACTAATATTCATGTTGAAAGCTTTAAGTGGCCTTAAAATGACGCCCATTTTTTTTACCGGAATTCTTTTGTCGTGTAAAGAAAACTTGCTAATCATCTTGGACACAATACAATCTGTCCCGATTTTGTATTACTTTTGAGGAACATGATTGCAATTACTTCATATTTTTCTTTCCCGAAAAAGGGAAGGGGGGAAGAAAATCTCTTTAAAAGAGATGGGGAAAAACCCCTTTTCTCCCATCTCTTTTTTCTTCCCCTTTTCCCTTTTTTTCTTTCCCCCTTCCCTTTTTCGGGAAAGAAAAATATGACGTAACTGCAATCATGTTTCTCAAAAGTAATACAAAATCGGGACAGATTGTATTGTGTCATCATCTTGCTTTACATTTTTTTTGGGGGAGCGAAGATACTTTTTATCTTACACAGCCTGTAACCTCCGTACGTCTACATATAACGCTATGGGAAAATTAAATTTATTCGGTTGATATTAAAGATAGACTTTCTCTGTTAGTTTGTAGTTATAAACAAGGATGAAAACAACTTCATGCAGCGAAACACATAATTACTAATTTTATAATGGTAAACTTCCATATATACAGACAGACGGTATTATAGAGTATCTCACCGGTGTCCTGGATAGGAAACAGGTTTTTTTTCACATACGTCTCACAAGACCTATGTAGCCATGACCGGGAGACAATGACGGTTCAGTACATGACTTTCGTTAAATCACAGCTGATCATTTTTGTGGATTTTTTTGAAAATTACTTTTTATACCCAAATTTTCATAGTTTTTCTCAAAAAAAATCTCAATTTTCTCACATTTGCAGCTTAGTTAGCCTAAATTTACGCAAGAAAAGTATAGTAAATACAGCTGAACCTAAGGACTGTGTTATCATCAATAACAAAATCTTTAAGAATCAATTGAATAATCTAAGATTTGTAGTCTAGAAATGAAATCAGAGTTATTTGAAGTCAATATTTGAATTGATGTCTAAACAGCTCTTATAATTATCATTAAAAAAATATTTCATGTTCCTGTTGCATGCGTCATGACATATTATATTGTTAAAACATAGTTTCTGCCTGTGAAAAGATCTCCCTCTGAGGATCCACTAAACATGCTTGAGAAATAGCAATGATTCGGTTCCATGTTTTCCTTGAAATATCAACAAGTTATCCTGGTCAACATTGGTTCCTGGCTGATTTGATTTCTCAACATCAAAACAATATCTGCTTGGGGTATAACAGATGTCCATAACCAAAGTTGCCATGTTCAAAGTCCTATAATACCATATATACAAGGCTACAATTAAATATACAACCAGTCCCTGGTTCAAAAAAGCTTGCAGAAGGTTAATATAGCTGGTCTTGATTGAGTCTCTGCCCTTTGTACACACTGGTTTTCTTGACTACTGATTAAATGTCATAATGAGAACCATGGTAGACAATCTTGTTCTTTGAAGCAAGAGAGTTTCAAGTGGTTCAAACTGTGTTATTTAGATTAGGTAAAAGTCAAAACAAGGTTTTCATAGGTGAACCTACAGAATGATTATAGATACATATTGAATTCTAAGCAGGATGGATAATTTGTAAGTTAGTATATTCAAACACTGTGTTGATATGACTCATGAATGTAAGAGCAGCTAAATGACAAAAAAGCACTTGGCTCGTAGCTTGAAGAAAATATTAGTAGCTTATGACTAGAGTAAATGTGAATGCTGGTTACATGATCATAACTGGATTTCATTCAAGTGTGTGTTTCAATGGTAACTTTAAAACCCAATTCAAAAATAAAACACAGGCAAGTTTTCTGTCCTAAGCAGATCAATACTACCCTTTATAAAAGCTACCAGTAGTAAAGGGACCTAGGAAGGTGTTAAACAGGAAGACCTCAATATAGGATTAGCAAAGCAAGAACAAAAGGCAGTTTGTCTATCAAATGGTGTTAGATTTGGAATCATAGACCCACCTGACTTTAGTATATTAATCAGCAGAGTAGGCGGAAACCATGTTGAATTTCTGTGTAATAGAGAATGAGAGGACAGGAGCTCTTAGCTGAAGTAACTAAGGCAAGGGAGTCTTAAAGACCATGTAGCTAGATGTATGGCAGTCTAGGCTTTCACCCATGGAAAGATCTCTCATAACAGTAGCTGGTTCATAGGAAACCAAAGGAAGTAAATAGTAAGAATTCTTGAAATTTTATTCTGAATCTCGAGATAATCCCTTCATATGGCAAAAGTCAAGCCACAAGTTCAATAACAAGTACCAGAACGGAAAGTTGAAAGAAGAGTCAGAATTCTAAACTAACTTCCATCAAGATTTAAAGGCTGGGTGAACCATGTCAGCCAACTAGAATAGAGGTCTAGCTATACTAGGGTGGAGAGGTACCCTGTTTAGTGGACAGTATTATGAGGCATACTTGTTAAAGTTGAAGGACAGGGACGGTAATTTCAATGTCTTGAAACATGGATCAAGAAGTTTAACAGGTGGATTGACAGGAGAGAAAGTTTTTGTGAAAGAAATTTGAGGGCTAAAACATAATGTTGCTTAGTCAAAGGCAACGTCAGATAGATTGAATCATGTTGAAGCCAGGTGAAAGCCTATGGAGGCCAGAAGCAGTTCTGATGAGCAAATTTATTGTTGAACATTAATTCAAAGTAAATAACTCTTACTCAATTTCTGACTACAAATCTTATTCCATTGATTTTAAAAGATCGTTTTATAGGTGATAGTCCAATCTTCAGTACAGCTGTTACTTATACTTTTCTTGCCTAAATTTAGGCTAACTAATCAGCAAATGTGATAAAATTGAGATTTTTTGGGAAAAACTATGAAAATTTGGGTATAAAAGTAATTTTCAAAAAAATCCACAAAAATGATCAGCTGTGATTTAACGAAAGTCATGTACTGAACTGTCATTGTCTCCCGGTCATGGCTACATAGGTCTTGTGAGACGTATGTGAAAAAAAACCTGTTTCCTATCCAGGACATCGGTGATCTGTTGTTTGGTCATGTTAATCTTCATATAAAAAAGCCATCTATATCTTTTACCAGCAAAGTAAATCACATTTCTTGTATAGTGCATAGATAGTTATAGAGTATACGCTCATTTATACGAGAAATCATCACAAAAAATTCCCACTGAGACAAAGAAATATCCATATAGACAAAGCGAGTTATAGAGAAGCTAAATGGACAAAATTAGTTGCTATAGGAAGTTGTAGTTTAGTTATTAATCGCATTTTTTTATAGACAGCTGTCCGCGGATAGTGGAAACAAAAAATATTAAGATAGATTCCAGTTTTGTTGCCTCCGAAGGTCCGAAGGCCCGGGCGATAAAACCTTTATGGATTTTATAATTTTTTAATCATTAATTTGTCTATAATGCGATACGATAAATGATTATTAAGTATGGCTTAGAACCTGCTCTAATCCAGCGGATATTAATCAGTTTCGAAGCCTTGCTTGAAAATATTTTCATGGTCTATAAAGTATTCTTTTTGTCCGTAAAATATTTATGACACCTTAAATTTTGATGTATGTTTTTGTCAGGGAGGAATGGGACATTGGACTGAAAATTATACTGGTACCCAAAGTTCTTTTAATTACTTTTTCTTATTCGGCCTAGCAACTTCAAATTAGAAATGTCAAAACTTTAATCTGAACAGAAGAGGTATTTTTGTAGTAATTTGTAGTAATTTTTTTTCTCCCTTTCTTTTTCTTTCTCTTCCTCTATCTCTGTCTCTTTCTTTTGCTGTCTCTCCTTTCGTCTCTCTTTCTCTCTCTCTCTCTCTTTCTTGTAGCTGCGCGATTATAAGAAAACATTATACTTGTCAAATTGCATTTTTATTCTTGTAAATTTGCAAAAATCCTTGTATATCAATTGTCTCAAGGCCTTGCAGATAAGTAGAGATAGGGCAATGAGCAATAAATTAATCTTGCCCTGAAATTTTTAAATGTTGTTAAGAAATGGAGGGTTATCCCCATCCCCAAAATAGATTATAACCTTTATCGTTCTAGGGGTTAGCGAGATCATTCGTTACAGATAGACATTTATTTTCATTTAAACAAGCTCTTCCTTATTTCAGAACAAGATAGTTAAAAAAACATAAAAATGAAAAAATATTAAGTAAATTTTTAAAATATAATTATAATCATAATAATCAAAGGGCATATGGTATAGGGTTGTCCCCCCCCCCCCTCACTTAATTTTACCTCCTTCTTATTCTTACACCCTCAAAGGCAACACGGCTCCCCCCTTGCAAGACCCTTTGCACGCCCCTGGAACTACATCAATTCTTCTATTAGAACAAAACACTAGAGAGGGAAAGGGTTAAATAACTGAATTTCCCCATCGCACTGTCCTTGTGCCGTCTTTCAATCGGGTCATTGAAAATCATCCAATTGTGTGGTGTGTATTACCACAGCCAAGTAGCAGGAAATAATTTGGTAGCAGACGAATAAGGCTATTGAAAAAAGAAGAGAGGTAGTTTTCTGTATATACATCTCTACTATAGATCTGTTATTCTTCCAAACAAGACCAACACAAGAGAATCAAAGAGTAGGTTTGCCTCTCTCCCCCCAAAAAACTATAGGCCTTTATAATTTAAAATAGTTTCATGATAGAAAATGTTAAAAAAAGGATCAAATGACTTTTAAGAATTTTTTTTGTACATGACATCATGCAAATTTTTAAAACATTTTTTATATATAATTAGGGCCTTTGTGTTAGTCGGTCTTTGGAACTTTCATATATAAATTGATTTGGACGGCTTTAGGCTATTTTACTGGCCCTCCCCTCCCCAAGATACTAGGGACAAAGCCGCTGGTAAATTAAATGTCTATTTCTTAAATTGATAATCTGAAATAATGGATAAAGAATAAGTGGATTCTCGTTTACCCTGATGAAATGTTTCTCCCAGTTGGCAAATATAACTCCCCCCCCCCCCTCTTATGACCCCATCCCCTCCCCTGACCATGAAGGAACGTATTGACCAATATATGTGGACTCTAATAGCAACATAAATTCCCCTGTCATAATATCCACGTATTATATATGCATTGTCGTATCTTAATAAATTGCAAAGGTCTGAACGAGAGATGGGACAAGAGGCTGTTTACTACACTTGTACCCAAAGTTTTATAATAGTGTATTCTTTTTTGTTGGCTTGGCAACTTTGGGGAATTTTGATTCGGTAGTTCATTAGGTTGAGTGTTCAAACGTTTCAACCACTAATTTTAATCGCCAAATGGGTAAATTTGTGTATCATCATTGGGGATGTTTATCAATTTATCCACCAATGTCTTATCCCTTTAGATCCCTGTCAGAACGCCCTTTTTATATTTCGTGTCTAGGGGTAAATTTAAAGCATATTTTTTTTGGTAAATCCGTTGCATCTCTATAAGCAACTGTTTCCCTTTAAAATTCTGTATTTTTTATATTGTTACTAGCGGCTGCGCCATCTAGGGGCCCTGTTAGGGTAGGAGGAAGCTAAAAAATAGCCTAAAACAATCCCAAGACTAAAATCCAAAAATAGAATAGCCCAAAACCATATCAGAACCTAATTGAGTCGGTTCAGTGGTTACCGAGATTCTAATAAACAAACAAAAATCCTATTTTATATATTACTATTGAATAAAATAATTTATTATTCTTAACTTGAAGGGGATAGTTGCATAAAGTGTATTTCAGAAAAATGATTTCAAGCATAAGTTGCAAGTATAACATAAAACATATATATTTTTATATTACAATAAATAACAAGCAATTAGACATAATAAAAGTAAGCTATTTAAATTGCACATTTCACAAGAAACGATTTGCAAGTCTTGATATTTTAAAAACTACATGATAGAAAAAGAAAATTATCTCAAATATATGCCCTATAAATGTAGTTTAAACTATTAAACAGGGAAAAATATTGAGTTCTCTAAATTTAAGTTGAAATGCATTTCGTGTAACTACCCGGCCCCTTTAATTCAATATCTATAAGATATATGGATTTTTATTTCAATATATATGTTATTCTTACTTTGTTGCTACGCTACTTATAGTTTCCCTTTTGTGGATGTTGACATCCTTGTTTTGTTACAAAGTCTAGGCCAAAATTTAATTGAAATAGACATTTTGATATTTTGAATTTTTTTCACAGAATTTCATGCTATTTTTGAAAACTTTGAGATTTTGAAGTTATAAATAGCTTTAAACCTGCCTTACACCAAAATAATGCTTTCCTGTATAATGTAGACCTATTCCAAAAACAGTTTCCAGTATGGCTTCGAAACCGATTGATATCCGTTGGATTATAAGCGGTTCTCAGCCATACTGAAAAATCATATATAGCATTGTAGACAACTTTTCACAAATATTATTATTAAAATCCTAAAAACAAAACTGGTTTTGATATTTTAATTTTTCATTTTAATATCCATGGAAAGCTGTCTATAATTCGTTGCGAGTTATAACTATTACTTATTAGATTCTTAAAATATTGAATTATTCAAAGTTTCGTTGCGTCTGTATGTTGTAATTCTTGTTTTTTTACTGATTTGTTAAATAAACTATTGGACCAAATCATTTTAAACTTGTGCTGTCATTTATCTGTCTATCTATCTACTTAACCTATCTATCTATTTACTTATTGTTTTTATCTATCTATCTACTTCGGTATCTACCTTATTTATCCACTAGCGGATTCGCCCCTAGCCTCTAGGGGCTTTGCCCCAAGAGGTGATAAAAAAAATTGGGCGAAATACGTAATAGGACCAAGGAAATCCCCTACAAAAAGAGAAAAAAAATGGGAGGAGAGGATTTTTTGTTTTTGGGGGGGTTGGGGGTGTCCCACCCCCCAAGAAAATAGCCTAAAACCACCACAGGACCAGTAGGTATATTCCCTGAAGAGTAGAATCCGGTCGGTTTAGTGGTTACCGAGATCTTAAGGGACGGACGGACGGACAGACAGACGGACGGACGGACAGACAGACAGACAGACAGACAGACAGACAGACAGACAGACGGACGGACGGACGGACGGACAGACAGACAGACAGACAGACAGACAGACATCGTTCTACTTTGTATTATAGATATATTAATAGGTATTAAATTTGTTTAAACTTTTTTTTCCCGGAAGTATTTTAATTCTTTTGATACTTTACATTACAGGCCTACAGATGAGCATACAGACAGATATACAGACATACAAATATAAAGACAGAAATACATATAGATAAATATACAGACAGGCATACAGAGAAACAGACATACAAACATTAAGACATACAAACATCAAGACAGAAATACATATAGATAAATATACAGACAGGCATACAGAGAAACAGACATACAAACATTAAGACATACAAACATTAAGACAGAAATACATATAGACAGACATACATATAGATAGACACACAGAAACCTTACATACATATCTACAGACTAACTTTTAGAAGACACTTTCCATGTTATAAATATGTAATATTAAAGCCTACAATTACCTCGTAGCTTTGCCCCTAACCAGTTTAGGCTTTGCTTCATAAGATTTAGAGGAAGAACTAACTTAAGAACATACAAGTTTCCCCGTAAAACATAATCCAATTTAACCATTTTTTTTTATAATCCGTTGCTTTAAACTTTACTAACGATTATGAGGAAATTAATGTGTTTATTTATTTTTAGGTATGTTGATTCAATTTTCCGGACGCCCTGCCATTGCAATTTATTTTATTTGTCCATCCGTTCATCCATCAGTATCGGCTGCTATTTAAAATAGACTATTTTTTTGTGTGTGAAGATAACCCTTACCAAAGAGCATCCTGTATGCAACTTATTTGGTCCGTCGGTCTGTCAGTTATGCTAAAGAAGATATATCTATTTATCTACAGGTTTTGTGATCCATCTGTTTAATTTTCTTTTATTACCCCCGAACATCTGCTCCAGAACTATTTTGTCCGTATGTCCAATGGTCCATCATGCTTTTTTGTGCTTTGCCACTTATGGATGTTGTAATCCTTGTTTCTCTCTCTTAGTTACTTTTTCTCTATCTCCTTCTCTCTGTTTCTTTCTCTTCCCCTCTTTTTTTACTCTCTCGTTTTCTTTCTTTCGCCCTCTCCTTTTCCTTCTTTCTCTTTCCCTCTTTTTTTTCTTTCTCACTTTCTTTCTCTCTCCACCCTCTCTTTTTCTATCTTTTTCTATTCTCTCTCCCACTCTCTTTCTCTCTTTCTTTTTGCCTTTAACTTTTGGCTCATACCTATTTCTCTCTCTCTCTCGCTCTTACTCCCTTTCTCTATCTCTTTCTCTCTCTTTCTTTCTCTCTCTTTCTCTCTCTCTCTCCCTCTTTCTTTTTATCTTTTTCTATTTTTTTTGGCTCATACCTATTTTTCTTCAAACCTTTTTGATTCCTTTGAAACTTGATATAAAATTGGACAGTAATAATAATTCAAAATTTTAATTAACTTGAATTATTTAATATTTGTGCATTTTTCCCCTTTTTTCAGGAATATAATAATACATACTATGTTACCTTTTCTCCCTCCATGATGAAATATATTAAAGAAAAATAAACTGAGAGTGGGATGAAGATTAATTCTTAGTCTATTGTTCTATCCCTCTATAGAGAATAGATAAAACCAATCTTTCAATCTATGATTAAAAAGTAAACTTTAAAAGTAGTACGATGTTTTTCTGTATGTCTGTGTGTATCAAAGGATCTCGCAAACCGTTGGACTGATATTGTTTTCCTTTATAATGCAGCTTACATAAGTACTGGAAAGGGTTATAACTAGTTTTTAGGGATAGAACCAACACCCTCCCAAGAGAAAACGACCCAAGAAAAAGATGTCCCTCACAAATTTTTAAATAAAAATTGATAAAGGGGCGTGGGAAGGGGTGGACTAACACCCCCACTTTAATTTCCATTATTAACCGCTAGTATATTCTTTATTATGTAAAGTTTGATTTTACAAAAACATTTATAAATCAAAGATTATAAAAATCTCTGAACATAAGTCCCTATCCTAAAAAGCTACAACCTTTAAATCAAGAAATCAAGTAAATTATCCAGGGAGGGAGTGGTCATTGGACTGGAAATTATACTAGTACCCAAAGTTTTATATTTTGCTCTCTCATTCGTTTGCCAAAAAATATTGAGTACAATAATATGCTTGTTTGGTTCTTGCTTTCAGTGACCAAACTTTTCAACAAATAACAAATGTATTATTTGGAATGAACAATAATTTATCGTCCATTGTCTTATCCCCTAATATTAGTTACTGAATGTGAAAGCACTGATAAAAAAGTTGTCCATTGTGTTATCCCTGCATCTATGAATTAAGAAACTTGATATTTTATTTGAAGGAAGAAATTTTTATTTATCGGCATCTTGTAAAAACTCAAAATAATCAACAAGGATGACAACATCCATAAAAGCGAAGCTTATCAAAACAGACAGTCAGCATTTTGTTACAGGAAGCTTAATAAGACATACTTATTTTTTAATTTAAAATTGTGTTTCTAATCATCCTAGGAATCTATATTTTAAAAATTTAGTGTATAGACTTGGCTATTTTTATTTTACAAGAAAGTTTAAAATGTTGTTTTTGGTTATAATTATAGAGTTGCGACGCTTTCTAAATTGTACCTAACATAACCATCAGAGCTATCCATCACGGACAGACGGGCCTACACTGATTATAGAAAAGCTTCGCTTTTATATTTATTCTCGAGCTTTCATAATTATTTATGGATAGGTTTGGTGATTATTTTAGTTTTATTTTTGTATGAAAAAATCACGAAACCTTGTGGTAGAAATAATAAATCTGTTAATCTGAAAATAATGTAAAGAAAAAAAAAGAAGATGCATAGGCGAGCTCATTGGGGTTAGGGTTGGTATATATAACACTACCCTCCCCTCTGCTATTATTTTTGGAGGGTAATTTACCCAACTAAATAAAATTTCCCCAGGGAGAGCGTGATAACGATTTTTAGAAGCGCTTTTTTCAACTCCCCACCCCCTCCTCCAATTTCTAACACATTGTGTAAACGCCATGCGAAGAATTTTAAAATTAATGTACCTAAAAATTTAGATATATTTTAATAAAATTACAAAGTAGCATGTCTAATAAAGAATCCGTAAACTTTCATACCTCCCCCCCCCCCCATATTAATTGTTTATTGTTATTTCTGATATAAAACATATGTAGATGAAAAGTCAAGATATCATTTTTCTAAACACTTTTAATGAAAAATAGATTAGGAAGTCTAAGTTTTTATTTTTGAGGAGGGCTTAAATTATTTGTTAATAGCGGCTGCTAAATATTAAGGTTTTAGTTTTAAAAAGAAAAGTAAAAATATTTTTTTTTGTGGGGGGGGGGCATTTTTAAATGGCCTTTTTCTCATCGGAGGGCGGTGGTACCCTCCCCTTAAATAGCTAAAAACTATCCAAGAACATATGAGAAGCTACACTGTAAAGTAGAATCATATCTGTTCAGCGGTTAGCAAGATCCTGTGGTTCTGTCAGACAGACAAACATTCTGTTACTTTTATAAAAGGATATAAATATTAAATAATAAGGTTTTAGTTTTAAAAAGAAAATTCAAAGTACATATATAGTATATACCCATTCTTATCCACAAATGTAAGCAGGAAAGTTGAGGGAAAAGGAGGTGTTCTATCGTTTACGCTTAAATTAAATTATCAGAACTGTTTATTTCGGGTTAGGGCTTCCAGGGTTAAAGCCTCTCATATAGGCAAGCAACAGTTTTAAAAAAAAATTATTAGGGCCGGTGGTCAAGAAATAGGTTGGAGTAAAAGCACCTTCATTGCTATTATTTTTGTATTATAAAAGGTAAAAATATAAAGGGTAAGACACTTACTTTATAACCGTCCCCTGGCTCAAATCAAAATATAAAATAGCCTTAAACCATCCTAAAACGAAGAACTCACTCGGTACAGTAGTTATCGAAATCCTAAGTTACAAACAAACAACCTTATTACTTCACGTAGTAGAATATATGATATTTTATATTTCTTTAATTTTTCAGTTATGACACTTTTGTGGATGTGATTGAACACTTAAAAGGAGGCTGTTGAAAATGCAATTAGATTTTGGAACAGGTCTAAAAAACGAAAAACGTCTTTTTTTAAACAAACATTTTTAGGGTCTAATTTTGATTTGTGTTTTTTTTGGGTGTAATAAAGGATATTTTCTTAAAGGTTTATTTAACAAAAATGTACTAAATAAAGATATTTTCAAAAACCTAGATTAAGTATTTAGTATTTTAACGATTACTAACACTACCACTAAAAAGGCATACAAATAAACTGAAAAATTAAAGATTCTTTAATTTTACTCGCGTTTTATTAAACTGCGCCTTATAAGCCTGATAATGGGCTCTGATATCTTCTTTCGTATATCCGTCTTGATTCCAATTTTTGGGTACATATTGTACAATGTAAATCTATGCAATTTCGTTCATATCTTGGAAACCAAGCATAAATATGTGTACATATCTTAAAATGCATTTGACAAGAAAAGATACTTCGGTAGATTTCTCCCCCGGCCCACCCCCCTTAAATTGAAATTTTGTATCACACCCCCCAGGTGAATTGTTATGTACGCCACTGCTTAAAACTATACCTTTTACAAATAGAGCTCTATAATATCTGGATTTTTAAAAATTTAATAGTAGCAACAAGGCTCTTTATAGTGCCTATAAAAATGACGACAAATGACCAATGATAGGCCAATACACAGACTAAATTACCAATGGCTGGCCAGTATAATTTTAATTAACAATGGTAGGCCAGTATGACGTCATTTTTATAGGCACTATAAGAAAGTTTTTTTCTTTAGAAAGTTAATTGGATCGTAGCAAAGCTGCCTTAATTTACTGCCTGTTTCGATCTCATACCTTTAAAAGGGAAAATAAAGTATGTTCAGGCTTATAAGACTGAGGTATATTAATGCAAAAATGTTTTTTATAAACTGCAAAAATAATAGTGATTAAATGAGCTTATTTTAGGTAGGAAAGTTATTATTAGGGTCTGTCCGTACATCTGTCCGTATCTTTCTTTCTCTCTCCATCTTTTTTCTCTCTAACTCCCTCTTTAGTTCTCTCTCTCTGTATTTTTCTTTCTCTCTTTCTCATTCTTTTTCTTTATCTATCTCTTTTTCTTTATGTCCCTCTTTCACCTCTCACTATCTTTCTTCCTTTTTCATTTTTTCTTGCTTTCACTCCTTTCTCTCTCTCTCTCTCTCTCTCGCTTTCTCTCTCTTTCTCTCTCTACTCTCTCATTTTTTCCCTTTAATTCTCTCATTTTCTCTCTCTCTGTCTCTGTCTCTCTCTCTCTCTCTGTCTCTGTCTCTCTCTCTCTCTCTCTCTCTCTCTCTCTGTGTCTCTCTGTCTCTCTCTTATTTGTCTTTCTGCCTCTCTCTGCCTCTCTCTGTCTCTCCCTCTCTCTCTCTCTCTCTCTGTCTCTCTCCCTCTCTCTCTCTCTGCCTCTCTCTCACTCTCTCTCTCTCTCTCTCTCTCTCTCTCTCTCTCTCTCTCTCTCTCTCTCTCTCTCTCTCTCTCTCTCCTCACTCTCCTCTCTCATTATCTATATTTATTTAACTTTCAAAACTGAAAGTTATTTTCTTTATTATTAAGATATTAGATAAGCAAGTAAGGGGGTTGGGGAAGCTAATGAAAGAAAAGATCTATAATAGTAGCGCAGCTACTCTATAATTAGGATATGTCCGTATGTCTTTCTTTAATTCAACATATTGATTTAGATACAATACCTGCAAAACCATTCACAGTCATCTTATTACTTTATTTAAGGACTAGTAACTTTGCCAATAGCCTCTAGGGGAGGGCGTGAGGAGAGGTGAGAACAATAGCCTAAAACCAACCCAAGGCATATTTAAAGATTCCCTGAAAAGTACAACTAATTCGGACCAGCATTTTCCGAAATCTTAAGCTTTGGACAAAAGCCCTACTTTTTTATATTATACTAGAGACTATGCCCCTAGCATCTAGGGGCTTTGTATTTGAAGGGGTAGAGAGGTGTTACAAAAATAGCTTAAAACAATCACTGGACATACTTGAAGCTTGGCTAAAATAGAAAACCTGAACAGTTTAATAGACATTGAATGCTGCGCTACTTATGGGCATAATTATTTTTGTTAATAAGTAAAAGTTGTTTTTCTTTCCTTATCTATTCTTATTTAGATAAGCATGCATTCTTAACAGGGAAGGAGGGGACATTGGGCTGTTTTCTTATTCCTTGGCTTAATAACTTTGGGGACTTCTATTGAATTTTAGTTGCTTGGTTTATTAAGTTCCAAACGTTTCAAACCATAAGGAAAAAGGATAAGAGGATGAATACTCACCCCCTTTTCATGGTAAAATACTACTTCCCCATCCCTAAATTTTTAAAGAAAATTTAGCAGGAAAATCAAAAGCCGCCCAGGGCTTTTTGTATGTCAATCATAAATAATAATGTAAATAAAAATAAAAGCGATATTTAGCAAACAGCCGTGGGCAGTCAGAATCAGCTGAATGTTTATTATGAAAAAAATTTACCCCTTTTTAGAAATGGAAGGATTCATCTTTCATGCACAAATTTTTTTAAATAAAAATAAATTGTGTAATTTTTAATTAAATGCGGCCGTACAGTCTTGCCCTAAATATGGAAAAAGTAAAAAGTAAAAAAAATTATTTTAGATGTTGTTATTTTAGTATTTTTATATTTAACCCTTTACAGTCGGGCCCCTTGCCGCACCTTAATTTGTCGGGGGGGGGGGGGGGCGTTCAACGCCCCCCCTTATTATCTCAGTTCCTATTAGAGCTAGAGGGCTAATTTTTTTTGTGCAAGTCCCCTGTTTGATGATGAATTTCCGACCTTTTATAAGTCTAAGTCAATTTTCGCTTCCTTCACCCTTTTATTTAACAACCTTTGTTTTTAGGTCTTTTTTTACTTAAAAATTTCAAACGGCTGTAATTTTCTTATTTTTGAAGCTAGAAGAAAATTTTTTTTCCAGAAAATGTTTATCTTTATGTAAATTTTATATTTGAAATATCAAAATATAAATTTCAGCGGCCGCAGCTGTATTTGGCAGCTGCAAGCCGCCGCAGTCGGCGGTCGGCGGGAAAACAGCGGCGGATCTTCATGAAATTTTAATACGTTATGTAGACATGTAAGAAAAGCTTAAGTTTAAAATTTGAAGTCTCTAAGTCAAAAAATGCGGCCACAGGAGCCTTTTAAAGGTTTCTGGAGACCTGGAGGATCAGGACCTGCAGGATCATACCTGGAACCTGAAAGTGACTTGAACACCTGTATTTTATATAAGGATGTACTACTATAGGATTTTTTAGTATTTTGGTATGAGAAAATGCTTTGTTTAAGTCAAAAAAAATATTTTTGCTCTTTACCTGGATGACCCTGCCAGGTTTGCTGGCATCCTGTGCCCGCCGTGATGGAGATATTCAAAAAATTCCAACTCTCAGTTATGTGTCATACCCATACTTAAAAAGTCAAGCAGTTTGGGCTCTTTATCTTTCACACACAGAAAATGAGATAGAAAAAACCGGATGGGGGGGCGTTCAACGCCCCCCCCCCCCGACCGTTAAGGGTTAATAACAAAATTTTCTTTTTATTTTTAATTTAAATATTATATTATATTCTAATTATTAAAACTTTACATATTAATTTTGTTATCCTCCCATTTGAAAAGTGGTGGAATAGCAATAAAATTTAGCGCGGCAACAGCGCTGATTAGGCCTATGGGCCCACTGCCTATTTTCGTCTTCTAGTTGCTTCGATTCCTCTCTTTTATTTTTTTCTTTATGTTTCAAACACTAACTGTCATCTATAGAAGGGGTTATTTTGTGTATCATCATTGGAAAATACATCAATTTATCGTCAATTGTCTTATCCCTTAAGATCCCTGCAGTCTTAGGGAAATTTAGATATGTTAAAAAAAGCTTCCTTGAAAACAAAAATCCTATATCTATTCGGCAGATTTAAAAGACAAACCGACATCTACTTAGTTATCTAAAAGAACGCTAAAAACTAAAGTGTTAGAAATATTTTCTCTCATTCATTGCCATAAAAACTTTTGGGACTATTATTAAATTTTTATTGGTTGGTACAAACTAAAATTGTCCAAACTAAAAACTTAAATCTAAGTCAAATCCATAGGTTTTGAACAGTGAGGGAGGGGACACTAGACTTAAATTATACTGGTTCCCAAAGTTTTAAAAATACGATCTCACATTCGTTAATATGTCCCCTCCCTCCCTGTATAAGAGAGGGAAAGTCAATTAGGAAAGTTCAACTTTCAAATATATTTCAACTACTCATTGATAGATGGATTTATCCCTTTTGTAGCGAAGCTACTCTTATATAGCTTAGCTGTATACCTGCTTAACTAAGTTTATTATTAATATCTTTTGTTTCTAGATGGTTAAATGGTCGAAATCGTTCTTTATAGAAATAAGCATGGTTTTTATTTTTTTTTTATGTTACATAGGTAAAAGTTTTTTTGCAACAAATCCACCAATTTTATTCAAATTTTCTCCAGTTACAGCTACTTATGTAATGTCTTAGGCATGAACTAAATAAAGTTAACTCAGTGGGATCTTTTGAAAAAAATTGGGACATCCAAAAAAATTAAAATCGACTTTTATCTATCCTAGGACATAATAATGGCTGTAAGAAGACAGCTAGAAAAGAAATTTTTGAAAAATATTAATTTTTGGCGGATTTATGCCATTTTTAAGTTAAGTTGTATAATGTATTGATAAAAAATATTTCATTGTGGAATAATGTTTTTAATTGTTTTTTACACACACTATATTAAAGTTTTTGTTTTAAAAATCATTTAAATTACATTATATTACTGTTCATTAAGTTAAGTGTTCAAACGTTTCGACCACTAATTTTAATCTAGAGAAGGGGTAATTTTGGAATGTACATCAATTTATCCGCCATTGTCCTATGTCTTATCCCTTCTTGGTACTGTATTGGACGAGGTTGTTCTTGTTTTATTAAAATATAACAAGTTTTTTATTGCTGCTCTACTCAAGTTTCTTGATAGGAAGATAAATAAACACTCACCAAAGTAAAAAGATGAAATTTAAACCCATATTACACATTTACAGAGCTTCTTCGCTTCTTATTTAGTCCAGTGGCGTGCAGAAGGGATGTGTAAGGGGGCGTCAACACCCCCTAGATAAGGATGTTATTAAAAACTGCATTCCCTTTTTTTTGAGCTCCTAAAGGTTTTACTCCCCCCTTGTGAAAAACTGTGCACACCACTGATTTAGAGTATTAAGTAAATAAACACGACAAAATCTGTATCTATCTATGTCTTTTTTTATCCCTCTATCTCTCTATTTTTCTCTCTATCTCTTTGTCTATCTCTTTCTCTCTCTATGTATTTCCATATATCTTTCGCTATCTCTTTTACATATTTTTAGATATAAACAAAAAAAAAATGTATTGAAAGAAAATTCGTTCAAAAAGACAAAAAAGAGAGAAAATTTAGAGAGAGAAGAATGAAATATGCACAAAGAAAGATTTTTGTGAAAGATTTAGAAAAAGAGGAAAAGGGCCAAAAAAGGAGAAAGAGAGAGAAAAGCAAATTCTGTTCATATAAATACAATTTTAGGTGTGCATAGTGCATATATGTGTGTATGTGTATGAGTGTTTGTGTGTGTGTGTGTGCATGTGTGTGTGTGTCTGTTTGTCAAATCTTAATACATTAAAATACATTTTAATAAGACCTGGAATAATTAAAATTCATATAAAACATTTGAAAATAATATTTTTCAAATGTCAAAATTTTATTTTGCTGTACTATACCCCCACCCTTTGAAACCGAACTGAACTTTAGTAAGTATAAACCTATCTGAAAGCAAAGTGTATATTTGTATGTATATCCCCAAAAGCCTAATTGGAAAGCTTATATATAAACATATATCCTATGTATATAAGCGGTCAACTGTAAGAAATATCATACATACGAACTAATATACGTCAATCAAATGCACAAATCTAAAAAAGTTATAATAAAAATACACCAAAAAAGGTTAAAATCATGTGATATTTATGTTAATGAAATAGCATATGAATATAAAAGTGTTTTGCTAATTAGTTTGAAAGTGATTTAAGTTGCTGAATGTGATTTTTATTATTAAAATGTATGTTTGAAAAAATGTTTTTTAGTCAAATATTTTATCTTTCTCTCTTTTTTTTTTCATTTTTTGGGGCTAAAAGCTTTATAAGATAATTTCAGTCCTTCTTTGCAGTAATTGGTTGTCTATTTGCTAAAGTAGTAGGATGTTTGAGTGTCTGTCTGTGTGAAATTTTGCGTATCTTGTTATTTTTCATCAGATTTTCAGATTTTTTTGCTCAAAGTATCAGAATAGGTATGATTTTTAGACATTCATCATGACAAAAAATATTGTTCCTTTTTTTCTTTATCTCTCTCTCTCTCTCTCTCTCTTTCTCTTCTTTTCAATTTTAAACTTAATGAACTCTTTTTATAGACCCTTTTTTCAAACATACACTTTTAAGCCAAAAAATCGCCCAAATCAAAAAGAAAATCTAGCAAAAAATTAAGATAGTTTAAACTTACAATTCGAAAAAATCGAGAGAGGAAAAAATCGACATTTAAAAGTTAAACCGAACAATTAACGAGTTACAAATCGATGAACATTTAATCATACAATTTAACGGTAAAAAATACCGTTATTGAACGTTATAAAATGATGAAAGACAAACGAATGAAAAATAAAACGGCTACCAAAGAAAAATCGTCCGTAAGTATTTTAATAAAAAATATATTTAATACTAAAGTAGTAAGAATCTATATGTCCGTCTGTCCGTAAGAAGTTTAAGATCATTTAAACGGCTATAATAATGTGTCAAAAATTAAACTGTCGATTTTTGATTGGCTGGTTCAAACTAATATTGTCCAGACTTTTCAACCAATAATCTAAATGTACAGAAGTGGTAACTTTGGGGTTGTATATCAATTTATCGTCCATTGTCTTATCTCTTAAGATCCCTTTTAGAACATTAGTGTACTAAAAGCTTTATGAAATTAAGATAAGCAAATCTAAATTATGTTATTATTTTGTTTTGATTTATTACCTACCCAAGGTTTTAAAACAATCATTCAGAAAAAGGTATGAAATTATTTTAAAAGTATTGCTAGAAATCTGATTCTATTCTACCGCTTGATTAAATCGGCTCTAAGACATACTACTAAATAAAATATCATGTATTAATCGCTCTACATATCAATCTATCTAAAGGGTGTGCAAAAAAAATGCGGACTTTTTTAAAATTGAAATTGCGCGGCTTGTGTTAATAGTAGAAATATGTTATGCATATCGTTAGAACCGGTATGAACTCTAGTTTTTGGAAATATAAGAACGAATCCTGTGCTACGTATAGTTTAGGAGCTACGTGGTGAAATGTCCCTATTGCCTTAAAACTTGAATTCAAGTTTTAAGGCAATACTATTAACACAAGCCGCGCAATTTCAATTTTAAAAAAGTCCGCATTTTTTTTTGCACACCTTTTACCTATCTCTGTTTAGATTTGCTATTACATAATTGTTTCACCTTCTAAAATAGTGCAAAATCTTTATTTTTTTCTCCCACTAATGTATATGTACATGTTTTCAACAATTTATTTTATACTAGCGGTTAACTAGGGGCACTTGAAGATGGCGGAGCTGAATTGAATAACCGAACTTATTATTTTAGATTTAAAAAGGAAAAAAATTTGAGGGTGGATTTTTTTTCTTGAGGCGATTTCTCTTGGTCGGTGGTGGTACCCTCCTCCTCAAAAGATTTATATAACTTTCTTGGACCTATTAGAACCATCCTGTAAAGGAGAACCATATCTGTTCAGCGATTAGCGAAATCCCTCTGTACAGACAGACCAACAAACAAACATCCTGTTACTTTATTGTAAGGATTTTCAGTATATAACTGAAGTTATTTAGTTAACATTTGTCAATAAATCTCATAGTACCTAGGAAGTTAAAAGGAATTATCTCTTTTGTACATTAAAATTGTTGGTTGAAAAGTTCGGGCATTACTAAATTTTTAAAAAATAAATAAGATAACGTGGATATAAAACTTTGGGTACCAGTGTAATTTACAGTCCAATGTCCCCTCAATCCCTAAAAATAATAAATAGTAGGCAGGTGTTATCAATAAATCACAAAATACCACATTGTCATCAGAAATCCCTATTAACTTCTAAGGAATGTACTTTCTGAAATTATAAAAATCCACCATAGAAGTTAGTTATTAGATAACGGTTGGCCGTTCGCTTTAGGACGGTTGGTTGGTAGGACTGACATACGATTGTTATAGAGCAGCTACGCTACTAAAATTAGGATTTAGAATTCTATGATTAATTTTGTGAATAACAGTCCATTATGCAACTTTTTTGTTAGCCTTGAAATCAGAGAAAAATTAAAATATCCCAATTTGAACAAATTAGACCCCTATTTGTAAAAGTAATTTTTTTTGTTACTTCATATCCCTCAATTGGCTAGAGTGCTTGGTAAAACGCTTGGGGGTAAAACAAAAGAATGATATTTTCTCAGCTGTCATAAAAGATAAATGTCTGAATTTTTGTGTAGATTCTAATAATACATAACGCGTAAGATATGCGTTATAAAACTTTGGGTGCTAGTATGATTTACAGCCCAATGTTCTCTCCCTCACTGGGGCATAATTGATTCCTTGTAGATTGTCAGAACTTGCTGCCAAAAAGTTAAAGATTAAAATGGACGTACTGATTATAGAGTAAGAGTTGCTACGCCTTCTACATACCCAACTGTTACAGGAATCATCATGTAAAGTTTGAAATTGATAAAACAAATCTAACATACCTAAATTAACGATAGAAGCTAACCGTTACAAACAAATGGACGGACGTACGGGCTGATCGAACCTAATTAATAATTATTTAAAAGATTCGCTCTAATAAGGTGGAGGTGCCATTTATTTGAAATGGAAAATTATTAACTCATAGGAATGTTTTAGCTCACATTTAACAGAAAATTGTCTTAATGCATTTAGATAGATAGATATACAGACATATAATTGTTAGATAGACAGAAAGCAAGAAAGCAGAATACATACAAAGTTACTCAATGTCTGTCTATAGATTAAGAACTCGCTAACCGTTAGACAGATTGAGTATTGGCTTGCTGAGAATATACCTACTAATCCTACTATGGCTTTAAGCTATTTTCTCGATGGGTGAGACACCCTTCTCCCCCCCCCCCCCACCCGCCTCAAATATGTTAAAGGTAATTTGAGGTGGGGGGGGGGGGGGTAGTGCTCGACTAAGTATCTGGAGCGAAACCACCAGAAATTGAATAGTCATTTGAGATCTTGCTAACCACTGAACCGCGTAAGTTCACCATTACAGAGAAGATTGGGCCTAGAGATTTTTGAGAGAAGTTTTGCGATGGTTTTAGGCTATTTTATGCCCTCTCCATTCCTTTTATAACAAAAGAAGCACCTAGATGGTAGGGGCGCAGCCGCTAGTATTATTGTACATAGAGAGAGGGGACAAGGGTCTCCAAAGTTTGATATTGATGTTTTCTTATTCATTGGCTCAACAACTTTGGGAGCTTGATTTTGAAATTTTGATTTGTTGGAATATTAAGTTGAGTGTTAAAACGTTTTAACCGTTAATTGTAATCTGCAGAGTGGATAATTTTGTGTCTAATCTTTGAGGATGTACATCAATTTATCGGCCATTGTCCTATCCCTTTAGCTCCCTGATTATTATAAATGTTCTAACATTAATCAAATTATATTTGCTTTCACGCCCTGGACAAATTCTAAAGACATTTTGTTTTTGCAATAACAGTGCTATTACAGGGATTTAAGGGATAAGACAATGGAAGATAACTTTATTTATGCCCCCAATTACGATTAATAAAACTCCCCTACTTTAGATGATGGTAGAAAAGTTTAGATACTCACCTTGTGTTCAAATCAATTAAGATTTAGAAAAAGTCCCAAAAGTCCTAAGGAAAACTTTGGGTACCAGTCAAAATTTATGACCACGATCCCTCATTCATTGGCTTAAATACTGATTGGGTGGTACAGATTTAAAGTGTTCAAACTTTTCCACCAATCTATTTATCGACCATTGTCTTATCCCTTAAGATCCCTGTGAGAACTAATTTTATCAGGGATCTAAAGGGATAAGACAATGACCGATTAATTGAATTATATCCCAAATGATGATACACAAAATAACCCCTCCCAAAGATAACAATTAGTGTTTGAATCGTTTGGACACTCAACTTAATAAAAACTAACCAATCAAAATTCAATGAAAGTCCCCAAAGTTTTTAAGCCAACGAATAAGTAAACGTTATTATAAAACTTTGGGGATTAGTGTAATGAGAGCCTAATGTTCCCTTCCTCCCTTTGTTTTATACTGTAAATTCAAGATAATAATATATTTTTAGAACCCATATTTCTTATTTAAAGTTAATACAAAAGCAACATTGTTAAACTAGCTTTAAAGGAAAGGCAATGTATTCCCTCAAAATGCCTTGTTTATAAAATAAAATAGATAAATTGAAAATAATAGGCGGGGGGGTTAGATTTTTGTTTGTTTGTTTTTATTTTGCCCCAGGATAGGTTATATTGCGATCTAAGTAGGCCCTGCAGGGTAGGGACCCTCTGCAGGGGTTAGGTGTAATAATGAAACTACACTACTTCCCTTTCATTTTTAATTAAAAAAATAAGGTAAGGGTTCAGTACTACTTTAAGTGAAAGCACCGAAAGGCCCAATAAACAAGGGTAATTATATCTATAGGAAGCACAGCAATAGAAAGCTTATTAATTTAACTTGTATCCAGTTCTAGTGAAGATGGAATATCTCTTGCCTAATTCAGTATATTTGATTTACTTATTTAGAATTGTATTCAAATATTTGTTTGATTAAAATGAGACCATCCTGTTATGTAAAAGTAGTAAGGTTTTCTTTCAATATCTTATTTCCTCCCTCTACTAATATAGAGCCCCGAAACGATAGGGATGAAACCACTAAAATCCTATAAAAGTAAGAAACATATTTCATTCTCCAAAACTAATTTTCATTGTTATTTAAATTCTATCCAAAACCATTGTTTATTATTTATTGAAACATAACTAAACATATTTCCGGTTTAAGAAACGGGCGTTCAAAGGGGGGTAATACATTATTTTTTACCCTACCCATACCCCCCACCCCATTTTTCGGGACAGAAAGACAGACATACATCCTGTTACTTTAGAATAAGGATTGTCCTAGAATGTTTAGAATGACCTAGAAAGCACTGAAAATTGTCTAAATTGCATTTAAAGGTTAGTCTTCAATTCCACTTATACATGGTCATCAGTTACGACAGCGCAAACTATCCCTTCCCATTTGTTTAACGCTCGACTCATAATGAAACCAACCCCATATATTCAGGGAGGGAGGGGACATTGAACTGTTTATTACACTACTCGCTAAAGTTTTATAATAACGTTTTCTTATTCTTTTGCTTAACAACTTTAGGGACTTTGATTGAATTTTAGTTTGTTGGTTCAGAGTTGAGTGTCCAAACGTTCCAATCACTAATTTAAATCTAATTTTGTGTATCATTATTGGGGATGTACATCAATTAATCAGCCATTGTCTTGTCCCATTAGACCCCTGCATTTATCGCTTATTTAATTGGTATTTTGAAACATTTGCGTTTGTGATTTTATGCGAAAATGAAGACCAACCGTGTTTTAAACTTGTGTATCCTAAATATTATCTTTACACACGGATATTCAGGGATAAGACAATGGACGATAAATTGGTGTACTTTACAATTACCAATGATGTTAAACAAAATTAGATGAAGATCAGATTAAAATTATAGGTGGAAAAGTTTTTGACACTAAAGGACTGTATCAATATATCAAGATCTAGTTAAAGTACCCAAGGCAATGGAAAGAATTGGTTTAAAACTTTGGGTACTAGTATAAAATACAGTACAATGTTCCCTTCCTTCCTGATTATGACTGTATTATCTACAAAGGTGTGTGCTAAGTTCATTAATAAAATTAGCACTAGAAGTTTTTTCGTAGCATCTCTATAAGGCCTACTTATGTGCATACATGCATTAGTTGGATTTTCGCAACCCAAGTGAAAACCCACTTTTGTCATTCTAATGAAGGGTCACCCTAAATAAAGGAGGGGCCACCCCTCTAAAAAGGAGGAGAGGGGCAACTTAACTGAGGAGCTGAAAAATAATGCATGTATGCTTATGTGTCTATTATTTTCAATTAGCTGCTTTTTCAGATATAGGGCTTGATTTTTTTTATAGATTCGTTTTATTTTTCACTCAACTCCATACATTAATATGTCCGTCTGTCTGTCTGTCTATAATGCTACAGTAGAAACTTAATTAATGTGCTTCGTAATTTATGGATGTTCACATCCTTGTTTTTTTCTACTTTATTTTCCTAATAGTTTAACTAATGATAAATTTACACACAAATGAATTTAAAACATTTAAAACTATCCATTTATCTATCTTTTTTTTTTATCTATTTAAATATTCATGTTTTATCTCATGGCTATATCTTTAAATAGCCTAAAACTTGCCCCGGAACAAGACTTAACTTTTCTGCCGTTTACAAGATTTTACTGGACAATCATACATACAGACCAGGGATGAGACCTACAAATTTATGTAGACACATTACAAACTTTCCCGATTTTGTATTACTTTTGAGGAACATGATTCCAGTTACGTCATATTTTTCTTTCCCGAAAAAGGGAAGGGGGAAAAAATCTCTTCAAAAGAGATGGAGAAAACCCCCTTTTCTCCCATCTCTTTTTTTCTTCCCCCCTCCCTTTTTTTTCTTATCCCCTTCCCTTTTTCGGGAAAGAAAAATATGACGTAACTGGAATCATGTTCCTCAAAAGTAATACAAAATCGGGAAAGTTTGTAATGTGTCATTTATGTACATCACCAATGAAGATACACAAAATTACCCATTCTTTAGATTAAATAAGTAGTTGAAACACTCAACTTAATGCATCAACCAATCAAAATCCATTAAAGTCCCTAAAGTTGTTAAGCCAACAAATTAGAAACTTTATTATAAAACTTTGGGGACTAGTGTAATAAACAGCCCACTGTCCCCTTCCTCTGCATACAAACAGATATTATGTCACTTTTGAACTTTGTCATTCTTGTTTATTAAAACCTATCTATAATATACTATTTTATTTTAGGTGAGTGGATGGGGCTCATTAGAATGTTGCCATAAATGGGTGGGTAGATTAGTTATTTATCGCATAGTATTATAGACAGCTCTCCGCGGATATTGAAATGAAAATCTATAATGTTAAGACCAGTTTTGTTAGAATTGAGCAACCGAAGGCTGAGGTAACAAAACTGGTCTTAATTTTATGATTTTTATTTAGTATTCATAGAATTGTCTGTAATACGATGCTATACATGATTTTTCAGTGTGAATAACAACCGCTTCTAATCCAGAGGATATTAATCGATTTCGAAGCCATACTGGAAATTTTATATCTTCCTAGATATCTTTGTGTAGGTTATTCACCAAGAATCCTTGAGAATTATTTTAAACCCGTTTAAAATTATGGAAAGATAATCATTTAGTTTTCTAACTGGATATCTTAGGAAAGCCATTTACAATGATGTGTGAAATCTTAGCTTGGTAACT
Source organism: Acartia tonsa (assembly GCF_053477335.1). Classification (NCBI taxonomy): domain Eukaryota; kingdom Metazoa; phylum Arthropoda; class Copepoda; order Calanoida; family Acartiidae; genus Acartia; species Acartia tonsa. Next base: position 41,084,573 of record NC_137266.1, read on the forward strand.
AGCTCTTTTGATGTCTTTAGAAAGATACTTAGAATCTATCTAAAATCGTAGTAGATAGTTCTTTAGATTTTAAGATATCTAGATTTCTTTGGATAGTAATTTAGGTAGCTGTTAAGTTTTTGGGTAGATAGTTTTATATCTTGCTAGCTTTTTAGATGCCTTTATATAGATACTTAAAATCTGTTTGAAAATGTCTTTTTAGATATATTTTTAAAGCTATAAGATTTACTTTAAAATATCCATGGCTGTTAAATGTTCTAAAACATATCATTTGACTTTCTTTAAAGATAAAATAAGACGTATGATTTTTTTATTTGATTGAAATCTCTCTCTCGCACTCTCTCTCTCTCTCTCTCTCTCTTTCTCTCTCCCTCTCTTTTCTTAATCTATATCACCTTTTTACACCCTTTGAAGTAAAAAGTTGCGTTTTAAGATTAAGGTGTACCAAAACTTCCGCTAAATGTAGCATGAAAATTAAAACAGCACAAACTGTTCATTCCCCATTGCTTCTATTTATCATTAGATATCCCGTATAAGATAAGTTTTTCTATTCTTTTATCCACTTTGTCTGTCTGTCAATTCGCAAATAGTATTATCTTGGCTGATATTTAAATTAGACTACTGATTTTTGTCAAGATAACTCTTACTTAATAGCATTCAGTATACAACTTAAATTACTTGGTCCGTCAGTATGTCGGTCATGCTACGAAAGTTATTTATATATTGAACTATGAAGGTTTCGAGATTTTTTTTATTTTTCATCTTACCCTCTCCTTCATTCCTGCAAGAGAGAGGACACTGTGGGTTGTTTATTACACTAGTCCCCAAAGTTTTATAATAACGTTTTCTTAATCCTTTGATTAACAACTTTGGGGACTTAAGGGAATTTTATTAATTGGTTAATTAAGTTGAGTAATTAATTAATCTCTAATTTTAATCTACAGAATGGGTAATTTTGTCGAATTAAGAATGTACATCAATTCATAGGCCATTGTCTTTTGTCTTATCCCTAGAGATCCCTGATGCGGATATGATTGAACACTGTGGATTAGTGACAAGTTATTTGTAAATTGATATCTACATATTTTCAACATAAATTTTAACAAGGATGACAACATTCATAAGTAGCGAAGCACAAAAATCGTAAATGGACAAACAGTCAAAGTGAGTTATAGAGCAGATAATCAGTTGTCTTAATACAAAAAACAAAGAGAGATAATATGCAAGGAAAGTATTTGTGTCTTTTAGGCCTTGATCGACAGACCGACGGACCAAGTAAATTATATGCTGGATGCTGATTGGTACAGGGTATCCTACTTGAAAATTTCAGCTGTATATAATAAATAGCAGCCGGGAAAATCTTACTCCCATAGTATTACGGACGGACAGATAGAGTGAAATATAGAGTAGCTTCATTTACAAGGACATTCACGTCCATAATTAGTGAAACAATAACGAAGTATTTGTCTTTTTTTGTAAGACATACTGTCAAATAGTACCTATACGTAGTATAATGTAAAATTAAAGAGAAAAAAAGTGAAAAGAGTAATTTATGTTTCTTTCAGACAGGATTGCCAATAAATCACTGAGTATGGCAATAACTCTAGATAGGTCATTTGAATGTAAGTAATTTTTTGAGACTTTGTCAGGCCAACTGGCTGATATATAGATATAGTAACTTCGCTATTAGAACACATCCGCTGCGTTTTTTTTTTGTCAGGGATCTAAAGGGATAAGACAATGGCCGATAAATTAATGTACATCCCCAATGATGATTAATTACTCCATCTATAGTGTAAGATTATTGGTTGAAACGTTTAAACACTCAACTTTATAAAACAACCATTTTAATTCACTAAATTCACAAAAGTTGTTAAGACAACGAATCAGAAAACGTTATTCTTTTTTTCTTTTCCATAAAAGATTTTTAGATAGACAGATAAATTATTCTAGAGTCTAAAATGCTAGACAAAAAGTATCTAGAACTTTTTCCATTATCAAATTCTTTAAATTCTTTTTTCTATAGCGAACTTTTTTATAATTAAGTTAAATATATGTTTTATTTTTCAAAGTAGTATAGAATAAGAGTGGACGTTTTCCCTTAAAATTAATTATTGACCACAAACGGTCTTTTTGAGAAAAAATGGGGTTATTTAGTTTTAGAAAAGTCATGGTTCTCCGTAGTGATTGGATAGGGTCATGAAGTTTGAAGAAATATATTTGCTATTAAATTGTAAACATAACAACTCAATAGAAATTAATAATTCTCTAAAAGATTTAATATTTTGTAGAATTTTATGAGGAATGAGAAACTGTCCCAATTTTGTATAACTTTAGCGGAACAAGTTCCAATTACGTCATATTTTTCTTTCCCGAAAAAGAGAAGGGGGAAAGAAAAAAAAGGGAAGGGGGGAAGAAAAAAGAGATGGGAGAAAAGGGGGTTTTCCCCATCTCTTTTGAAGAGATTTTCTTCCCCCCCCTCCCTTTTTCGGGAAAGAAAAATATGACGTAATTGGAACTTGTTCCGCTAAAGTTATACAAAATTGGGACAGTTTCTCATTCCTCCTTTTTATCATCCTTGTTTAATAGATACCTATAGAAAATGTCCTATTATTTTAAAGCGTAATTTTTCTTTTTCTTATATTATAGCAATGCATAATGTTAGTTGATATACAATTTGTTAAGACTTTCTTCATAGACAAAGATTTATATTCTCATAGTTTTTTTTGCTGTAATTGTTTCAGCATACAAAGACGTCCAAGCTTTTTATATTGAGGGGGGGGGGGGTATAATAAAGGGTTTGAAAGGTTTAAGGTTGGCCATTTAATTTGATTATTATAATTGCGATATATGGTAAATATATTTCTTTTTGCAATGCTCACATGATTTTGTTCATACTTTACGGGGCGGTTGGGGGAGGGGTTGGAGCTTAACTTTCAGTTTGAGTTTAACCCCTGCGGGATACCTTGTTAGGTAACACACTAACACACCAAATAATTAATCCCCCCCCTTCCCTTACTTTCAATTTATTTTAAAAAAACAATAGAATGGGGGGGGGTAATGTGCTCGCTAGATACTTTTAGGGAAAATATCTAAAACTATATTAATATGTTGATTTAATAACAGCAAAAAAGGTGGAAGATTGAATAAAACTCAATGTAACACAAATTCTACATATTTACATTCGATTCAAATTTCCGAATATGCTTCGCTTTCCGTGAAAATAATAAGCAAAGTTTGTCAGCTTTTGGTTTAGAGTTTGTCGACTCATTTGTGGTTTCCAGGCTAACAGGGATACGTATTCTGAATACAAATATATTATATTTAATTCTTCAAATGGTTGTCAGTAAATTTAGATTCAATTCCATAATACAGTTTTCCCATAGAAAAGCTTTATCATAAAAAATTATTCATAGCTGACTTTTTATATGGATGAAATTGAATTATGCTAAAATGTGTACTTTTTAAAACCAATAGTGTTGTCGGATTGTTCCTACACAGTTTTCCTGTTGGGCCAAGATATTTTTGGTTGAGCTCTATCATCCCCCCCCCCAAAAAAAACCCGCCCCCTCTCAACAAAATATTCATATCTGTCCCCAGAGTAAAATATCTTACATTTTAACAAATTTTTTTCTTCATACAAACATAGAGTACCTGAAAAAGCACGAAGCGCGCCGAAAAATGTTTAAAGTAGAAAATTTTGTTATAATGAGCCTACAAATAATGTGAAATGTCATAGGGATCTTATGGGACAAGATAATGGACGATAAATTGAAGTACATCCACAATGATAATAAACATAATACCCCTTCTTTATAAAATAAAATTATTGGTTAACAAAATTTGGTTACTGCAAGTTTAAGCAACCAATTTAATCTTATTAAAAATACCCAAAGAATCATTTTTTATGAAACTTTGGGTACCAGTGTGATTCTAAAGTCCCATGTCACTCATTTCTTGCGTTTTACATATATTTTCCTTATTTATAACAATAACAGCATGCTATAAAACCATTCGTTGGCTTGTCTGAACATAAAACAATGACTAACCGCCCCCCCCCCTCCCCCCACTTCCACAAAGAAAGGGATACAATACAATTAGTTTTAGTAATTGATAAACTTACCTTATATTAGCTTTGTCGAAACTTATTATCTATCATTACTATAAATATAAATAGAAAAAGGCAAAAAATGTGATATTGATTAACATTAAAGTAATTTTTGTATGTTTTTTCTTCCTCAAATAGATTTGAACCTTCTCTAGACCTATAAAAAGTTTCATTTTTATAGGAGAACCTTATCATTTCAAGGATTATAGAGATCCTACGTTGTTACTTTTATATAAGGATTAGTTATAAGTGATATTTTTTTATATTTAATTCAGTCTCTCTGACTGACAGACGAACGTATAGACAAAATTATTATATATTGTCAAAATATTCCGTACGATGAATATTTGCGAAGTTTAATAACATTTTAAATAATGCATGTTTGACTTAAATAAAGCCTTTGACAACATATATATTGTATACATTATTTTATGTTTATAAAAAAAATAGGTTTCTTATGGGATAAGAACGATATGTTTATATACACATCCCCAATGATGATACACCAAAATAACCCTAATGTAGATTAAAATAATTCACTGCAAATTTTTAATATTAATAGTTTATAACCAACAATTAAAAGTTTAATTAAAGACCCAAAGTTTTAGAGCCAACGAATAACATAGATAGTATATGGAATGCCTTGGCCCCAAATAGGTGCAACCTTTACCATGTACAGTTAGGACTTTCAGACAAATTTCGTGGAATCAAAAAGTTATTTGTCTGAAGGGCGTTTGACCAAATAGCCATGCACATCAAAATACACCAAATGAGAACTCTTTAGACTAATACCTAACCTATGTATTTTATTCTTTATATCTCATTTTTGTGTTCTATATGTACTCTTTTCTACACCACGAATAAGAGAATGTTTTTTTTTGTTACTTTTGGTACCAGCGTAATTTACAGTCAAATGTCCCCTCCCTCCTTGATATCTAGGAGAGTATCACTCGCCCAACTTACATTCAGCATTTCCGTTGTTTATTTTTATTTTCATCTCTAAACATAAATAGATGGAGTTTTAATTTGAAATGAATTTCACAATTTAATAGAGTAATAGGACGTATGTTTGTCTGTCTGTCCGCTAAGATCTTGCCAAAACTATGGAGGGTTTTAAATCTATTTTGAGATATCTCAACCCTTCAAATAGAAATTATATTTTGAATGAAAACCCTACAATTTCTAGTAATAAAGATTTTAAGAAAAAGTTTTCAAAGCTTCTTTGCTTGTGTAGTTTTGTGCTATTTTTCAATGTTTTTGGGGCATTCTGTCTTTGGAAACACATTTTAAATATTTTTTTAAAACCTACCCTAAAAATAAAAGTATTAAAATCACGAAACTTCTACATGATTCATTTTTTTTTTAATTTTCTATATAATCACGCAACCTTAGTTCTATTTTGGTCTTTTTATATCTTTATTAATGGTAAAAAAATCAAAATACTTTTTGTTGATTTTTTGATTAGTGCCTTTTTGGTGCTTTCCCTCAAAGTAACTGTCAAGCATTGAAAACCCTCCCCTTATTTATTTTTTAAATGAATTGAAAATAAGAAGTTGGAAGTGCCCCAGTGTGGTAACTTTTTTCCTTCAGAGCGCCCTAACCCTGTGGGGCTACCAAGTACCAAATATAACTTAATCTTAACTCTAATCTGACCTAAAGTAATGAAAATACAAACGAAAAATGTTTATTTACATTTTTATTTCTATAATAAGGGGGGGGATTTCTGTGCTCAATATGGCATTTTGAGGAAAAGCCCCACTCTAATGGATGTTATCATCCTTTTTTACTGTAGTTTGATTAATAATTCAAATATTATATAACATAGACAAACCAAAAATGTTATATTAAAAAAATGTCAGAGATGAATAATCTGAGCCTAGATCAGACATTGTTGACTATTACAACGTCAGAGACAAATAATCTGTGTGTAGAGCAGCAAATTAGGATTGTTAGAAAGTGTCAGAATATCAACCATCATCATTATAAGTCTAGCTATTATAGACGCTCCAAGGTAGCCATAGATAGATAGATAGACAGAAGGTAGTCATAGATAGATAAATACATACATAGATAGATGGATAGATAGATAGATAGACAGATGGGTGGATAGATAAATTGGCAGATCATCATTATAAGTCTAGCTATTATAGACACTCTAAGGTAGTCATACATACATGGATAGATTCAGATAGATAATGGATAGATGGATGGATGGATGTATAGATTGGGAGATAGATATATGGGTGTATTTTATAGAATTAGATATATGGTTAGATTTAAAGATACATAGAAAAATTGGTAGATTTGAGATAGAAAGATGGATAGATAGATAGATTGGTAGAAAAATAAGAGAGATTGTGAGTAAAATGAATAAATGGTGGATATATAGATAGATTTGAAGATAAATGGTTGAATTTATAAATAGATTAATGGATATGTAGAAGGATAGATGAATAGATAGACAGATAGATTCATAGGTACATAGATGGACAGATATATAGATAAATTGATAGATACATAGATAGATAGAAGGTCAGATTTATAGATTAATCGATAGATAGATGGATAAATAGATTGATAGATAGATAAGGAGATATTGGTAGGGTAAATATGTAAGTGTTTAAATAGATAGATACTTAAATAGGAAGGTAGATGGATAGATAAATAGAATCAAAAGTCAATTTGTAAATACAGATAGAAATTGAATACACATCCAAAAAAAAACATCATACAGAGAACCTCGTAAAAGTGTCGAACTATGACGTCAGAAAAAAATGACAATTAACCAATGAGAAGCCAGTATTCACTGCAATTAACCAATGGTAAAATATATAGCGGTCTCTCATTGGTTAATTATTATTTTTTTCTGACGTCATAGTTCGACACTTTTCTAAGAAACACAGCCCATTCGGTTCAGTGGTTAGCGAGAAGAACAATCTTACATACATAGAGCCTATATGTGTATTGTGAAGGATATAATATCATGGTTGACATTACATAGAGAATAAAAGGATTAAATATAATCTACTGTCATTATAGGGGTATTGGAAGAGATAGATAGATAGTTAGATGTAAAGATAGAGATTTAGATAGAAAGACAGATAAATAGATAGAAAGGTAGATAGATAAAGGTTTAAATTATATAGATAAATAGACAATTCTAACAGTCAATTTAGCCGCCGCCGCCGTTTTATTTAGCAGCTGATGACGGCTCTTTAACGGCTGTCTATCCTGTTTTATGATTTATATATAGACCATTTGACCCTTTTGAACTGTATGTATGTCTGTCTATCTGCTAACTTGTATTCGTGTCTCAAAGTTTCTTTGATATTTGTTAGTTTATATGTTTGTCTGACTGGTTTAAATTTTGTCTATCTGTATAGTGTGTAACACTGTCTGTGTGTAGGTCTGTCTGTCTTTATATGTGCCTGTCTGTATGTATGTCTGTCAGTCTGTAAGTGTGTATTTGACTGTAAAAGAGCTAGTCTTAACTTTTGCTCTATTTCCATTTTAATGCCCTTATCCCATCCCTTTTACGTATTCCCTTCTCCTCTTCCCCCCACCCTTTCCCATTCTCTGAATTTATAACTAACATTTCCCTCTGATTTCCCTTTTTTGGCCAAAAATTTCCCCAATTTCTCTTATTATCACTTTACTTTTTTATTTCTCCCCCCCCCCCCCAGCAATTTATTCTTACCCCCGTTATTCTTTTAAATCCCCCTTTCCCCAAATCCCAACTTAATAAATTCCCCCACCGTATCCTTCCATTTTCTTGGGTCGACCTCCCCTGTTTCCCCATTGCGACCTCGGAGAACCAGTTTTCATGTGCTGGACCGCAACAACCATCGGACAGGGTTGCCGAATTTTAAAAATAATAATTTCTTAAACATTCAATTTAAATTGAAAATTTGAATTTATGTTACAATTTTTAAAAAACTAATTAAATAATTTTTAGAAATTTTTTTCTTCAAAATTTGGCAACCCTGTTCACAAGCAACCACACCCCAAAGACTCTTCAACACACACAAACACACACACACACACAGCAGTGACCTCGGAGGGGCGGCCGGAGAAAGGAGTGTTTCCAAATTCTAATGTCTCCCGTTTCTGCGCTACTTCAACACCAATTTCATTTTTCATTTTATTCATTTTTAATCATTTTCAAAGATTTTTAACATTTTATGGCAGATTTTCTTGTTTTTTGGACAATTTTTTGAACAAATCAACAAACAAAATAATTATTTAATAATGTTAAATCATAAATTTTGAATAAAGTACGTTCATTCAGTCTTTTTTCTTAAAATTAAACTTTTTATATTGAGATTACAATTAAATGCGACATTTTCAAAGTATTTAAAATGATGTGATTAAAAAGAGCCCTCTGGTTATAAAAAGACGATGGTGACGGAAACTAAACCATCCACCAAAGTGAGTATTTTACACAGTTGGACTTTTGGCGGTCGGCTTTTTGTCAGTTATATTAGTTGTCAATTTGTAAATACTCTAAATTGTCTTAAATCAAAGCTAATTTATAAGCTATGCCATTACATCCTTCATTCTGTACGTCTAAACCTATGTAAATTGACTTTACTTGCTTTTATTTATTGGTTGATTTTTTAATTATCCTATTGAAATACATGTAAAATAGTCCTTCATTTTATTTTTTAGCCTTTTGTCAGTTGGTTTTTTGTCCCTTTAATATTAAAATATTTCTAAATATTCAAAAAACAGTATGCATAAAATAGTTAATGAATAATACTAGACAATAAAATATTTAGACATTAAAAAAGCAAAGTTGATGTTAAGAAATATCATTAAAACAATACCTTTTACTTTCATTTATTTATAATATAGCCATTAAATTATGTTTTCTCAGTGTCACAAAAAAACATAATTTTAAAACAGCGAATTTACTTTTTATGTAGCAAAAACTTTTAAAGAATTGATATCATTTATACAATATTTATATTTTGGTTTAAAACCTGTTTTTTATATCTTTTTTTATTTAGATTAGGTTAGGTTTAGTAAGGGATATAACTATCTAACTATCCCCTTTTCTAACAGTTTTTAATAAACATAGATTAATGTAAAAATGGCATGACCTTTGTTCAGCATAAATAATGTACACATACCCAGGAATCTTAAGGGATAAGACAATGAATGATAAATTATATAAATCCTCTTTGATGATAGACAAAATATTCCTTTTGTAGGTTATAATTACTGGTTTAAACGTTTGGACACTGCTAATTTAATGATTTAATAAAAGTACCCAAGGTTTTATGATACTGAATGATAGATTGAGGCTATAAAACTTTGGGTACCAGTGTAATTTCAAGTCCAATGTCCCCTCCCTGACACCTACACCAATATATATAGAGTAATTTTCTTTAAATAATTATGTTGATTTATACATTCTTAGTAATGGTTAAATAACAAATACTCATGTGGGGGGGGGGGCATTGTATTGTAAATTACACTGGTACCAAAAGTTTTGTTTGCATTCGTTGGCCCAAAGATTTTACATTTTAAAAATTTTGATGGTTCGTTCCAAATAAATAGTTTCTCAAGCTTTTCAACCAAAAATTTAATATAAAAGGGTAAGCTTTGATTATCATCATTGAGGATATAGAAATCAGATGCACGAAGTTATTGACGTACAGACTAAACCTAGTTATAGATTAGCTTCGCTTCTGACGATATGCTAAATACTTATTGAACGTTATTTTGAAGTCAAACAAACGTAAATTGTCACTTTATCTCTCCCTCCATCCTTTCTTTCTCTCTCTCCTCTCTGTCCTCTCTCTCTCTCTCTCTCTCTCTCTCTCTCCCTCTCTCTCTCTCTCTCTCTCTCTCTCTCTCTCTCTCTCTCTCTCTCTTTCTCTCTCTCTCTCTCTCTCTCTTCTCTCTCTCTCTCTCTCTCTCTCTCTCTCTCTCTCTCTCTCTCTCTCTCTCTCTCTCTCTCTCTCTCTCTCTCTCTCTCTCTCTCTCTCTCTCTCTCTCTCTCTCTCTCTCTCTCTCTCTCTCTTTCTCTCTCTCCCCTTATCTCCCTATTTCAAGTGATCAAATTTATTTACCCACGGGTTGTATAAGTTAATGAAAATCGACACAGAGGGTATTTAACAAATCCAATATAATTCCTTTTCAAGGGGAATTTATGCTATATATATCTATCTATCTATCTATTTATCTATTAATCTATCTCTACCTATTTATCGCATGTCTTAAAGTATATATAATTATACTAGCGGCTGCGTTCCAAGCACAAAAGGGCGCTAAATTTGAATATGAAGGGAGTGGATAGAAAAATAGGCTGAAACCATCCCAAGACTTAAAGTTTAAAAATATAAATTTTAAAATTCTTTGTTTATTAACAGATTTAAAATATTTCATGAAATAATTAATGCCTAAAATCAAAAGAGTTATCTAGTAAAATGTCATTTATTGAACATACCTCCTTTAATTGACCTAAAATACCTATCTATCTACCTACCTATCTATCTACCTATCTATCTATCTATCTATCTATCTATCTATCTATCTATCTACCTTTCTATCTATCTACCTTTCTATCTATCTAACTATCAATATCTCCATAGTCTTAAAAGAAATCTTATATAAATCCCCTTAGGGAGTTTAAGTGATAAGGGGAGAAAATAGACAAAGATAGATAGATAACTAAACAGAGGGGATAAGATAAGAATGGATAAAATAATCAATATTTTTCTCCATATCTGTGTAACTCTACACGTGTGTTATTGTCACGGATCTGAAGAGATAAGACAATGGTTGATGAATTGATGTACATCCTCAATGAAGATCTACAAAATTATCCTTTTTTTAAATCAAAAAATATTGGTTGCACTCAACTATTTAGAATTAATTACAAGTACCCAAAATTTTTAAGCTAATGAAAGACTAAGTATCTTTAGAAAACTTTGGGTACCAATATAATTTATATTGCATTGTCCCATCCCCCCTCCCTGAATATTGTGTGTGTGTGTGTTTGTAGGTGTGTGTATGTGTGTGTGTGTGTGTGTGTGTTTGTGTGTGTGTGTATGTGTGTGTTTTGTTTATTCTATCTTTAAGTGTAAATACAAATTTATTATACATTAACATTACATAAATAAACTATCAGCTATATACGCCCATATATGCCTTTTGGGGCTATTTTTCTTAGGAGTTGGGTGATGCCCTTCCCTAAAATAGTTATAAACCTTCTCTGGACCTATCAGAAGCTTTGATTCAAATGAGAACCATTACGGTTCAGTGGTTATCATGATCATTCGCTGCACACAAAGTCTAACTCAGGATAAATAAAATATATCTCCATTGATCTAGCCATGAATCCTAATTAATTTAAGATATCTTTGACAACTAGAGGTGCTCACATGTTCTAAGAAAACCTTAATAAAATAAGACACTAGATACTTAACTGATTGCTATCCTTAACAGCATTTTAGAAAATCCTTATAATACAGTAATAGGATGTCTGTCCTCTTTACAGGGTAGCTTCTCTTAGGTCATGGGAAGGTTTATAACTAATTTGTGGGGGGGGGGGGGAGGGGTACCACCACCCTCCAAAAAAAATACGAAAACTTCATAGAAACATGAATAAAAAAACAGCTGATCTTAACATCTAGAAATTAAATAGCCTAAAACCATTCTGGGACTATGTGAATCTTCCCAAAGTGAAGATATGTTTATAAAGCTATTAATGTAAACAAATAGAGGAGGCCCGAACCAATAGTGTCGGAAATATTAACAAAGTAGCTACAAAAAAGCAGTCTTAGTTATATATCTATACTTATACATTTATTATAAAGCTTTCTATTCTTAAGAAGTAAACCAGCCTTTTGTTATATTTTTCAAATGTTTTGTTATAATATAAAGGAAAGACAAATGGATATTTTTGTTTGTAGCAGGGATTTTAAGGGATAAGACAATGGACGATAAATTGATACACATCCTTCATGATGATAAACAAAATTACCCCTTGGTTTGAGCCAACTTGGTTATAATACTTTGGGTACCAGTGTAATTTACAGTCCAATTTCGCCTTCCTCCCTGGTCTGTATACAATAGTGACCCATTTTCTCGTATTCATTCGAATCCGGTGGATAGGAACCGGTTCTCATCCATACGAAAAAACTATGTCTAGCATCGTATTATATCCAGCTTTCTACGAATATAGAAATGCACAATCATAAGATTAAAACCAGTTTTTTAGCCCGTGCCTTCGGCACCTCCTCGGGGCAAAAAAAAATAGTTTTAATCCTATAATTGTACATTCTATATCCGCGGAAAGCGGTTTATAATACGATGAAAGAAATAACTATTCTTTTCTTTTATTAGCAAGGCTTTTATGTAATATGGATAAGTCTACTCTAAGAAAATGTTCAATAGTATCTACGCAGAATCTATCTAAGCGCTATCTCTCACTAACTCAATTTACTGTTTGATTTTCTTAATCTTAAGAGTTTTTATACAATTTCTTCATAGATTCTTTGGGGCAAATCAAAATTAAGTTTTGAATAAAGATCATTTACAGTATATTTTTGTAGCAATGATAAAAAATCACATACACGTTTCATCTGCAATATACTTCAGTTAGTTTAGTTAGATAGACAGATAGATTTTTTATATAGATACCTAGTTGAATTGATAGATAGATTAAAATGATTCTGATTAGATGGTAGAAGACGTAATAAAAATTGACATACTACCAACATTATATTGATACAATAACAGCACAAAATTTAGATTTTTTACCAAAAAGTACTTTCACTTAACTAATGAAAGTACTTGGTATGAATTATTAATGAACAATCAAGGAGCGAGAGACCTAAGGTGAATTCTTAAAAAAACTTTGCCTCACTTAAATCAGTTTGCCCCACTAAAATTTTAGTGGGGCAAAATTATCCCCTCTAAATTTTTAGTGAGCCTAACTGATTTTAGTTGGGCAAACTGATTTTAGTGAGGCAAATTTTTTTAGGAATTCACCTCAGTATAATATTTCTAACCACTTATTTGTGATTTAATAATTTATGTATCCTTTAAAAGGGAATGGATAATAGAGTAATAGCTCATAATTCGTACATTTAACCAATGAGAATATCAAGTATGATATATTAATAATAAATTAAGGAGTGAGAGTATGATTTATTATTTGTAACCATTTATTTGTGATGGAATAAATGTATAGAAGTGATACATGATAGAGCAATAGCTCATCATTTATTCATTTAACTAATTGACAGTTGGAAGAAAAAATAACTTATTCATCAATGACCTATCCTAAAATCCTTGATGGACAATACTTTGAATGAAAATAGAAATTTGACATTTCACAACATTAATTATTAATGTACATTGTCTTTGAAAATTGCAAAATATATATCAAGTTTTAAAACAAAAAGTAAGGCTGTCTAAATTACGAAAAGTATTGATAAATACAAACATTACAAGAAAAATCTTTTTAAATGAGTCTCCCCCTGAAAATTAATTTTTTTCTTTAAATTTTTTTTGGATGAAATGCATATATTATAAGATATTCTAAAAAGTAAACATATCTTTTCGGCTGCTAAGGGTTAAATGCAAGTACATTTTCAAGGCTTCTCTTTGGTCAATATGTTTTCCATTAGCTTCTATCATTGGATAGAAAGGTAGGGGACGGAAGTAACACTTTTTGAAACCAAAACTTAAACTCAAAGGAACTCAACTAAATAAATAGTTACAGCTCTGAGATTTATCATGGCAGTTGCTTTAAAGAGGTACAATATGAAACTGTTAAGAAACGGCGTCGGAACCGCAGCTCTTGCCGGAAACCGCCGTTTTGTCTCAAATGTTTGAAGATTGTGTAATTTGGCGAGAAAAGGCAAAATATTCGGCGGGAAACGGCGCTTTTCGGCGGGAGTGACGATTCCGCCGCCATTTCTTTACAATTCCATATTTTACCTTTTTAAAGCAACTACAATTCCAAATATCAGAGCTGTAACTCTTTATTTAGTTGAGTTCCTTTTAAGTTTTAGCTTTGGTTTCAGAAAGTGTCACTTCCGCCCCCTCCCTTTGATACGTCTGAAATCTCAACCAATCATAAACCTTGTAGCATTGAATATAATTAATATTCCATCAAACTTTTACCATAGAATAAAGTTAATTTTATCATACTTCATACGAATAAAACCATTAAAATGAAAATATTCCCCAAACTTCATTAAAATGAAATATTTTGCAGGAAATTTTTCGCCCAATTAACCATCTTTTGTTCGTTAATTCAGATTTGATGAATTGGCGAAATTTTGAAAAGATTCATTATTCTTTAATTATCAATTTTACAAAAATGATAATGATTTTTTTTCTCACTCTCCTCTCTCTCTCCCTCCCTCCCTTCCTCTCTCTCACTCACACTCTCTCTTCTCTCTCTCTCTCTCTCTCTCTCTCTCTCTCTCTCTCTCTCTCTCTCTCTCTCTCTCTCTCTCTCTCTCTCTCTCTCTCTCTCTCATATGAATGTTTTTGGTTAGTTTTGTGTCGATTTTTAGGTCATTTCAGTATAATCTTTTACAATTTAAAAATGCATCAGTTTTAATAAAAACTAATCTTGCTTCTAATTTCAGTCTGATGAGAGTGCGAGTTTTCTGCGGGCAGCCCGCGGCGGGAACAGCGAGAAGGTTCTCGAGTATCTGAAAAATGGAACAGATATCAATACTTGTAATGCGGTAAGTACCTTTTGTTTTAACCCGTGGCTACTATGTTAGATGCGTGACGTTACAAGGGTGTTAACTGTAAAATACAATTGAAAGTTATGTCTCACAGAAAATCAAAAAGTTGGTTGCAATTGTTTTGTTAGCCTTCTTTTTGTTAATTTTAATACTGTTATATTAATAATTTGAATTTATTTTTATACTTTATTATGATTACAGGCTACTTTTCTATAATAAGCTTCACTTAAAAGCAATATCGGTTCACTACACAAAAACACACACACACATACATACATCCATTTACTTTTATAAGAATCTCCATCGTTTAGAAGAACCATATCGGTTCAGCAGTTAGCAAGATCTTTTGCTACAAACATTCAAACAGACATGCTGTTACTTTTATATTAAGATTATCATTGCATTGAAAAAAAAGTCTATTATATTATCGTATGCCATGCTAAAGTCAAACAAACATAAATTTTTAAAAATTCAGTATATTTTCACGAACACAGTAATAGTGTCTGACTGATTATGACGTAACAAAAAAAATTAGCCAATGAGAGGCCACTATAAATTTTACCATTGGTCAATAACGGCCTCTCATTGGCTAATTTTTTTTTGTTACGTCATAATCAGTCAGACACTATTACTGTGTTCTATTTTCATTCTTACTTGTACAAGTAAAGCAGGGAGGAAGGGGACATTAGGCTAAATATTATAATGGTACCCAAAGTTTTAAAACACTTTCTCTTTCACTTGTTAGTTTAAAAACTTTAGGAACATTTTTGATTGGTTGGTTTAAGCTAGCAGTGGCTAAACTTATAAACCAATAATTTTCAGAAGGGATTAATATTGTTTGCTTATCATTTGGGATGTACATCAATTTATCGTCCATTGTCTTATCTCTTAAGTAAACCAAACTAAAACCCTAGTTATATTATTATAATTAAAGGTAATTAAACATTTTTTATGACCCCAAACTTTTGTAATTAAGAAATAAATTGGGACTTATTAATTTTATGGCCTTTAATAACGGCGACTGTATATACTAAGGATAACAGAAGATACCAGGGATCTAAGGGATGAGACAATGGACGATAAATTGATGTACACCCCCAATGATGATAAACTAAATTATAAACTTATGTAAATTAAGATTATTGGTAGACAATTTTGGACCCTAAACCAACCAAAATTAAAGTACCCAAAATTTGTATGATTACTAATGACAATACATGTTTATAAAACGTTGGGTAGCAGTACAATTTACAGTCTAATGTTCTCTCCCTTCCCAAGAGAAACATAGATTTTTTTAAAATTTTTTCTAACACTCTTAAAAAACTTAGTGTTGATAATGTTTTTTTACATAACACGCGTACTTTACTGACAGACATATTTTTTAGAGTATATTCATTGAAAAAAGGATATCTTTTATGAAAATTTATATATTATAAAATATACACAAGTAGCCCTTGTTTTGATTTATAGTATTGCTTTAATATGTATGTGTAGTATATATGTAGTTTGCAATTATGCGGTACTTTTATATAGGAAAGCAGAAATTTGTTTTTGAATATTTATTTTCATTGAACTTGAAATTTTCAAATCTAATTTTCTCAAAAGGCCTCGTTTTAAGATTTTCGTTTTACTCTAAATTTATATGTTCATTGGGACATTCATTAGAAAAAGTTGGCCTTATTTCTGGCAAATTTTTTTCTCTTACTGTCGCTTCGAGTAAACTGTGATCTGTATATTACAAATTTGTTCTTTCCAACTATCTTTCTATCTATTTTAGAATGTCTATCTATCTATTGAACTAATCTATCTATCCATCCAACCAATTATCTATCTTATTTAGAATGGACTGAACGCGCTGCACCTGTCCTCTAAAGAAGGCCATGTCCATATCGTCACAGAACTCCTGGCCCGTGGCGCCAAGATCGATGCCGCCACCAAAAAGGTAAGCTTGGCACAACCGCAACTGCTAACTTTCAGCCGTTTAGCCGCTTAAAATGGAACCAAAAGCTTTTATATAATACCTATTAATGGCATTTGTTTACAAAAGTTTTATTTGAACTTAAATCCTGTTATTTTTAAGCCTGTAAGCATTTTTTAAATGTAGTATATACGTGGATTGCGAGAAAGCTAAATAAATCCCTTCTCCATTGATTTCGAAATGGCTTTTTGTAAGCTATAGTATAAACTGAATTTTACTAAAGGCTTTAAGTACACAGTGGGATAGATTAGTGAAAGAAAAAATAATCTTTAATTTTATTAACAAAATGCGAAAGTTCATAAGAAGTACCCAAAGTTTCTAAGTCAACGAATTGATAATATGGTTTTTAAACTTTGGGTACCAGTGGAGTTTGCAGTCAAATGTCCCTCCCTCCCTAATTTTTCCCATTTTTGAAAATAAACAAGGACGTCCAGGGGTGATTTTGTATTTTGTCCCCCCCCCCCCCCTAAAAAATAGCTTGGACATTTCTGTTTCAAGCTTACACAAAATGTTCCTTTAATATAGGTGGGTGGGTTTGGGGGCTTTGGAAGTTAATTTATATTTCATTGACCTATCTCCTAGAATCCCTGGAAGGCTTAGACTTGGAATCCATTTTATTTTCTAGAAGATTAAATATAAGCTCCGATTCCAGAGAATCTACATTGTTCTAAAAACTAGAGTTCTACAGATTTATTCATTTGATTTCGAAAATAAAAAATTTCGGGGGGGAGGTGTAGTGGGGTGGATACACCCCCTAGGTGTCAACCCACTACATAATCTTTATACTCAAAATGACCACAAAAAAACGTTCTTTAACTGGCAATTTTTTCACATCCCATGTTCCCACTTGAATTTTGAAACATAATTGCAATGCCTACCAAATATTGCTTCCATCGTATTCTTGGATTATGTTTTTTAGAATAAATGTTCATGTTTTCAAAACAATAATGTTTTATTTTTCTACATTTTTATAAATTGAGTTGGTTGCTTTTATAGACATTTTGTTGAAACATCGTTCTCAAAAATAACTAAGTTAATCGTTTTTTATAAAAAGGACCTGTTCGCATGTTCATTTGAACCGACAGAGCTTTATTTGCATGTTTTGCCATGCTACAATCGTCCATCAGTTTTTAAACTAAGTTTTGCCTATTTTGCCAATAATATTTTACATGTTAGAATATTTTTTTAAAGTGATGATCCCAAGGACGATTAGATATGATAATGAAATCAAAGCATCTCTCTTTATTTAAGTCCAATTTTACAACATATTTATAGTTTAGTATTTTTCAATAGGTTTAGAAAGACTAGACCACTATCACTTAATTAGAGCAATAGAAAACCGGTTTAGGATTACACATTTATTTATTTTGCTTTTCAGGGAAACACAGCGTTGCACATTGCCAGCCTGGCCGGGCAGGAGGAGGTCGTCAAAATTCTGGTCGGTCATTCTGCCAGCGTGAACGTGCAGAGCCAGAATGGTTTCACCCCGCTGTATATGGCAGCTCAGGAGAATCATGACGGCGTTGTCAGGTATGGAGATAGATAGATGGATGCATATATAGATATATAGATGGATAGATAGATATAGGGATAGACAGACAGACTGAATGGGTTCACCCCGCTGTACATGGCAGCTCAGGAGGATCATGACGGCGTTGTCAGGTATGGAGATAGATAGATAGATAGACATGCAGACAGATAGATAGACAGATAGACAGACAGTTAGAATGGGTTCTCCCCGCTGTACATGGCAGCTCAGGAGAATCATGACGGTGTTGTCAGGTATGGAGATAGATAGGCAGATAGATAGATGGACAGACAAAAAACAGATAGAATGCGTTCAGTTCACTCCGCTTTACCCGGCCGCTCAGGAGAATCATGACAGAGATTAGACAGATAAATGGGTGATTTGCCTTAAAGTACCGTGCTATGCAATAATCTTCCACCCCCGTCTGTTTTTTTATATAAATTGCAAATGAGGAAAGGAGGATCTGCATGGCTAGGATACCCTACTGGCGTTAGATATATCCACTTAGACAGCTAAACAGGTTACAGATACAGCCTAAAAGTAAACAAACAGATAGACAAACAAACTTTCATATGCACACTCAGACATATGAACAGACAAACATAAGTTAGACACATAGACAGATATTCATATAGACATATAGATTGATAGACATACAGGCGAATGATGATAGGATCCCGCTAACAACTGATCCAATAAGGTTCTCCTTCATAGTGTAGCTTCTCATAAAGGTCCTGGGAATTTTTATAGCTATTTTGGGGGAGGGTACCATCGCCCTCCCCCTCAAAAAAGATTCTTAGAGGCCTCTAAGGGCGTAGCCGCTAGTCTAAATATATGAAAGTAGATTATTAATATTATCTAAATATTCAGGTTCCTGTTGGCCAGTGGTGCCAGCCAGAGTCTTGCAACAGAGGACGGATTCACACCCCTGGCCGTGGCCCTACAACAAGGACATGATAAAGTGGTAGCGGTCCTCCTAGAAAATGATACTAGGGGCAAGGTAAGAAATACACTTTGTCTGTCCGTCAATCAGTCCGTAGGCTTTAAAAAGTTTAAATTTTCTTGGCTAAAGGTAGATAGATGATATTTTCAGTGAAGATTCCCAACTTATGTGCATCTTGTATATATATTATTTTATCCCTTTGTCTGTCTGTAATGCTTTAAACGACGTTTCTTAATTTTCTTTGGGTTTCTTATATTATTTCTCTTTCTTTTCTTTGTTAAGAGAACTGAACATATGCTTAATAACTCAGTTGTCCGTTTGTCCTTATCATGATATTTTATGCTTCGCTACTTATGGATGTTGCCTTTCATGTTTAACTGTATTTTTTAGTAAAGCTACTTTTATCATTTGTCTGTCTGTCCATCCGTTTGTCCGTATATATCAACATATTTTCTCAGCGGTTAAGAAAGATGAAGATATGAATTTTCTTAAGAAGATTCCCCCAACTATAAGGCATTATGACTATTTCTTAACTGCTTTTTGCTTTGTCTATTTTTATTATGGCTTGTTATCTATTCCGAACAGAATAAATAGAATGTGTATTCCCATTTTACCTAACATTACATTTTTACTGTTTAGGTGCGCCTTCCCGCCTTGCATATCGCCGCCAAGAAGGACGACACAAAGGCGGCCGCGTTGTTGCTGCAGAACGACCACAACCCCGATGTGACGAGCAAGAGCGGGTTCACGCCGCTGCACATCTCGGCCCACTACGGTAACGAGAACATTGCCCAGGTTCTGTTGCAGCGCGGCGCTGATGTCAACTATTCAGCCAAGGTAAATATTTTTTTCTTGCTCCTCTAGTCCGACCGACTGATTTTGAACGACCCTCTGTAAAAACCTAATTTGTAAAATTGCATTTCTTTTCCCCATATATTAGGTATTATATTTTTAACTTTTTCAGCATTAAAATAACCTTAATTTGTTGCATTAGAAATGGATATAATGTACTTGACTTTTGTGGTCTAGTGTAAATGGACACACAGACACAGACAGACAAATAAACACTCTATTAGTACATTTGATATGTTTTTTTTCTATTTCAGCACAACATAACACCGCTGCACGTCGCCGCCAAGTGGGGCAAAGTCAACCTTGTAACGCTGCTGTTGGACCGCGGCGCCAATCTCGAGTCCCGAACTCGGGACGGGCTCACGCCGCTGCACTGTGCCGCCCGCTCAGGCCACGACAATGTCGTAGAGATGATGTTGCAGCGCGGGGCGCCCATCTCCGCCAAGACCAAGAATGGACTGGCGCCACTCCATATGGCCTCACAGGTACAGTAAGAAAAATGGCGGGGTGCATATTTTGGGCGAGGAAAGCGTTTATTGAGTCTCGGGTAGTATTGAATGTTTGCAGTAAATGGTTTTTAAAAAAACGCGAATAACACAATGCATAAAAGCGAAGCTCTAAAATCAGATAAAAGGACAAACGAACATTAGCAGCTGTAGAGTTTCAAAACTTATCGAGAAGCAAAATGGTATGTTTTAAATCGGAATAATGGGGAAAACAAAAATCTTCCCAAATATTTGTTGGAAAAGTTAATGTCAAGATATGACGTAGCTTTTCTGTATAAAAAAAAATGTTCTAAAAATTATAAAGAATAGACAATAAACCAACTTTTTTCTCTCTTTTATTGACGTAAACTTGATATTGAGCTAAAAATAAATTTTTATTTGTCTAGCGAAGGAAAGAGAAAACAAGTTTTTTATAGTGTTTTCAATCATTATCAATGTTGTATGTCTCTGTAACTGCCTTCTTTTTTTTACCTTTTTGCCAATTTAAATATTTGATCATGTCTGTTATGCCAATATACAGGATGGAAGGGGGCATTAATTTAATTTTTAAATATATTGGTACCCAAAGTTTTTAAATAGTACCTCTCCTACGCGGTCATGAGAACTTTGGGCACTTTTTATTAATTTATAATTGGTGTGTACTACCTTTCAGTGTTCAAACATTTCCACTGTTAACTTTAATCTACAGAAAGTGAAATTTTGTTTTTTGTAAATAATTGTTGTTTACATCAATTAAAAGTCTATTGTCTTATCCCTTAAGATCCCTGCAAATATATGAATTAAACTCATGATAATAATTTCAAAAAAATATTTAATGATGGAGGATTAATTATATGCTATTAACCGATCCTTACAGATCCCCCTAAAAAATAAACAAAAAGCAATCTTATAAGCAAACATATTAAGATGTGGTTTTCATGTTTGATATTTTCATTCATAACCAAAAAATGTAAACATAAGACTTAAAAGTTAAAAATCCTAAGCAAAATGCTTTCATAGGTTTAGGCAATTTTTTTGGTTTTAGAAAGTTTGTCATAAAGTTAAGTTTAAGTAACATAAAATTAACCTCAAACGTAATTAGATTTTTACCGTAGTAAGATAAATAAAACTAGAATCTAAGCCCCTAGAGGCCTTTTAGTGGCACTTGTGGGAGAGATGGGGGAGGGTTTACCCTAGCCCATAATAGCTATAAACTTTCCCTGGACTTATAAGTAGCTTTGTTGTAAAGGAGAATCATAACGGTCCGCAGATAGTGAGATCTTGAGCTACACATACTCGGACAGAGAGACAGACAGACATCATGTTACTTTTATTTTATGATATATATTTTTTTCAGGGTGATCACGTTGATGCCGCTCGTGTCCTACTCCACCACAAGGCTCCCGTTGACGAGGTCACTGTCGACTATCTGACCGCGCTCCACGTAGCCGCGCACTGTGGCCACGCGCGCGTCGCCAAGCTGCTGCTCGACCGGAAGGCGGACCCGAATAGTCGCGCCCTGAATGGGTTCACACCCCTGCACATTGCCTGCAAGAAGAACAGGATAAAGGTAAGTGAAATATGTTACCAGGGCGAGAAGGGGATGTTGGTACCCAAAAATTTTTATAAACACATTCTCTCATTCTTTGCTTTCCAATGTGGGGACTTTTGTTAGATCTTAAACGGTGGTACAAACTTTTCCACCAATAACTTTTATTCCACAAAAGGGGAACTTCATTATCATACATACAGGGGGCTCTGTTTTCGAAGGGGTGAGAAAACGGATAGAAAAATAGCACAAAACTTTCCCATAGCCCAAGCCGACAAAAAGAAAGAAAAAAACATCCAGGGACCTATATGAAGCTTTTCCAAATCGGAAAAATCAATCGGTTATTGGGTAGCTAGATCTTACTATTTTATATATTAGGATATAATTACATATATATTAACATTGTATGTTAGAAAAAAAAATAAGAAAATAATGTTATATTATTTTTGTGGTAGATTGATATATTTGGCAATTATTTTGAATATTTTTGTATAATTAAGGGCGTAGGATTGATATATAAGTTGGCGAGTACATTTACAATATATGAAGAGTTTCTTAAGTAAATAGTCGCGTAAAAATATGGGGAATGCCTTGACATATTACACATGCAACTCAATAGCATTTACAGTTTGGTAGGTAGTGATGTTAATAAATAAAGTCTTTTTGATAGCACCCGAAGTTTTTAATTCAACGAATGAGAAAACGTGTTTGTGAAGACTTTGGGTACTTGTAAAACTTACAATCAACCTTTTAGGGAAGCATAAATCAGGACATGGTTTTAGACTATTTTATTTTTTAACTAGGTCTTAGTAGCAAGAAGGGGGGAAATCCCCCTTTTCTGAGAGTTGAGTAAGGAAAATATATTGGGCCAAATGACTCGAGTAATAATAGCATAATAAAATTATTATACAAAAGAAAATATGTTTATATACAAAATATTCTTTTATCATGTTAAGCAGTATTCTATTAGGTTATTGTTTTAGGTGAAGGTTATTTAGCTTAAGGGTAGGTTTTATGCTGTTTTATTCTTAAGTAAACTCTTCGGATGGTTTTTTCGTCCTCCTTTTTCATATTTAAAATCATTGTCATGTGTTACAGTTTACTGTTGTTTTCAGGTGGTTGAGCTGCTGCTAAAGTATGGGGCTAGCATTGAGGCCACAACAGAGTCGGGGCTGACCCCCCTCCATGTCGCCTCCTTCATGGGATGCATGAATATTGTCATTTTCCTGATTCAACATCAAGTAAGTTTATCTATCTATCTATGTATCTATTTATTTATCTATTCATGTTAATCTATAAACAAATCGAAGTTTCTATCTATCTATTTATTCATTCACAATTATATTTACCTACTTTTCTATCTATTTGTCTATGTGTCAATTTAATAAAGATATTTTGACTGAAAAAAGGCGTTTGACACAATACCATATTATTTTATGATTACAAATTTATCTGTCTGTCTTTCATATTTGTACATCAGTTTATCCATTATTCTATCTAGCTATTTATTTGTCTATTTTTGCAAATATTTCAGTCTATCAATCAAGCTTTCCACCTATCCTTTCATCTATCTATCTATCAATTTAACTATCTAACAATTCATCTATCAATCTATCTGTCGTTATCAGATATTTCGACTGAAAAAGACGTTTGACACATTACAATATTCGTTTATGATTTTCTCTATATTTATCCATTTGTTTATTCATCTGTCTATCCATTTATTTTAGCAAATATTTCTATCCACTAATTTATCTAATTATCTAGCTATCAAACTTGTATCTTTATCTATCTATCCATCTAACTATCTATCTATCTATCTAGGCAAGCCCTGACGAGGCAACTGTACGTGGTGAAACTCCTCTGCACTTGGCAGCCAGAGCAAATCAGACAGACATCATCAGAATTCTGCTCAGAAATGGCGCCAAGGTCGACGCCAAAGCCAGGGTAAGTAAATTAACACGCGCAGCAGTAAAAATAAGGCAATATTGATCCCTGAAAATAGCCTAAAACCTGATAGTAGATTATCTTAAATAATGAAAAAATTGGTCTTTTAGTTCTAAGAACAATAAATCCTATTATATAAAGAAGTAAGCATTTTGGTCTGTCCTGAAGGATCTTGCTAACCGTTTAACTAATATTGTTCTTCTTATAGGCCCTGTGAAGGTTTTAAACTATTTTTGGGGAGGGTGTCTTCACCCCCCTCCCCCCCAAAAAATATTTTTTTACTCTTTTGAAACTCAAATTTAAAATGGGATGAGGTCGACTGTTCCCCCTCCTACTTTAAGGTCCCCTAGAGGCTTCTAGGGGCATAGCCGCTAGTTATTAATAATGCACAAATTGCTCAGGGACTCTTTATGGCAACTATGAAAGACTTTGCTGTTAAGGCCAATATGCGGCAGCGATGACACACCACTTTTATATGACAGTACGTCCTTAAGTATAATCAAGGATGGAGGGGACATTTGGCTGTTTATTACACTAGTCCTCAAAGTTTTATAATTCAAAAACTTTTGGAGATTTTTTTAAAATTTTGATAAATTGGTTCATTAAGTTGAGAAGCCAAACATTTTAACCACTAACTGAAATTTAAAGAAGGTTTAATTTTGTGTATCAACAATGGGGATTTACATTAATTTATAGACCATTGTCTTATTCCTTTAGATCTTTAAGTACAATTGAGTTTGTATTTCTATAGGAAAGGTTGTTATTGATTTTTACAACTTACTGTGACAGTCAAATATAAGAGCAGAGTATTAGGCTAGCTTAGACAGAAAGTCTACTGTCAAACTTTCTAATTTTAACTTCTTAAAACTCGCCTCCAATGTTTGAAGTAAAGTGTAACCAAGGCAACGTCAAATTAATTTCTAATGCGGGAATTTTTTCGCCTTGATTCGAGGAAAAGCTAGCTTTAAAATATATCTTTTATGAGGTAGCGTAACTTTTCTGTAACAATGAGATGTATGTCTGTCTGTCCGTCCATGATTGTAATATTTCGTGACTTATCTAAAATATTAAAATAAATACAATAAATTGCAATTTTGTCAGTTGTTTCGGAATTTTTTTTTATCATTTTATCTTCAATTAATATTTTCATTTATTTGGATGGAAGGAACTGAAATATATTATTCAAAAACTTTCTCTGAATATTGCAGAAATGGAATAAGCTAGCTAATCTTAAATTTAGCGCATTTTTTAACTGCATTTTTAGTAGTATATTCACTTCATGAACAACTAGGCAGTGAGGGAGTGGACATTGGAGTGTTTATTTCTCTAGTCCTCAATTTTTTATAGTAATGTTTTCTTATTCGTAGGCTCAACAACTTTGGGGACTTTTATTGAATTTTGATTGGTTGGTTAAATAAGTTTAGTGTCCAAACGTTTCAGCCACTAAGTGTAACCTACAAAAGGGTCAAATTTTCTTATTATGATTGGGGATGTACATAATTTTTTCTTGTCTTATCCCTTTAGATCTTTGGCAACTAGGGACTTTCAGTCGATCGACTTAAATCAAATATTTTTACTTTTTATTGTTCGAATTATAAAACCCAAATAGCCTTAAACTTGCCCTGAATCATTACTACATTTCCTAAAACCTTTTTATAGACAGGTATATCCATTTACGAGGTCTTTTCTGAGACAGACAGGCATCATTATGATTTGGATTGTCGCCATTTTCAAGTGAGCAAATTTTAAAACTGCCCTAGCTGAAAGAATATGTATTCCGCTTACATTCAAAACTTTGAAAGTGAATCCATGATTATTCCTTTGATTTAGGGATAGGACATTGGAAGATAAATCTAATCACCCCCCAACCCCTCTCTCTCTCTCTCTCTCTCTCTCTCTCTCTCTCTCTCTCTCTCTCTCTCTCTCTCTCTCTCTCTCTCTCTCTCTCTCTCACTCTCACTCTCTCTCTTTTTATATTTCTCTCCCACTCTTTCTTTCTACCTCTCTTTATATTTTTCATTCTACTCTCTCTATCTCTTTTTTTCTTTTTATTACCTTCTTTCTCCCTTTCTTTATCTATATTTATTTTCAATTGTCTTTTCCCTTAAGGTCCATGCTAATAACTCTATTCAAAGAGAGGAGAGGAGGTGAATTAATTTTATTCATATGTATTGATTTTTCTATGTTAAAATGAATATTTTAATATTATTAAAGATTAAAGAAAAAAATATTGTGAAAGATTTTTCCAGATAAGATAGTTATTGGACTAGGATATTTGGCACACAATTTTGACTATAGTAGCTTTTAAATGTTAAAGGTAGGACTACTAACTAGTATGTAGTATTTAAATTCTAGTGTCCTTTCCCTTACTTGATCAAATCTTTTGTATGGAATATTTATCTTTAAACAAGGATGACAACATCCATAAAAGCGAAGCTTTTCAAATAAAAACATTAACGATTAATAAATTATCTACATTTTAATACGTAATTAAAGAGATATTACGCTTAGAGCATTATTCCTAATTGTTCCAGGATTCACCATCTCAAAATCAAATAATTCTTTTTATAAATTTGATAAAGGACGCACTGACAGTCGTACGGATAAAACCTAAACGTAGAAGAGCTATGCTTTTTCCTAAAATATGGGAAATGAAGCCATAGTAAGGAACACCTTCCTCTTTTTATTAGTAGCGAAGCTACTATATAAAGTGGGTATGTCTGTACGTCCGTCTGTTCTATTGTCAGTAAAATAAGTTGCTTCTGTTACAATTGTCACATTTACTGAATATGTCCCGTAATTCAATATGTTTTATAAAATAGTAGTAAGCTTGTTATTGCTGCGCTACTTATGTTCATAATTGTCCTAGTTTTACTTTGTTTTTTTTTACATTATTATGCAAAAATTCCTAGCACAAATATTGCACCTTAGGAAAAACTGAATTTTAAAGTAAAAAATAAATTACAAGGCAAAATATATTTTATCGTTTTTGTTAAAACATATTTATTAAAAGATTAATAGGCAAAATTTGGACTGCATAAAAAATTGAAAAAACTCTAGACATTATTACTTTGTTTCACCCAATCATGATTCCAGACCCCCCCCCCCTCTCTCCAACATTAAAACTTTCTAATCTAAGTAATGTCGGAATAAGGGTTTAAACCCTAGGAACCAGTTATAGGAACGAGTAGGTCGGACAAAGTAATATAAAATGATTTGTCACAGGAATCATCACAAAAATTTCTGCCATCTATCTTTAATAGCAGCTGAAAAAATCAAACATCATTGTTAAAACCACTCACAGACGGACAAAGTAAGTTATAAATTACCTAAGAACAAAATATAAGGAAAATGTTAATAATTAGGCCAAACCTGAGTTTTTATGTGTATGTTAATAAACTTTGTTGCGTGAGTTAAGCTCATTTTTTATGCCATTTTACTATTAGGATTTTTAGTTGTATGTAGCTACTCTATAACTTGGCTATGTTGGTATATCCGTCACGTCATAACGCTGGAAGGTAAATGAAATAGTTACCCAAAGTTTTATAAACACGTTCACCCATTCGTTGGCTCAAAAACTTTGGGTGCTTTTAATGAATCTTCATTGCTTGGTTTTAAATTTTTCACTAATAAACTACAAAGGGGTAAAGTACTTATTACCAATTCAACGTCCATTGTCTTATCCCTTAAGATCTCTGTTTACAACAACATCTTCATGTCTTGTTTAAAAAGTACATTGCTCACTATGCTTTCTGAGATAAGACTATTACAAACACGCTTTCGGTTGCTGTGCATTTTATTGACTTTTTAAAATTCAAGCTTAAATTCGTTTTATGAGGTTTTCATCGTTATTTCTATAACATTTTACTGGTCTATATTGCTACGCTATTTTTATACATAGTTTTCCTTGTTAAGAAACAATTTTTCATACATATATAATGTATGTAAAAAATTTATGGTTAATAACAATGTTAAAATTAAATTTTTTTGGTTTAAAACAAAAGTATTACATTTTACTGTTTGTTAGCAGCTGTACCCTAAATCTAAGACTTAATTCTACAATCCTAAAGCAATCCCGGAGACTCTGTTAAGCTTCCCTGAAAATCAGAAAGATGTTTTACGAAAGAATTAATACTTTTTCATTTTACTACCAGTAATATCTATCAAGCTATTTATTTATCCATACATCTACTTACTTATATACATATATATCTGAATATCTATCCATCTATTTATCTATTATCTATCTATCTATCCATCCATTTATCTATTATAGGAAGAACAGACGCTCCTTTATATTGCCAGCAGACTAGTCCATCTATCTATTGTAGTATCAATCTATCTTATTATCTGATTATCCATCTATTTATCTATCTATCTAATTATCTATCTATCTATTATAGGAAGAACAGACACCCCTTCATATTGTTAGCAGACTTGTCTATCTACATATATATCTATCTTACTACCCATCTATCTGAATATCTATCCATCCATATATCTATTATATATCTATCCATGTATCTATATAGTTAACTATCTATCTAATTATTTATTTATCTATTTATCTTTTTATCTATCTATCTATTATAGGAAGAACAGACACCCCTTCATATTGCTAGCAGACTTGGAAATGTTGATATTGTTGTTCTACTCCTGCAAAGCGGGGCAAAGGTAATATTATTTTGTCCAGTATGGCTTCGATTAATATCCGTTGGATTCGAACCGGTTCTCAGCCATTCTAAAAAATCATGCATAGCATCGTATTACAGACAATTTTCCATGAATATTATGATAAAAATCATAAAATTAATACCATTTTTTATTATATTATCTATTCGTCTATCCTAATCTACTTTTATTAATAATGATATTAATCGTACTACCTATACATAACTTAAATATTAAGTTTATTTTGCATTTAAAATTGTTTCATGTACAAATATGTACAATATTCTGAATTTTTAATAAACTAGTTCTTTTTTAAATATGCTGCTGAATATGTTTAACGATTCGAGGGTTTTTCGAAAAATTGCTTGCGAATTTTTAATATATCATTATCTGTATACTATCTTATTACCTATTTCACTATCTATCTATCTAGGTTGACAGCGTGACCAAGGACCTGTACACCGCCCTCCACATTGCCGCCAAGGAGGGACAGGACGAGGTGGCGGGCATCCTGCTGGAGCACGGCGCCAGCATCTCAGCGGCTACCAAGAAAGGATTCACGCCCCTCCACTTGGCCGCTAAATACGGCAATGTCAAGGTACGGTTTTTATCAGGGAGGAAAGTGGCAATGTGAGATAAATTCAGGGATCTAAAGGGATAAGACAATGGCCGTTAATATGATGAAACACAAAATTACCCTTTCTGTAGAATCATTGAAACAGTTGGACACTGAACTTTATAATCACACAAATCACAATTCAATAAAAGTCCCCAAAGTTATTGAGCCAACGAATAAGAAAACGCGCATAAAAGCTTACACTAAACTATTGCATACATGCAGACTAGAGCCTAAAAAAGGTTGGGGGCTTATTCATAATTTTTGAAAATGTATTTTTTCTAGTTTTACAAATATTTTCAAAAAGGTTAGTTATAGGCTAAAAATTAAAAAAATTAGAGATCAAACCCATTCCCTTCACGATAATACTGAAAATGAAGTATGATTTGATGTTTGGGTATTATTTTCTGAATATCTTACTATCTATCTATCCTAGGTTGCCAAACAGCTGTTGAGCAAAGAGTCGACCGTGGACGCGGTGGGCAAGAACGGAGTGACGCCGCTGCACGTGGCAGTCCACTACGATAACACGGCGCTGGCCATGCTGATGCTGGAGCGGGGAGCATCCCCCCACGCTGCGGCTAAGAACGGCTACACTCCCCTCCATATCTCTGCGCGCAAGAATCAGCTGGATATTGCAAGGTATGTGGTGGCCCTGTCGGGAGGGAATAAGTAACCCCCCTTCCCAAGTAAAAAAGCCTTCAATTAAGAGTTTTTGAGTGAAGAAATCAATTTTTCTTGTAGTGTTGGATCTAACCTGCGTTTTCTTGTGTAAAATAGCTTAAAATATGCTTAGACTCAATATGAGGCTTTTCTAAAAAGTGTAGAGTTACATTGTAATGAGTGCCATATCGTTTCAGCAGTTATTGAGATCCTTTGGTTAAGACAGACACAGATCCTGTTAATTTATTATAAGGATGAATTATTATCTGGAAATTTTAACTTTGCTAAAAATATTTTTTTTTCTTCAGGAAACTATTGGAATATGGAGCCAAGGTTGACTCTGAATCAAAAGCTGGCTTCGCCCCCATTCACCTCGCTTCACAGGGACGATACTTGTCTTTACGTCATTTGCTGAATAAAGTTTTATTGGTTGGTTCATTAAGTTGATTGTCCAAACTTTTCAATTTAATTGTATTCTACAGATGGGGTAATTTTGTTTATCATTATTCGGGATGTACATAAATTTATCAGCCAATATCATATCCCTTCAGATCCCAGGGCTACTAGGGCATTGACGGACATGGAAAAAGTAGTAGAGAAGAGAAGATGCTCATTGGCCAAATATTAAGGAGTTTATCTTAAATGGCAGCGAAGTAAATTACCGAAATAAAAATCTTGATATATGATTTAGAACTTTATAGAATAGATCATTAATTGTCAAAGGAATCTTCATAAAACAATTAAGAAGCATATCTTAAATAAAAGCAGTAAATCAAATTTCCTCTGTAGCGTTACAGAAAAGCGGACAGACAGACGGAATGAGAAAGTGAGTTAATTAGAAGCATATTTATAGGAAGAATGACAACATTTATAAGTAGCCTAGCACAAAAAAAATCAAGGATTTACAAACGGATTAAGTAATTTATAGAGCTACTAGCGGCTACGCCCCTAGAGGCCTCTAGGGGCATTTGAGGAGGAGAGAGTCGAATTTAATTATTCAATTTCTTATTTTAGATTTTAAAAGAAAAAGTAAAAAAAAAATTTTTACGTTTGACGTTTGTTTTTCGTTAAACTCTCTTTCTAAAATTGAGAAATTAAAAAAAAATTTAATTTCTCTAGGGAGGGTGGTGGTACCCTCCCCCAAAATAGTTATAAACCTTCCCGGGACATATGAGAGTCTACCCTGTTAAGGAGAACCCGATCGGTTCAGCGGTTAGCGAGATCCTTCGCTACAAACAAACAGACAAACAGACAGACAAACAAACAGACAGACAGACATCGTTCTACTTTGTATTATAGATAGTTACGAAAAAGAAAAAGAAAATACAATAAATCATAAAAATCACGAAATCATATATAGGGGGAAAAATCAGCTGTTTATCTATAATAGAAGCTGAGGAAACCACATGGGTAACATTACTATAAAAAATGACCAAAAAACAAGTATCAAAATGTTAGGAGGGCCACGGCGATATGGTTGATTTGTTGGTAAAGGCTAACGCCGACGTAAATATCAAGGCGAAGAATGGTTTGACTCCCATGCATCTATGTGCTCAGGAGGATAAAGTAGACGTCGCTAAACTATTGGTAAGTTCATTTGTCTATCTATTTGATTATTTGTCTATCTATTTGTTTATCTGTCTATCAAATTGTTCATCTGTCTATCTATTTGTCCATCTGTCTATCTATATGATAAAGTAGACGTGGCTAAACTATTGGTAAGGTTATCTGTTTATCTGTTTGTTTATCTGTCTATTTATTTGTTCATCTGTCTATCTATTTGTCCATCTATCTATCTAGTTGTACATCTATCTATATATTTGTTCGTAAGTCTATCTATTTGTTCATCTAAATATCTATCTTTTTGTTCATCTATCTATATAATTGTTTGTTTGTCTATCTATTTTCTCTGTCTATTTAATAGTTCATCTGTTTATCTACTTGCTCATCTGTCTATCTATTTGTTCATCTCTCTATCTATTTGGTTATCTGTCTATCGTTTGTTCATTTATCTATCTAATTGTTCATCTGTCTATCTATTTGATTATCTGGCTATCAGTTCATCTGTCTATCTATTAGTTAATAAGTCTATCTATTTGTTTATCTGTCTATCGTTTGTATATCTGTCTATCAATTTGTTTATCTGTCTATATATTTGTTCATCTGTCTTATTATTTTTTTTCATCTGTCTATCTTTTTGTTTATCTGTCTATCAAATTGTTCATCTGTCTATCTATTGTTCATCTATCTATCTAGTACATCTATCTATATATTTGTTCATCTTTCTATCTATTTGTTCATCTGTCTATTGTTTGTATATCTGTCTGTTTGTTCATCTGTCTATCAAGTTGTGCATCTGTCTATCTATCAGTTCTTGTGTCTATCTTTTGTTCATTTATCTATCAATTGTTCATCTGTCTATCTATTTGTTCATCCGTCTATCTATTTGTTCATCTGTCTATCTATTTGTTCATCTGTCTATCTATTTGTTCATCCGTCTATCTATTTGTTCATCTGTCTATCTATTTGTTCATCTGTCTATCTATTTGTTCATCCGTCTATCTATTTGTTCATTTATCTATCAATTTGTTTATCTAACTTTGTTCATCTGTATATTTATTTCTTCATCTGTCCATCTATTTAATTATCTATTTGTTCATCTGTCTATCTATTTGTTCATCTATCTATCTATCTATTTGTTCCTCTATCTATAGTATCTTATATGTCTATCTATAATTAATCTATTTTATGTCGCTCCTTTATTTTACTTTTCATTGCATGTATATGAAATTTTAGAAATTTGAAATTCTTGGCTAAAAACTTTTTGAGAAGTTTTTCCAAAGTTGCATCTTATAACATGAATTTATTCAAAACTTTTAAAAAGTTTGTTTAGGCTTTTAAATATATTTAAAACTTTAATATGTTTTC
Source organism: Acartia tonsa (assembly GCF_053477335.1). Classification (NCBI taxonomy): domain Eukaryota; kingdom Metazoa; phylum Arthropoda; class Copepoda; order Calanoida; family Acartiidae; genus Acartia; species Acartia tonsa. The sequence goes on from NC_137266.1 coordinate 41,117,562, forward strand.
CTTTGTGGGTCAGAATCCGTCTATTTTCCTCTGGATTAAAAACGGTTGTGAACCGTGAATTAAATTCATGTATGATTTTATATAAAAAATGGCTCGTGGAGACCAGATTCTTTTTTTCTCATTTCTGTATCCGCGGTCAATCGTCCTTAATACTAAAATCCTTAAAAGCCAACCCTGATCAAACCTTCCACCCCTCTCCTCTCAAACAATTACAGAATGAGTTTAGATAAGTTTTGGGGGAAAAATCATCTTCAGTCCATTCTCTATCTCCCTCTTTTTTTTCTCTCTCTATTTATCTCTAACTCTATCTATCTATCTATATATCTATCTATCTCTAACTCTATCTATCTATTACTACTTATCTATCTTTCTCTCTCTATCTCTAAAAATTAATACAACTGTTAATCCCTAGGTGACGTCGGGTGCGGAAACCGATGCGGAGACCAAATCCGGGTACACGCCGCTGCACGTGGCCAGCCACTTCGGTCAGCTCGGCATGGTGCGCTACCTGTTGAGCGGCGAGGGCGGCGCGGTGCGGGTGGATGTGCAGAACGAGCTGGGCTACACGCCGCTGCACCAGGCCGCCCAGCAGGGACATTCACAGATTGTTAATTTGCTCCTGGAGGCAGGATCATCCCCGAATCATCAATCTAAGGTCAGTTTGTTCATTACTAATTTCTGTTAATAGTAAGTGGGTTTAATTTACTCAAAGGGGTTAGAAAAGGCAAAAAAACAGGTTAAAACCATCCCAATATTTAAATCTAAAATAGCCTAAAACAATCCCAAGTCGTATGTGAAACTTCCCTAAAAAGGAAAACTCAATAGGTTCTGTAGTAATTGGAATCGTAAGCTACAGACAATAAACCTTCTTGCTATTAGGATAATTCAGTGTATTTGATGTCGTTTTGACTTTCTTCTAGCATTTGATGATAGTCTGCTATTTTAAAATTATTGAAGTCAACAAAACATATGATGACTGCAATAACAGCATGTCATAAACGTCCAAGTGTGTTTATCCCTTTCAACTCTTTAAAACCTCTCATTTTACCCCCCTCAAAATGTTATTTTTCGCTTGTGAAAGCAATGACTGACGGAAAGGCTCCATGCAAAATGATCATTTTACAAAAATTTCAAAATATTTTCTTTCTTTCAGAATGGCCAAACAGCTTTGTGTATTGCACAGAAGTTGGGCTACATCTCAGTCGTGGAAACTTTGAAAGTTGTTACCGACGAGGTATGTTTTATAACAGCTATGCTACCCTATAATTCGGAATGTCCATCTGTTCTGTATGTATGCCCGAAACGTTTTGCGGGTATTTTTGTTTCTGCAATGTTGTTGCCGACCTATTCTATATGAAACAAGGATGACAACATCCATAAAAGCGAAGCTCTGAAAGGGTAGGACAAACGGACATTAACACTTGTAGAATGAATAACTGAATGCGAATGTATAAGAGTCAAAGCAAAATTGTAAGTAAATTTGTTGAAAAACTGCTTGATACAGGATAATGATTATGGACATACTTACATTTTTAGGACTTGATTATAGAGTTGCTTCGCTTATAATGTTGTACTTTGTTGTCCCAGGAATCAGTATACCAAAAATCAGACCTATCGGATAACTAGGTCACATACAAATTTGTTGATAAAATGTAAAAAAATCAACATGTGTAAAATGGACGTACGGACATTCTGGTAATGATTATAGAGTTGCTACGCTTTCTAAATCGTACCTAACGGTTACAGGAATCACCATGCAAAATTTGAAATCGATAGGACAATTCTAACATGTCTAAATTAACGAAAAAAGCTATCCGTTACGGACGGACGGACCGACCCTAATTATAGAAAAGCTTCGCTTTTAAAAATGTTGTTTTCTGCAGCTATTAAAATTAGATTTATTTTGAAGATTTTGCTGACCAATAAACATCTTCTTTATCTTTCTTGATTATTCGGTTTGTTTGTTTATAATGCTTTTGAAGACAACAAATTTAAGGGATCTATAGGGATAAGACAATGGCCGATAAATTTATGTACATTCCAGGGAGTAAGGGAGGGGACAATGGGCAATTAATTCAATTTAAGAGTTTTTGAAGAAAGACCATGAAAACCAGAATAATCCCGAAAATATGGTTGAAATTGTAAAGTGATTGTTGATTAAATCTAGAAAACCATAAACTAAGAAAAAAGTTCCAAGAAAAAAAAGCAATCATTTGAAAATTAGATTACCAGTATTACAGACTGACATAACCATTCTGTAATTAATTACTAGAAATATCTCCCTGTTACTCTCCAAATGACAGGGAAAGAGAAAAGAGATTTGGGGGCAAGTGATGTGAACACGGAAAAAAGGGGCAGGCAGGCGTGTAGCTGGAGATGGGCAATTATATGACCCGCACGCCTTCCTGCCCCTTTTTATCCTGTTTATTTCCCCCACCTCACTTCTCCATTTCCCTTTCTCGTCTACTTTTAAAAAGGATATAATAGTATGGGAAGGGGGCCGTGTATTTATATTTAAACTACTCTCTGTCTGCAAAACTATATATATTCAAAACTAACAAAACGAGTAACGGCATTTCTTGCGCAAGTCCCCAAACTCAGTCAGAAACTGCTAAATTCTTGCACATTCCCTTTAAGCCAGTCCCCAAAGTCTGAGACTCCTAAAGATTGAATATTCGATCCATTGTCCCCTCCCTTACTCCCTGTGTACATCCCCAATTAAAATACACAAAATTACTACTTCTGTAAAGTAAAACTAGTGGTTAAAACGTTTAGACACTAATAATTTAGAATCAACCAATAAAAATTCAATAAGTCCCCAAAATTGTCAAGCCAACGAATGAGAAAACATTACCATAAACTTTGGGGACTAGTGTAATAAACAGCCAAATGTTTCTTCCCTTCCTGCATTAACAAACTATTTACATTTTTCTTAAATCAATCTATCCAACAGTCCATCTATTAATCTATCTATCCATCTATTAATCTATATATTAATCTATCTATCTATCTATCCATCTATCTATTTATCTATCCATCTATCTATTTATCTATCTATCTATCTAGGTGATAACAACGACCGTAACAACCACAGTTGAGGAGAAGTATCGAGTTCTAGCCCCGGAGAGTATGCAGGAAACCTTCCTCTCAGACAGCGAGGACGAAGGAGGTAAGTGCCGCCGACAGCTAAATTGTAGCACAGCTGCGCAGCAGCCAACCACCCGTCAAAAAGCAGCCAAAAATTGACATTTTATACTTTAATAACGTATCATTACATATAATAACACACAAATTGATAAGCCAAATGGTAGTAGTACAGTATTTTGGCGGCTTTTAAGCGACTGTTTGACGGCTGAAAAGCTCTAGTTTGTAGCCGCTGTGATTTTAGAAAACAAAAAGAAAAATAAAGGATAGGACAATGGATGATAAATTTATATTTATACCAATGATTATAAATAAAATTACCCCTCCTGTTGTTTAAAGTTATTGTTTGAAAGTTAGGAATTTACCAATCATAATTAAACTAAAGCACCCATTGTTTTTTAACCAACGAAGATGAATAATTTGGTTATAAAACTTTGGGATTTCAGAGTAATTTACATTCCAATGACTCCTCCCTCCCATTTATTTAATAATGGATATATTTTCACAATTTGACATTGGCAGGGTTCGGAAGCCGCAGCCGCAGCCTCAGCCTCAGCCACCATCAGCCGCGCGGCTTACGAGAAGCCTCAAAATCAGCCGCGCGGCTTCCTCAGCCACCCAATAAGCCTCAGCCTTAGTCGCAGCCGCGCGGCTTAAAGAAAACATAAGCCACTGTAAGCCTCAGCCGCATTCAGCCACTGTAAGCCTCAGCCACTGTAAGCCTCAGCCACAAAACTCAAATTCAGCCACATTAAGCCTCAGCCGCACTAAGCCTCATTCAGCCAACGCCCCTCTAAGCCTCAGCCGCAATCAGCCGCGCGGCTTATAGTTGGGGAAGCCTCAGCCACACTCCGCCGCGCGGCTGTTAATAATTTGAAGCCGCAGCCGCACTCAGCCGCGCGGCTTCAAGAAAGCCTCAGCCGCAGCTTCAAAGTTATGATTATGCCGCAGCCGCAGCCGCGCGGCTTGATATTTGTAAGCCGCAGCCTCAGCCGCAGCTTAATTTTTTAAATTCAGCCGCAGCTTTGACACAGCCGCGCGGCTGAGATATTGTAAGCCCCAGCCGCAGCCGCAGGTGCTAAATTAGTACAAGCCTCAGCCGTCAATTCAGCCGCGGGGCTTAATTTTTATTTAATTTTGTCTGTCTGAAGCTTAAGATCTCAGCAACCACTGAACTGACAATGTTGTCCTTCTCAGGAATCCTTTTACTAAAGTAACAGGATGTCTGTGTGTCTGTGTATCTGTGTGTCTGTACCAAAGGATCTCTCTAACCGCTGAACCGATCGGGTTCTCCTTAACAGGGTAGCTTCTCATAGGTCCTGGGAAGGTTTATAACTATTTTTTTGGGGGTGGGACACCCCCAACCCCCCAAAAAAATTAAAAATCCCCCCCCCCCTCAAAAAAAGAAAATTTTTTTTTAAATTTTTTAAACTAAAATTAAAAATGAGGGGGGAGGCCCCCCCCCCCTAAAAAAAAAAATTCCCCCACCCCAAAAAAATTTTTTTTTTACTTTTCTTTAAAAATTTAAAATAAGAAATTGGGTTATTAAATTTGACTCTCTCTCTTCCTCAAGTGCCCCCTAGAGGCCTCTAGGGGCGTAGCCGCTAGTTATATATATATTGACATTGGATGGTTTTGAGCTAATTTTGGGGTGGGGGTCAGATATTTCCATCGCCAAAAAATAATTTTTTGTAAATGTTATACTTTTAAATTTTTTTATATTCTTTTATAAAAATTTTATCTTAAGTTTTTTTTAAAATTACAACATAGAAACTACCATCTCGAACAACTACAAAAAGTTTGAACCTGTAATGTAAGAGCTCCAGTGGTGCAATCAGTTAGCGCACGGTTCTTCTACACTGTTATGCCGGGGTTATAAGTTCGAATTTCACCAGGAGCAATACGTTTTTGAACGTTGATACTTATGAATATTATTGAATACTATTTATAGGGTAACTGCCCTACTGACGTACGTTTGCCTAATTTTATTGTTTTTAAAAGATACAAATTTTTCAGAATTTACTTAATATTCACTATGAATTTGTATTATCTTAAATTTTTTTTCTTGTACAAGTGGTCTATTTAGCTCAATGGTAGAGCACTCGTCTTGTAAACTAGGGACCGTGAGTTCAAACCTCACAGGGGGCAATCAATTTTTGTGGTACTCAAGTTATATAGTAGCTTCTCTATCATTTTTCCGTTTAGGTACGCAATACTTGTTCTATATAATTAAGCTTCTCCTACTTAGATATTTCTTCAATTTTAAATGTATTTAATACTTTGTGGTTGATGAGAGACACTGAAAAAGTTATGCAAAAAAAAAGATTTATACATATTTCATTTTTCATAGTATTTTTAAATTAATGAAAATAATTAAATTAAGATTTGGGGAGGGGGGAGGGTGTGTGTTTATTTTGAACACAAATTATCCTAATATGTTTTCTAACAAAAAAATTTAAACAGCGATGTATTTTACTTTTTAAAGTTGGTTAAAAAAAGGTCTGTAAAATGCAATAAATTGTCCTGTATAATATGCAAAAAAATCTACATAATCTTTATGTACTCGATAGATTGAAATAGTTAAATGATTATTATATATCATCCGATTTTGTTTATTTTACAAAGATGCTTACTAAAATTGATTTTATTTTCGAAACTGCAATTATTATAAAAAAAATGTTTCTTTATCTTTATCATTATGTTATACAATTTCTGAATTTATAAGCAATACATGAATCGATATATTATTACTTTGATGTTGTCCATATTTTCATGTACTCTGATAAAGAAATAATATCAGCTGGCTAAAATAACAATAACCCCCATACACCCCTTTTAATCCATCTCTCCCCTCTTATGGGATATATAAATGAACTTGCCAATAAATGAGGTCCATAATTTTATTAGCAAATTTTCTTTTTTTTAATATATCCACATATTCTGTTATATAAAATGGTAATGTGAAGCTTCTTATTGATCCAGGGAAAGTTTATAATTTTTTGGGGGAAATGTATCTTTTCCCTCCCAAAAAAAGATGACCCTCAAAATAAATTATTTTTGCTTCCCTTAAGTATTCCTAGAGGTTTTAGGGGCGCAGCCACTAGTATTCTTTTATTCTGCTATGGACATTGGGACAATGGACAATAATTTTTGTTTCCTCTCATTTATATTTAGTTATTTTCCTCTCAAGTTGAAAAAAAATTTTATAAGGAGGGTGGATATAATGTGTAAAAAAAGATTAGAGGAGATTTGTTCTAGGTAAACTTACTTTATTTGTAATATTATTAACTAAATTTTAATATAAAATTGCTTTACACCTATGTTCTAAGGATTAGTGCACCATAATGTGTAAGAAAGGTTTTCTGTTCAATTCCACCAAGAATTACATATGATTATTTCTAAAACCTTGTATAAAGTATGGAGAGTTATTTTGTCTGTAGATTAAGAATTCGATAACTACTGAACTAATGAAAACTTTTTAAATTGCCTTTTCCAAGTTTTTGAATTTTTTAAAAAACTAAAATTAAAACTGGTGGGTGCTCAACCAAACTCCCCCCTATTTTCCCATAAAAAAATAATAAAAGTCACCCTTCATCCCCCCAAATTTTTTTTTCTTCTGGGATTCGAACCCGGATGATAGATGGTTCAAAGCTGTTACCGTACCAAAAAGCTATCAGAGCTCCAATATTTCAAAATGAAAATTTGTCTTATTTTTAGATCATTAAGTATTATGATGTCTGTTTGTTTGTCTGTCTATATGTTTGTACTACAGGATCTCGCTAACTACTAAACCGATATGGTGCTCCTATTCAGGGTAGTTTCTTATAGGTACTGGGAAGGTTTACAACTATTTTGGGGGAGGGTACCATCACACTACCAGAAAAAAATTGCCTTAGAAAAAAAATTAAACATCACCCCAAAATTAAAAATGGGATTTACTCGCCCCGGCCCTCCCCACCCAATAAAAATCACCCTACCCCCCAAAAAATTATTTTAATTCAGTTCTTCTTTTTCCAGTACCTATTGTTTAGTATTTTTTGTAATAACTTCATAACTACATTGTCATTAAGATTATGTGACATAAAAAGTTAGTCATAAAAATTATACCCATGAATAATTGTAATAAAAAGCACTTTCGTAAAAAAAACATTTTTCATAAGAGGTAAGTTTTTATGACAAATACATTTATTGCAAGTGTACATATGATAAGCATTTTAAAGACGATTATTTTTAAGACAAATTTAACCTGCGTACCATGGCTCAACATGTAGCGCATCTGCTTGTCATCATGGAGGTAATAGGTTCGAATCTTGGCCAGACACTGCGTGAAAACTGAAGACGTTAAATGGTTCCTACTGCAGCTATGCCAGGTATGCAACATGTAAAATTAGAGTATGAGGATTTCCTTGGCTCGTAAACAGGCGTAACTCATTACCATAGGACTTTCTGGCAGGTAGTTGGTTGCTGGATAGATGTCACTTAAATTGGAAAGAATTGGTTCCCCTTAATTATCCAAGGTTCAACAAGAAGCGCATCTGCTTGACATCAGGGAGGTAATAGGTTCGAATCTTGGCCAGACACTGCGTGAAAACTGAAGACGTTAAATGGTTCCTACTGCAGCTATGCCAGGTATGCAACATGTAAAGTTAGAGTATGAGGATTTCCTTGGCTCGTAAACAGGCGTAACTCATTACCATAGGACTTTCTGGCAGGTAGTTGGTTGCTGGATAGATGTCACTTAAATTGGAAAGAATTGGTTCCCCTTAATTATCCAAGGTTCAACAAGAAGCGCATCTGCTTGACATCAGGGAGGTAATAGGTTCGAATCTCGGCCAGACACTGCGTTATAACTGAAGACATTAAATGGTTCCTACTGCTGCTATGGTGTGCAACATGTAAAGTTGGAGTAGGAGGATTTCCTTGGCTCATAAACAGGCGTAACTCATTACCATAAAACTTTCAGGCAGATAGTTCAATAAAAAAAGTTGGTTGCTGGATAGATGTCACATAAACTAATACAGAAAAGGAAAGAATTGGTTCCCCAAGGTTCAACAAGAAGCGCATCTGCTTGTCATCAGGGATGTAATAGGTTCGAATCTCGTGCAGACACTGCGTTATAACTGAAGACATTAAATAGTTCCTAGGTGCTAGGTGTGCAACATGAACATAGTGGAAAGATATAATTCCACTTAGTTATCCAGGGTTGTTGGACCTTGAGTTAATGTCATAGAAACCCTCGACCGTGGCTCAACATGTAGCGCATCGGCTCGTCGTCTGGGAGTTGATAGGCTTTGTACTGCATCATAACTAAAGATGTTGAAATAAATTCCTACTGCTAAAAAACTTGTATAAAACTTTGGGTACCAGTATAAAACTTTGGGTATCAGAATAAATTTTTGTCTATTAGTATAAAACTTTGGGTACCAGTATAAAACTTTGGGTACCAGAATAAATTTTTGGCTATTAGTATAAAATTTTGGGTACCAGTATAAAACTTTGGGTATCAGTATAAAACTTTGGGTACCAATATAAAATTTGGGTACCAGTATAAAACTTTGGGTACTCGTATAAAACTTAAGGTACCAGTATAAAACTTTGGGTACCAATATTAAAACAAAATTTTAGGTATTAGTATAAAATTTTGGGTACCAGTAAAAAACTTTGGGTACCAGTATAAAACTTTGAGTACCAGTATAAAACTTTGGGTACCAGAATAAGATTTGGGTACCAGTATAAAATTTGTTTAACTGTATAAAACTTAGGGTACCAGTATAAAACTTTGGGTACCAGTATAAAATTTGGGTACCTGTATAAAACTTTGGGTACCAGTAAAAAACTTTGGGTACCAGTATAAATTTTTAGTACCAGTATAAAACTTTTGGTACCAGTTTAAAACTTTGGGTACCAGTATAAAACTTTGGGTACCAGTATAAAACTTTGGGTTCTAGTATAAAACTTTGGGTACCAGTAAAAAACTTTGGGTACCAGTATAAATTTTTAGTACCAGTATAAAACTTTGGGTACCAGTTTAAAACTTTGGGTACCAGTATAAAACTTTGGGTACCAGTATTAAACTTTGGGTTCTAGTATAAAACTTTTGGTACAAGTTTAAAACTTTGGGTACCAGAATAAAATTTGAGTACTAGTCTAAAACTTTGGGTACCTGTATAAAAACTTTGGGTACCAGTATAAAACTTTGAGTACTACTATAAAACTTTGGGTACTAGAATAAAACTTTGGATACCAGTATAAAACTTTGGGTACCAGTATAAATTTTTAGTACCAGTATAAAACTTTGGGTACCAGTATAAAACTTTGGGTACCAGAATAAAACTTTGGGTACCAGTATAAAATTTTGGGTACCAGTATAAAACTTTGGGTACCAGTATAAAACTTTGGGTACCAGAATAAAACTTTGGTTACCAGTATAAAATTTTGGGTACCAGTATAAAACTTTGGGTACCAGTATAAAACTTTGTGTACCAGTATAAAACTTTGGTTACCAGTAAAATTTGGGTACCAGTATAAAACTTTGGGTTCTAGTCTAAAACTTTGGGTACCATTATAAAACTTTGGGTACCAGACTAAAACTTTGGGTACCAGTATAAAACTTTGAGTACCAGTATAAAACTTTGGGTACTAGAATAAAACTTTGGGTACCAGAATAAAATTTGAGTACTAGTATATAATTTTGGGTACCAGTATAAAACTTTGTGAACTAGAATAAAACTTTGGTTACCAGAATAAACTTTGGGTACCAGTATAAAACTTTGGGTACCAGTATAAAATTTGGGTACTAATTCTGAATCAAACATTTGAAAAAATCCTGCTGTCCTCCCCCCTCTTCCCTCCACTCTTATTCTCACAACCCCTAACCACCCTCAACTCTCCAAAAAATGTCCTAGAATGCATTTAAAAATTCCAATTTAGCCGAAGCCTCAGCTGCAAAGCTTATTTTATAATCAGCCATAAGATCAGCCGCAAGGCTTAATATTGTATTCAGCCGCAGCCGCATTCAGCTGCGCGGCTGAATTTAATTCAGCCACAGCCTCAGCCGCACGGCTTTCAGTAAGCCGCAGCCTCAGAATCAGCCGCGAGGCTTAATTATGTTATCAGCCACTCTCAGCCTCAGCCTCACTCAGCCGCGCGGCTTAATTTTCCAATCAGCCACTGTAAGCCGCAGCCGCTATGAGCCGCGCGGCTTTCAGTAAGCCGCAGCCTCAGCCACAAATCCTTCAGCCACTGTAAGCCTCAGCCACCCTCAGCCACTGTAAGCCTCAGCCGCTCGAAGCCTCAGCCACAAAATTTCAATTCAGCCACTGTAAGCCTCAGCCACCCCAATTCTTATTAAGCCTCAGCCGCATTCAGCCGCAGCCACTCTCAGCCGCACTAAGCCTCAGCCACTCTCAGCCTCAGCCACTTCCATAACTTTAAGCAGCCGCAGCCGCAGCCGCAAATTAGGATTCAGCCGCAGCCGCAGCCGCGCGGCTGATAGCGCGGCTTCCGAACCCTGGACATTGGAGAAGATATTAATTGCTATTGTCCTAACCCTCCCTGTTTTACCATTTGTTTTCTAGAATATGATTTGTTTCAATAATATCTCTGAAAAAATAGAATATATATTTTCCATAAAAATACAGAAAAAAGAATAAAACAGTAGGAGATAAAAGAAAATATAATTATTTTCAGCGGAAATTTCTTTTTTTTCTCCATTGCAAACAAACAAGGTTCAAAGCTTCATAAAGGAAGCAAAAAAAATATTTCGTTTCTACGGACAAATGTCCATGCAATACGTACAAACCAAAAAGTACAAATATAATACAACACACACAGACAGACATCCTGTTACTTTATATAATTTAATCAAATATAATAGTTTAATGCAGTTTTTATTAAATACTTTTCCTTTTGTATTTAATAGCATTTTTTATGTTTTTACAAAAATGCAAAAAAAAGGTTTATACAAAATTTGCAAATTTTCGTCAACAATATATAATAAATTAAAAACTGTGGTGTTTTCCCTCTCACCCACCTCCTCCCATCTTTCTTTAAAATAAATTGAAAATAAGAGATGGGGGCGGGGTGTTAGTTATAAATGCCTAATCTATTTGGAGGGCTTGACCCAGCGAGTCCACCCTTTACCCAATATATTCTAACCCGAAATTGCATAACCAACAGACAGACCATTACATTGGACTATGGATTATGGAAAGAAAACGAAGTAGCGGGTTTCGTCGTATTTTCATAGTAGCTATTGTTATTTTTAGGTAAATGTTAATTATTGCCCAGTAGGGTTAGAAAATTGGTGTCGCAGGGGCTAGAAATAAGAGAAATGCTACCATGAAAATACGACGAAATCCGCTACTTTAGAGTTGTGCCATTTTGCTATCATAAGATATTATCTAGATTACAAAAACATTTTTATAACTTCATATTTTGATAAAGTCATATTTTTGGCTTTTTGCATTTTAACTGCGTTATAAAACAAGGATAAAAAAAATTCATTCAAGTAAAATATAGAAATACTAGCGGCTTCGCCCCTAGCCTCTAGGGGCTTTGCCCAAGAGGTGATAAAAAAAAATTATTGCGAGAGACCATAAAGGACCATGGAAACTCCTTCAAAAAAAAAAAAAAAAAAAAAAAAAAAAATGGGGGGGGATTTTTTGGTTTTTGGGGGGGTTGGGGGTGTCCCACCCCCCGAGAAAATAGCTTAAAACCACCACAGGACCAATAGGTAGATACCCTGAAGAGTAGAATCCGATCGGTTCAGTGGTTACCGAGATCTTAAGGGACAGACAGACAGACGGACGGACAGACGGTCAGACGGACAGACGGACAGACAGACATCGTTCTACTTTGTATTATAGATTGTTATATTTTGTTTGGTTACAAAAAATTCAGAAACCTATTTTTAAAATTTACATTTTTTTTGTTATTAAATTTAATACTACGATTTTTATTTGAAATTAAAATGACTAATTTCTTATGATTTCCCCCCAAATAGTTTTGTGATGACGGTATTTTAAAATAAAATTATGATTCAAACCAATTTTAATGTCGTAATTTAGTTTTTCCCTATACGTTTTTTGTTGCAAAAAAATGGCAAATTTTATTTTAGAATTTTAATAGTTGTTATATAACAAAAATATTAAATTTATGAGAATTTTTTTTTATAATTCATAATTTTTGGGGGTAGAGATAATCAAGGAAATGGATGTCTGTGTATATGTCCACTAAGATCTCATAAAGATATAGTGATCGGCACACTATTGATCCAGGTTTTAGGCTATTTGGTAGGGGAGGACCTCTCATCGCTTTTTGGGGTGAATTCCCTAAGGCTAAATCTTAGGGGAAAAGGAAAACCTGCCAAAAAACCTAGGCTAGGGTGAATCCGCCTAAGAGTACTTTAAAAAACTAACAAGAACAAAATATTTATAGCTGGCGGATACTGCAGCGCGCAATTTTACTTACCAGAGCTGAAATCTATCAGTCAAATGAAAAGTAAGGCCGCACTATATATAGCCGTGTTTATTTTGTTTATTAAGGGCAGCTACACCATATTTTATCCATTTTCTCCTGATAATTTTTAAGGGTTTCCAAATGTAGCTGCCCCTAATTTCACTCTTGATAGGTAGTTGATACATACTTTCAGAAATAAAAATATTATTGAAGAAAAAAAATTAAAATCAACTACCATTTTTTTAATAAAGGCTTTTATAAAAATTTCACTCTAGCTTCGCTTAAAAAGAATATTTCAAAAACTTATTTTTGAAGATCACGCAAATTCACTATATTGCTAGAAATTTAAATTTAAACAAGGATAATAACATCCATAAGTAGTGAAGCACAAAAATCATGTATGAACAAAGTCAGTTTTATATAGCAGATGTTCAGTATCATTAAAATAAAAGAGAAAAATGAATGTGCTTATTAGATTCATAAAAAATCACGTAACCTTCCTAAATAAGTATATATTTGACTTTAGTTAAATGACCGACAAATAAGCAAAGAAAAATAAGCAGTTTATCTTAAGTAGCAGCCGAGAAAATTACATTTCTCTCATAGCATTACGGACGAACTGACTGAGATACGGACAGACAAAGTGAATTATAGAATAGCTTCGCTACTAAAAAACATATTTAAAGGTACAATTGCTTTGCTTTATTTCACTCTAAAATGCTTAAAATGTAAACAAAATATTAAATATAAAAACTTAATTATAAAGTTTTGACAAATTAAAAAAGCTTAAATTTTCAGTTATATACAAATGCTTTAAATCACTTTCAACGCTTTGATAAAGTCAAAATGTAAAAATGTATTGTTATTATGATTATAAAAGAATGTATATTTCAAAGGTTTATGTATTCCCTAAAGCGATGAAAGATTCCTGAGAGGATAATGTATAGTCTAATATAAAGCGTAGATACTCTTTAAATATCTTGTAAGATAGTCATTTCGTCCTTTTCAATGTTGTATTTACTAATACTAAAAAAGGGATGATTATTAGGTATACATCTCAAATTATGATAAATAAAATTACCCATTTCTATAACTTAAAATTATTTGTTTTCAACCATTTGATCAAAATTTAATAGAAGTACCCAAAGTTTTTAAAGCCAGCATAATACAAATAAGACATTGGGTACCAGTTAAATTTACAGTCCAATGTCTCCTCCCTCCCTAAGTTTTTCTTAGAATGAAATCATAAAGTTATTTACAAAATATTTGAGTTTCCTCCCAGAGAAAGTGGGATTGTTTACTTAATACTAAAAATATATGAAACCTACCCGGAAACAATTTTAAAGAATTCCTGAAAATTACTATTCAAGTAGCCAATTTACGTTTCGAATAAATCCCTGAACTTCAAGCCAGGGATCTAAATGGATAAGACAATGGCCGATAAATTGATGTACATTCCCAATGATGAAACACAAAATTAGCCCTTCTGTAGATTAAGATTGGTAGTTTAAACGTTTTAACACACAACTTAATTAATGAACTAATCAAAAGTCCCTTAGGTTGTTAAGCCAACAAATAAGAAAATGTTGGTATAAAACTTTTGGGACTTGCGAATAAACAGTCTAATTTCCCCTCCCTCCCTGAAATAAAAGCAGTATCGATTATGCCATTCAAATGCAATATTAAACGGAGGTTTTAGTGTTGCAATGAAAAGTAACTTTTTTGTTCTGATAATTAATTTATTAAGCTGCTTTAATAAGATATATGTGTCTGCTTTTATAATTGTAGATTCTCACAATCTTCAACCCTTTTCCTAGATGCTAGTGGCGCATCCGATAGTTTACAGGATGGGAGGGGACATTGGGCTGTTTATTACACTAGTCCCTAAAGTTATATAATAACATTTTCTTATTCGTTGGCTTAACAACTTTGGGGACTTTAATAAATTCTGATTGGTTGGTTAATTAGCTTGAGTGTCTAAACACTTTAACTACTATTTTTTATCTACAAAAGGGGTAATTTTGTGTATATTCATTGGGGATCTGCATCAATTTTTCGGCCATTGTCATATCCCTTTAGATTCCTTGAAAATTTAGAAAATGGATATAGATTTTTTAAATACGAGACACAATGTTATGGGGCGAAAATCCTGCAACACCCCTAAAATTTGATTGAGAGCTCATAAGGGGACCTATAAAGTGGGGCGGGTATAAATTCTAGAGTGGGGGGGGGGGTGAGTTAGGTCTTACTCATTGACCTGGGCCCAAGTAGGGTTTAGGATAAAGAATATGAAAAATAAATCAGGGATAAGACAATTAATGTACATTCCCAGTGATGATACACAAAACCTAATCTTTCACTAGATTAAAATCATTTGTGGAAAAGCTTAAACAAAAACCAAAAAATCAAGTTTTTTTAAAGTACCCAAAGATTGGTTGTTTATTAAACTTTGGGTACCAGAGCAATTTACAGTTCAATCTCCCCTCCCTCCTTGCATAAATAATTTAAAAACTTTGTTGATTCAATCCATTTGATTTTGAGAAAACTTATGGGTGCTCCAAAGTTGACCCCAGTTTGATCTCTAATTATCACGTTGTGCCCTTTTAAATATCAGATTCACATTCATTGGGAGGTGCAGCTACTCTATAATTACAGAGAGAGAGGGGACAATGGTCTTTTTATTACACTAGTCCCCAAAGTTTTATGATATTATTTTCTTATTCGTTGGTTCAAGAACTTTGGGAAGTTTCAGTAAATTTTAATTGATTAAATCATTAAGTTGGGTGTCCATACGTTTTAACCATTAATTGTAATCTACAGAAGTTGATTTAGACGTTCACGAGATCGTTTTGCACACTGATACATACACTTTATTAAATATGATTAGTGTCTTAGTAGTCTCAATAAAATTCTTAAATGTAAAGGAGCACTATATTGGTTAGCGATATTTTAAGATTGTCTGACAAACATCCTGTTACTTTTATACAAGGATAATACATGAGCTAAATAAAACTTTATTTATGTAGCATTACCTCATAAACGTTGCAATTTTTCACTTTGAATAGATACTTTACATCTATTTAGCTTTAAACAAATTTTTCAAGTTTTTTTAAGGAGAAGACTGTAGCTACTCTTAATAGCTGATTCTTATTTAAAGATTCGGATCTACTGCAGTTCACGGTAAAATATTGCTGGTAACGAATATTGCTGAAAATTTATGAATTTAAAAGGCTGCTAGCTGCCAAACGGCTGAACGTACAGATCATGCCCACACACTGTTTTAAGCGGCATAAGAAGGCCTACAAATAATCTGGAATAGCCATAAATCAATAATGCATAATTATCTCGCAGTGCAGAGAAATGCGCGAAAAAAGCCTATTTTACGCGTTTTTTCTTCAGTGAATCTTTCCCTGTGCATCATTTGATCTTGGCTATTCCAGATTATTTGTAGGCCTTCTTATACCGCTTAAAATGGTGTGCGGGTATGATCTATACGTTCAGACGTTTGGCAGCTAGCAGCCTTTAAAATTCATAGATTTTCAGCAATATTCGTAACCAGCAATATTTTACCGTGAACTGCAGTAGATCCAAAGATTCTTTTTAGTTTGGTTGACTTTCGATTCCAACAAGTAAGCCAAAAATTTGAAAAAATGCACATTAAAAATGGGTGATTTGAAATTAACCGTCTATATGTCAGTCCTTATAGGGAGGAAGTGGACATTGGGATGATAACTAGTCCCCAAGGTTTTATAATAACGATTTCTTATTCGTTGTCTTAACAACTAGTTGCAACTTTGGAGACTTTTATTGAATTGTGATTGTTTGTGTCTTTAAGTTGGGTGTCCAAAACGCTTCAAACACTAATTGTAATCTACAGTAGGGGGGTATTTTTGTATATACATCAATTAGCGACCATTGTCTTATCCCTTTAGATCCCTGCAGTTCTTACCACTTTTCATAGAGTCGACATAAACGTTACATACTGAATAATTAAAAAATTGTATAGGGAAATTTACCTAATGATTTTTAATAACAAACACTCAAACATTTTTAGAGATCATTTTATGGAATATTTTGTAGTAAATTTGGATTGTTGTATCCTTGTTCTTAATGCACAATAAGAAAAAAGCTTTGCTAAAATTTATAATAGAACCGGTGAAGTGAAAGGATTTTAGAGCAGATTCCCCTAATTTCAACAAATATACACCCCCCCCCCCTTGATAAAACTTGAGGGAGACATGCAATTTCCAAAAAAAACTTTGGGTACTTTTTAAAAATCTTGAGTGGATAATTTAGAACTGGCATTGTCCAAATTTTTTAAACAGTAATTTTAACCTACATAATGGGTAATTTTGTCTATTATCAATGGGAAAATCATTAAGTTATCGCCCATTGTCTTATCCCTTAGATCGGGTTCGGATTAGTAAGTTAAAATTAAAAAGTATGGGAGTTTTAAAAGTTTAACTGTCTAACAAAAGGAATTTGCAGCATATTTTAATCTTTCTATTATGACGGAAAAATTAATAATAGATTACTGAAGATGAAAAGACAGGTACATTAGGGAGGGATGGGACATTGGGCTGTTTATTACACTAGTCCCCAAAGCCTTATAATAACGTTTTCGTTGGCTTAACAACCTTAGGAAAGTTTATTAAATTTTGATTGGTTGGTTTAGACTTGCATTGTCCAAACGTTTCAGAAGGGGTAATTTTTTGTATCATAATTGGGAATGTACATCTATTTGTCGGCCATTGTATTATATTTTTAGATCCCTGCAGGTAGGCACAACAATGATATTATTTTTAAATCAGATTATGTCGAAATAAAACTTTAATCATTTATGTATAACCGCTAAACAGATATGGTTCTCTTTTATCCCAAGTCCTGGGAAGGCTTTGACAAAAGTTTATAAAAATTTACTTAAACTTCAAAAATATAATAAAATTCATCCTAAATCTTAAAATATTCAATTTCGTAATTATATTTGCACTATACTACATTAGATCAAGTTGGGTTGATTATAGCGGTGATAATTAATAGGTTATTTCAGTATGGCTTCAAAACCGATTAATATCCGCTCGATTGGAAACTGATTCTCAGCTGTACTGAAAAATCATGTAAATCATTGTATTACAGAGATTTTCCACGAATATTAAAATAAAAATCATGAAATTAATATCAGTTTTGTTAGCCAGGGGCTTCTAAATTACCCAATATTTTCCTTTTATTGTTAGCATTTGTTCTTTCATTTAAAATCGACCAATAAAACAAAAAAATGAGAAGACAGTCTAAAGAGTGTTAAATTGTTAAATTGGTCTATAAAATAATTTGTCTAATGTTGAATTTTTTATATCAAATTTCAATAGAAAGTGACAGAAAAAATATAAATCTGCAATTTTTTTATCCTGTAAAAAATGTAAGTCGAAATTGAATAAGTAATTTTTGATTTTAAAACGATATGTAATGTCTTTATTAAAGAAAATTTACGTTTTTTGCAATTGACAATTTTAATAGGGCTTATAACGAATTATACATATAATTTAACATACATATTATCTCTAAAAACAAATTTTTAGCATTAGGTATAATATTTTTAAAATATGAGATGAATTATAATTATATCGATAATATAACATACAAATATGTCGACAAAATTAATTGATCAATATAATACTTCAAGGTTAACATGGATTGAATAATAACACTAAGATTATATAATTTAATTAAAAAGCTATTTATATTTTATTGCAGTCAATAAAACAAGTAAATAATAGGACAATTAAAAATCTCAAGGATCTTAAGGGAAAAGTCAATGGATAATTGATCTACATCCCTAATGATGGATCAACAAATTTACCCTTTCTATAGATTAAAGTTATTGGTTGAAAATTGTAAACCAACTATTCAAGATTTATTGAAAGTTCCAAAGGCACCAAACGACAACAATAAACAAAATTACCCCTTCTATATATTGGTTCAATTGATGGAAAAGTTTGGATACTGGTAGTTTGTACAACTCAATCAAAATCAACAAAGTTTTAAAGCCAACGAATGAGAGTAAAATTATTACTTTGTTCGTGGTAGATATTTCGGGGGAAAGAAAGAGTTGTAAATTAAATGATTTAGGTTTTCCTTTCCCTTCCTGTCTAAAGACTTAAAGCGCATTGAGAAAAATAAGAAAACTTATGTAATTTTCTCATATTTCGCAATTGAATGATTTAGCTCCCCCCTCCCCCTAAAAGTTTTTCATGGTTTATAACAACTGCATGGCTTTTAATAATATAGCATTTAAAGGGAGGGTTGGGATATTGGACTGTCAATTTTACTGGTACCAAAAAAAATTTAAAACGCTCTCTTATTCGTTGTCTAAAAACTTTAGTACTTTTATTAAAACTGGATTCGTTCAGACTTGCGTTGTCCAAACTTTTCAACAAATGATTTTAATCTATAGAACATTTAATTTTGTATATTAACATTGGCGTTGTACATCAATTTATCTTTAATTGTCTTATCCCTTAAGATCCAAGGAAATCTATCTATGGCTATCATATGTTGATTTAAAAACAGCATATTTCTACGGACAAAAAATGAGATTTTTCCAGTTAAAAAAACCTGATTATTTTTTACTTTTCATTCGCCAAATATGTTTTTTGTTTACAAAAATGAGAGTCATATTTTTCAATGATGTAACTCTTATGTGCTATCAATTCCATTTTATTCACATCGTATTATAGACAGCTTTCCGCGGATAGAAATTGAAAATTAAAAGATTATAATTTTGTTTCCCATCCCAAAAAAATTATACCAGCAAAGGCCCAGTAGCTATATTCCCTGAAGAGTAGAGCCCAATCGGTTCAGTGGTTACTGAGATGTTAAGCTTCAGACAGACAGAGAGACATCGTTCTACTTTGTATTATAGATATTATTAATGGGGGTAATCAAAAATATCGTCCACTGTCTTATCCCATGAGATTATTTTGACGACAGACTTATCATATGCATCAATGGGCGGAAGTCATAGTACACCTTTAACTACTGTTAAAGTGTAATATATTACATACAATTACCGCATATTATAAGGCAAGAACCGACAGATATTTTACTGTGATTATAAAATGAATATTTTGAAGGGCTATGATGTTAAGCATTCATAATTTTGAAGGCGCCATATTAATTAAAGTCTTTAAATATGTTTATATTTTGTTTAATTTACTTCAATTTTATTTTTATGTTTTATCCTTCTCTCTCTCTCTCTACCCATCTCTTTCTCTCTCTATCTTTATATCTCTCTCTCTCTTCTCTCTCTCTCTCTCTCTCTCTCTCTCTCTCTCTCTCTCTCTCTCTCTCTCTCTCTCTCTCTCTCTCTCTCTCTCTCTCTCTCTCTCTCTATCTATCTATCTATCTATCTATCTATCTATCTTTATCTCTTTTATCCACTTAACCATTAATTTTTCTTAAATTTAAATTTTGTTTAGATTTTAAAAATGTTTAAATTTGATTACATTATCTCATATTCTGACAATCATAAAATGGTTCACTAATTATATTGACAATTTTTTTAACCATCGAAGCCTCTCTATAAGCTTACCACGGTGGTCTAACTATTTGTCAGTGCCTGCTAAACGTCCTTAGCTATATAATAGCTGCGAGAGTTAGGGGAATGTAAATTACACTTGTACCAAAAGTTTTACAATCACGGTATCCTTTATTTGTGAACCCGGTATTAGTGTCGGACTGATTATGACGTAACAAAAAAAATTAGCCAATGAGAGGCTACTATGAATTTTACCATTGGTCAATAATGTCCTCTCATTGGCTAATTTTTTTTGTTACGTCATAATCAGTCCGACACTAATACCGGGTTCTTATTTGTTGGTGCAAGAACTGTGGGTACTAATTAATTTTGATTGGGTTGTTCCAAACTAATAATGTCTTGGAGAAGTATGTAAATTTATCTTACATTGTCTTATCCCTTAAGATACCTCAAAATAAGCGAAATTTTTTACCTTCTTTGCCAGAAATTTAATTAAACATTAAGAGCAGAAGAAAATACTTTTTTTTGCGGTTTACAGTTGGGCTATGAAAATACAAAAAAAATAAGTTTTGAAAAAAGATTTAGGAGGAAAAGAACAAAAAACTAATGGAAATTGCAGTAATTGTCCAAAAATTTAAGTTTTTAAATTAAAAATACAATTAACCAGTTAAGTGTGTACTGTTTAATAGTATACAGATGACAATAAAGCATTGTACTTTGTTAACAAGATATTCACATTTGATAATCAAAAATAATGGTAAATTTGTAGCAACTTTTTAGCAACAAAACAAAGTGAAAATTAAAACCTTTTATTAGTATATGTACATGCTATGTACATACACTATGAAATTTCATAATTATTAGATACAAAATATAAAAAAGAATTCAAATATTTTTTTCAGCCGTTTATGAGATCTTATTAAACAGTCACTCATACATACAAACATGATAATACTTTATTATATTGTATTTATAACAATGCAAGGTATATAAAAGATAACACTTTTTTTTCTTTTTTTTTGTTTGTTAATGTTTTCTCTCTTTGCTATTAGTATTTATAGAGCTCCTTTTCTATAATTTTCTTTGGTCGTCTGGATTAATAATAAATGTAATAAGTATAGATGTTTAATCCAGACAATTGCTTTCTGCTCTTTTTTAGCGACTTGGCTGTGTTAATATAATTATATGGATGATATTCAAGGCCCAATTGAAAGTCGGCACAGGGTCCACGGGGTGGAAACAGTTATATAACCCCTTACCCCTCTATTGTTTTACTCTAATGTTTATTACACATAAATGTTTAATTTCTAGTGTATTTTTCCAAGAGTAATTTGGGAAATCCTCCCCTCCCCCCTCAGATTTTTTTTTTTTTTGGGGGGGGGTTGAGTTTGCTTTGGGTTGTAGTTTACCTGAATATTTAGCTGTTTTATGGATCTTAATTAAAATGCTAACAAACTTAGATATATAGAATTAAGCTGCAATTTTGTATTTTTTCTTTCTTGTTTTTTTATATGTTTTTTAATGGTACTATGATTAGGAATCAATTAAACAAACAATAGGAATAATACCCAGGAAGGGCGGGGATAATGAACTCGAAATAATACTAGTCCCCATAGTTTTATAAATAAGATTTCTTCTCAAAACTTAGTAAATTTTGATTGAGTTGTTCAAACTATCAGTGATCAAACTTTTCCACCAATAATTTTAATCTACAGAAGGGGTTATTTTGTTTATTGTTGTTTGGTGGTGTATATCAATTTATCGTCCATTGTCTTATCCCTTAAGATCCCTGTTAATAACTTGTTATTTCTGCGCTACTAATGGATATAATTGTCTTAGTTGTCATAAAAAAGTGTCATTTTTATTTACCAAAACTCCTTATATAGTCTTATACAGCAAATAACAATTAAATCTGTTTTTTTTCAACGCCTTTTTAAGCCTAACTTTAAATGGTATATAAAACTTCCCTCTATAAAATCTAATGAAATTTTAAAATATAAATTTAGCGTTAATTAGATTAAAATACTAAGATCCCAATTTTCAAGAAACTGAATATTTATAGTGCAGGTTTGGAGCTATTTTCTCAAATTCTCAGAACGTCCCCCCCCCCCATTCTTTATATCTTACCTATTAAGGATCGCCCATAGAGGCTAGGGTCGAAGCTACAAGTTTAATTATATAGCAGCTTCACTTGAGCAATAAAACACACTAGGATTGCAATAAAATCCGCTGTTTAGTTTCGCTTTACGTGTTTTCAAATACATGTATCAAAATATATTGCATATATACACTAGAGAACATACAAGAAAGTTGCATTAAAAAACAGCAAAAAATTCAATCAAAACTATTGCTTCAATAGGGTTGGGTTTAATAATTACTTTTAATTGGTTCATTAATATATTGCTAATCGCTGATCCGATAGAGTTCTCCATTTTTGGAAGACTTCATATATTTTAAAATTCAAGCTATTTTTTTGCCCCCTCCATCTTCCCCTTGAATAGATAATTTAAATTTATTTATATTTATTTTTTTCTATTTATTTCATCTTTTGCTAAAAACTCGCATTAGTTGTATTAACAGCTAGTAGATGGAAGTAGATACATACATATGCATTGAAGTTTAGTATCTTAAAGTCCTTCGCCGCGCCAACTAAGCGCGTTAAGCACACAGTATAACGTGCTTGCATGCACGTTTCTTTTAAGTGATGTGTGTGTATGTGCTGGAATGGCGCACATTTTTTTACAGACTTGCAAATTGAGTTAAAGGCACTTTAATTGATTTATTTTAGTGAAGATTTTTATCATAAAGTGATATAATTAAAATCTAGTTTTAAAATTAAAGTTTTATAAAACTTTTATGACAGAAAATTCTTATTTTTTAGTTCGAATAATAAAAAAACATATTTTAACAAAAATAAACTTTAAGTGCATTTAAAGATAACCTGTTTTTTTGCATTAATAAAAGGATAAAAATAATTTGTATCATAAATTTCTTAAGACTAAGGTTTCTTTTCAAACAACATACTATCAATTAATCACTAACTTAAAATTGTAATAAGGAAGAGGTAGTTTTCGGGTAAAATCCGTAAAGGTTATGTGCTAGTAGAACGATAAAAAATTTATTTTAACTTTACAAAACAAATTTTTTTATAGTTCTTTTCAATAAGAAATACACATATTTAGTGAATAATATCGTTCTACTACTATCTTTAAGCCTTAAAACACACACCTTTACGGATTTTACCCGAAACCTACCTCTCCCTTTTTAAAAATTTTTCTTCCAATTCGAAATTTTCTAATGCCTTAAGCTCTGATTTTAATTTATAAAGTCCTAAATATAAAATATAGACTTTAATTTTAGCATTTAGTTCAGTTTCAACACGTTTTATCATTGATTAGATTTTAAGCTTTGGCAGATTTTTTGTCACTCCATTCGTTCATTATTCATTAATGGATTTTCATAGCTTAAATTTAATGAATATAGGTATAATGTTATGTTAAGTGATTTATAGAAATAACCTAAAAATTATTAAAATATATTAGTTTTCCTTATTTATACTGTTTATTCAACCCAATTAATTAAAGATATTAATTAATTGAATTTACAGAAAATGTAATGATCTATCTTAAATATAAAAAAAAGTTAAATAAAAACCTAAATTTGCCCTTTTTAAAGGCATTAAAAGTGATTTAAATAGTAAAAAAAAGTTAAAGTAAAAAATCGTGATATATTAAAATGCTGTTTTTTATTTGTGATGACTTTTAAGATATAAAAAGGTTAGTTTTAACATATATATCTTTGCAGTTATTTTTTTTATTGATTTACATATACATAAATAGCGGCTGCTCTCCTAGCATATATCTAAGAGCTCTATAGTAAGAAAAAAAACTTAGATATAAACATCTAAATAGCCTAAAACCATCAAGAGACCTATAAGAAGCTTTCAAAAATGGAGAACTCAATCGGTTCAGTATTTATCGAAATCTTAAGCTACAAAAATACCTTAATACTTTATATATTAGAATATGTACATTTTTAGTAGCGAAGATGCTCTTTAAATTAAGGTATGACCTATAGGGCGGTATGGCAAAGATTATCTGCATATAAATTAGGGATCTTAAGGGATAAGACAATGAAAGTGATAAATTGATGAATATCTACAATGATAAACAAAATTAACCCTTATGTAAACTAAAATTAGCAGAAAATTTTGGACAATATATCTATATCCATGTCTACATAACTATTTGTCTATCTGTGTGTCAGTTTGTCTGTTTATCCATCTATTCAGCTTAATGAATACATATTGTTGTTTGAGACCACTTTATGTAAATTTTGTTAAAAGAGTCGCTAAATTTACAACTTCTTTCTCTCCCTCTCTCTTTCTTTCTCTCCCATTCTCTTCCTCTTTCTCACTCTCTCTCTCTCTCTCACCAGGGAGGGAGGGGACATTGGACTGTAAATTATACTGGTACCTTAAGTTTTAGAAGCAGATTTTTTATTTGCAGGATTTGAATTTAATGGATTTTAATCTACTTACAAGAGGGGTAATTGTGTTTATCTTCATTGGAGAAGTGCATCAATTTATCGACCATTGTCTTATCCCTGTAGATCTCACCCTTTTAAGTTGTAAAGTCAATATTTTGTTAAGATGTTTTAGCCAGATAAGTTTAGCTACATTTACTGCTTTGAATATCTATCTATCTGACCATTTACCATCAACTTACTATCTTTCTATCATTTTCTATCTTTAATTTGGTATAAGTAATGTAAAAACAATATTTTCCATAAAAACACCGACTAAGCAAAATTTATATTGTTTTCTGTTTTCCAAAAAATATTAATAGACACACACACACACTCACACATGTGCAATCATTTCTAAAATCAATTTAAAGTCCATCTTTGTTTCTTCGAATTATAAAGTAAAATTCTAAGTTGAGGCAAGGATGACAACATCCATATGTAGTGAAGCTTCTTAAAATGTCTAGGACCAATAACGACGAATGGACCAATTGAATTTTAGATAAGCTGCTTATTGAGTTAGAGAATATTGAAGAAAATTACATAAAGCCAAAAATTGACAGCCAGACCGACATACTAACGGACAAACTTGTAGAGTATACGCCAATAGGACAAGGGAATCTTCACACGGAATTTCAGAAACAAAAATTATGAAAAGTTACAAAGAAAGTTAGATAGGCAGACATTCTTAGAAAGATACCAAAATAGATGGCAAAATTAAAGATAGCTAGATAGATAAAGCATATACAAAGATAGATAGACATACATTTAAAGAAACATACAAACATGAAAATGGCATGTTTAAGATAGAGAGGTGTAAATAAGGATAGAAAGATAGATATAAAAGGCATACATAAAAATAGATGGATAAAAAAGACATACATAAAGAAAGATATCTATAATACAAAGTAGAACGATGTCTGTTTGTTTGTCTGTCTGTTTGTTTGTAGCAAAGGATCTCGCTAACCGCTGAACCGATCGGGTTCTCCTTTACAGGGTAGCTTCTCATAGGTCCCGGGAAGGTTTATAACTATTTTCTTGGGGGATGGGACACCCCCAACCCCCCCAAAAAATGAAAATTACCTCCCCCCCCCCCATTTTTTTATTTTTCTTTTAAATCTAAAATACGAAAAATTGGTTTGATTAAACCTCTTGGGGCAAAGCCCCTAGAGGCTAGGGGAAGAAGCCGCTAGTATGTACATAAAAAGGTAGACGTGTAAAAAAATTTGGATGATTGAGTTACGGCATATGCAAATACTTATCGTATACAGGGATGGGTCAATGTAAGATTTTAACCATTAAAAAAATAAATATTTAAGGGTGACCGTTTACCGCTTTTGTAGTAGGAACAAAGACTTACAACTGAAACATATTTACATTCATTGTCTTATCCTTACTTCACTTAGAATTTTGTCTTTTGAGTCATAACCAATTCATAAGAGTTTAACTGAAGGCTTAGTCATAGTTAGATGGTTATGTAATGTCCTTTTAAAAAGAGATAAGGCACATAGTGTTTTTTTTAGTTACTTTTTATTTATTTTTTGTTAATAAATCACAAAATATGACTTTATTGTTGAATTAAATTAAATTTTTTAAATTAAACAATAAGAAAGAAGATAAAAGGTCATGAATCTTGCTTAAATTTAAGGGAGGTTTTTAAAAAATTGGCGCGCTTCGCATCCATCCCTCTGAAAATTACACCACTGATGTTGTTTTTAATACACCACCCTGGAAAAACTCTGTGCATGCTACTGTATCTAAATATCTTCGCTTCTATAATAACGAACTTATGGAACAACAATTGCGCTTTAAAAAACAGAAAAATAGTTTTATTTTTCTTATCAATGTGTTTATGTTATTTTAATCATTAATTTTATTTTTATGATAATGCGTATGATAAGAGGAACTTGTTAGTAATTATCTTTGTCTGTCCGTGCGTCTATCATTCCGTCTGTAACGCTTTAGGGGGCGTTGCTACAAAAGACCAACTCTACAAAAGACCAACGCCTACAAAAGACCAACTTTCAAAAAATTGTAATGCTTGAAGTTCATAGCCGCAGAGCTCGGCCCCCTAGCCTGCCTAGCCGCAGGCGCTCGGCCCCCTTGCCTATAACCTAACCTAACCTATATGTATGAATGTTTAATGTACATTAATTTGTTTATAGTTTAGAATATCGTGGATTTTACAAAAAGTGGTTGGTAGATTTTTTTCAAATTTTTAATATTTTTTACAATATTTAGGTAAGGTTAGGTTATGTTATAGGCAAGGGGGCCGAGCGCCCGCGGCTAGGCAGGCCAGGGGGCCGAGCGCTGCGGCCATGTATTGATTATGTAATACATTATTAATAAATTTAATGTTTATATAACAATATATCGGTGTTGGTCTTTTGTAGAGTTGGTCTTTTGTAGGCGTTGGTCTTTTGTAGGCGTTGGTCTTTTGTAGCAACGCCCTTTAGGGGAATTGTTATTTTCTTAACTGCTATTAAAAACTTCTGATTTCTGGGAAAGAAACCACTTACTTGGTATGTTGTTGGTCTATAGGTCATGCTAAAAAAGCATTTGAATCTGTTTGTTTATTTATAAAGGCATTTTTCTGCTTCGCTTCTTATGGAAGATGTCACCCTTGCTTGGTCTATTAAATAATATAAGTATTGTAAATTCATTATCTACCTACACGTCTATTTGTTTCTTTTTATAATAACGTTTTCTTATTCGCTGGTTTAACAACTTTGGGGACCTAAATGAATTTGATTAGTTTAGTGTTCAAACGTTTCAACCACTAATTTAAATTTACAGAAGGGGTATTTTTGTGTATCATCATTGGGTATTTATCGGCCATTTATCGGCCATTGTTTTATCCCCTTAGATCCCTGTGTAAACACTTAAGATGGATCCTTCAAACTGATTTTAAGATCTTATTAGACATACAAACATATATAACTTACAACTTCATAATAGAGGATTGAATACAACATTACACATTGTTATAAAATTCAAAACAAAACTTTATTTAAAGCAAAGTTGATAAAACTTAATTTTATTAAACACATTAAGTAACAAGGACAATTATGTTCATTATTACAAAATAAAACTTTCCCATTTCCTGGTTTTTTTTTATCAGGTATAAGGTATAATCAACAAGCGAAATAAATATAAAATAATTATTGTGGGGCAAATGAAAGGTCATCAATTTCTATAATTGTTGCCCCTCAGCGACAGCTGAAAATCCCGTATATATTTCGTGATTTTTTCGTATAAGTTTTGTTGTAGGTATAAGCTTGTTTTTTTTTATGCAGAAGGACAAACTAACATAAAAGGATTTACGCAACGAAATGGTCATTTCTAAGAAAAAGGGGGAAAACATAAAATGTTAAAATATGTTTTTTGTCTTATTTGTTAAAATCAAGGAAGTGTCTATCGATCTATCTTTCTAGCTTTCGAAGATTTTTATTGGAGAAGCTTTATCAAGCTTATGACTTGTCCTTTAAAAATGGGTAGTTCCCATCTTGCTAGAATCGTCAAATCAATTTAAAACTTTGCATAAAGCTTCCTCTCACGATAAAGTATAATATATCTAATCTTATTTGTTCAGCTTCGCTTTTATGGATGTTGTCATCCATGTTTTCTTATTAGTATTACTAAACAATATCTTTTTATTATCAAATCAAATAAGTGAAAAACATGAATAATAAAAACTTTAATTGCAATAAACCACAAAAAACGTAATCTAGATTTTAAGTAATATATTTTTTACATTTAACAAGGACAAGTATATCTCTTATTAGAACAGCAAAACTAAGCAGTTAAAATTAGTATATAAAGAATACTAGTACACTATAATACAAAATTAAACAAAGTTTAAATAAATGTAATGCATAAGCATGTGTATCTTTTGCGTTGAGATCAGGGATCTTAAGGGATAAGACAATGGACGATAAATTGATAGATATCCACAAGATAATAAGATAATAACCCCCATTGTACATTAAGTTATTTTGCAATCACGTATAAGATTGATTGTAAAACTTTGGGTACCAGAGAAATTTACTATCCAATGTCCAATGTCCCCTCCCCCCTCCCTGTATTGATATAGACTAACGGTCAAGACTCAAACAACAGATCTATGTACAGACAACTACCTCCCTTCTATTTTCAAAGACCTCTTTCGTCTGCTTCTAAATTATTTTCTGCTACTTGGCTGTGTTAATAAAAGCGACACTATTGGTTGATTTTCAATGACCCAATAGAAAGGTTGCACAAGGCGGTTGCGATGGGGAGATACAGTTATTTAACCCTTTATCCTCCCTCTAGTGTTTTCCTCTAATGGTCATACCCTAGATACAGAGTAGCTACGCACGGCTGTAACAACATGATAAACATGAAACCCGAATCAGTTGCCAAGAAAATTATTTAGGAAATTTGTTTGTCGAGGGTTGTTAAGTTTTGGTGTTCAAGCAATTATGCCAATTTATAGCAAATAGCATCAAATGTAAGGTAGTAGGCTGTTTATTCGAATCTTAAGAATTCGGTAACCACTAAACCTACTGGTCTTGTGGTGGTTTTAGTTATTTAGATTTTTCTAAATTAAGACGTGTCTGAACTTATTGCTAGCTAAAAGTTATGTTTTCGCAAGATTGTATGTACACCCCTAAAATGATATGTGGGGTAATTTTTGTCTGTTAAAACTCTCATGCAATACCTTTTTTCTACCCTTACTCAGCCAAAATTTTAGTAGCACAGCTACTATATAACTAAAGTACGTACGTACGTCAGTCGGTCCGATACTATTAATACTTCTTATTTTGCATGTATGTATATTAAGATCATTGGTATTCAAATACACACTCACAAGAAAAGCTTTACATTTACTAAATATGTAGTACAATTTACTTTATGCTACTACGCTATTATGAATATAATTATTCTTTTTTTTATTAAAGTACATCTATGAATTTATATTGACCAAATTTATATCATTTGATTTAATTTTACAAATTCATTAATAAGTTTAGATAATTAAAATTTAACAAATAAAAAACTCACAGGGATAGAACTATTGATGATAAATAAATCTTTCCACGATAATATTGTCTTAATATTGGTTGGAAGAAAGTGTTGTAGATTGACCTAATCATCATAGTAATCTGCCGCCTTAATTTGAAATGATAAGCAAATAATATTTACAAAGTGTATTTTTGCGAATATTAAACAGTATGCATAGTATACGCGTTAGTGACTGCACAATAAAAAAATCACCTTAAGCTTTATAAATTCTGCTTCTATATACAATTGTAAATTACAGCTTTTTTAAACTCAAGAACGAAGTTACGGAAAGTTTCATATGTGACATCATAAAAATACTTCTAAATCCATATCTTTCTAAAGGGTTTCCTTTCCCATTTCTCCTTCCATCTTTTTTAGCGGTATTTTAATGACGCCAAACATGACACTTTTTGTATCTCTATAGAAAACATTAAAAGTTGTTTTCCCTCAAATTGCCTTTCGAGCACTGAAAATCTCCCACCCCTGGATTTTATTATAAAACAAGGATGACAACATCCATAAGTAGCGAAGCACAAAAAATCATGGATGGAAATACGTAAAAGTAGATTTAAAGTTTATTTATTAAAATCAGGAATAGATTTATTGGAGAAAATAAACACGAAACCTTGTTTTATTTTGTATAACGAAGTCGGTCAAAGAAAATTACATAAAAGATGCTCATAACAATGGGAAAAATTATTTTGATACTGATATCCCAAAATGCATCAGAGATATGGAAAATAAGGGAAAAAATTTAAAAATAGCCAAAAACCTGCAAAAAAGCAGTTTGACCGTCATGGTTGTTTTCTCTAAACAACAGGGAAATTTGAGTTTGATATGTATAACTGAAAAAATTTTGGAAATCGGACCATAAATACAAAAGATATGGAGAAAAAACAAAAATAGCCTAAAACCTGCTGAAAGCCAGTCTGGCCGTTATAGTTGTTTTCTTTAAAGGACAGAAAATTTAATTTTGATATGTATAACTGAAAAAATTTTGGAAATCGGACCATAAACACCAAAGATATGGAGAAAAATGTGAAAAATACAAAAATAGCCTAAAACCTGCTTAAAGGCAGTCTGACCCCATAGTTGTTTTCTTTAAACGACAGGAAATTTAATTGTGATATCTATAACTGAAAAAAATTTGAAAATCGGACCATAAACACTGAAGATATGAAGAAAAATGTGAAAAATACAAAAATAGCCTAAAACCTGCTTAAAAGCGGTCCTATCGTCATCGATGTTTTATACTTAATTGTGCTCTTTAATGATGGGAATGTTGTCAAAAAGTTTCAGCATTCTATCTTTTATAGGAGCTGAGTAAATCCCATTTCCCCCATAGCGTTACGGACGGACTGACTGACGGACTGACTGACGGACGGACGGACGGACGGACGGACATAGTGAATTATAGAGTAGCTTCGCTACTAATAAACGAAAAACTACCCTACCTTTTTTCACTTTAAATCAAATTAAAAGGAAATTGTTTGCTCGACTAGTTACTTTGAGGAAAACCGTGCATCAACAAACCATACTTAACCTAACCTTTTTCTTTTTTTAAAGGTGAGGAAAACACTCAAGACCAGTCGTATAAGTATCTGACCAACGAGGAGATGAAGGGACTGGGCGACGACAGCATGCAGATTGACGTCACCAGCGACGAGAAGGAGAAGAAGGAATCCATGAACAGGTGGGTGTTGCAATTTGTAGTCTAGAAATCACGCAACCTTAATACATGAATATATTGATAGATTACAAGATATATACTTAGATAAAATAGATAAATAAATTAATATACATGTAGATAGATTAACGAATAGATAGATTGCTGTATGAATAGATTTATGAATAAATAGACAAGAAAGATTAGGATTTGATGAGAATCCATGAATAGGTGGGTGCAATTTGTTGTCTAGAAATCACGCAACCTTAATATCTAAAATTCTTTTTTTAAAAGAAATAGGATGTATGTATGTATGTCTAGTAAGACTTTATGCCCCAAAGACAATGAATAGATAGATTGATAGAAGAATTAATAGATAGATTAAATTGTTATATATATGAGTAATAATGAATAGATATAGGGGTAATTTTATATATGAATTAATAGATAGATAGCTTGATAATTGGATGGATAGATGAATTTAATATATAGATAGATTTAAGAAATAGATAGATAAATGAACTAATAAATAGATTAATGGATTAATAGATAGATGAATGATTAAATAGATAGATACATGAATATGAGCAAATCGATGGGGGGAAAACCATGAATTCATATCAGTAGCATACATAAAATTAGATACGTTAAGAAATAGGGACTATTATTCCAAAGAAAAAGGAAAATAGCCAATAAAAAGTAATACAGCAATAATATAAAAAAAAATATCATGACTATGTAATATATCCTGTGTAAAGTTATTTGTGCGTTGGAGGGTTTAGAATGCGTAGAAACTGTATAATCATCTTTGAATGGCAGACGAACCGTCAGACGTTTATTTTTAATAATACTTTTCTTTATTTGAATTTTAACCACACGCTTTTTTGTTATCCTTTTTTGGGTAGGGTGGAATAAAAAAGTGCTGCCTTCCTATAACTTATTTCACCAATCAAAAGAAATGTTTGTTATCCTATTATATAAAGTACTAAGCTTTTTTTGTTTGTAGCGAAGGATCTCGCTAGCCACTGAATTGATATGGTTCTCCTTTTGAGGGAAGCTTTGTGTATGCCTTAGCATGGTTTTAGGCTATTTTGTTTTTACAAATAAGTCTAATTATGGTTTTAAGCTATTTTTACCCTTCCATTTCCCTTCGAATGAAATGCCCCTAGATGCTAGGGGCGCAGCCGCTAGTCTCATTATATAAAGTAGTAGGGTTTTATTGTCTGAGGCTTAAGATATCTAAAAATGCTTGTCCGAATTGGTTTTACTTTTCAGGGAAGCTTTATGAATAGTTTTGGGTGGTTTTAAGCTATTTTTGTAACCTCCCCTGCTTTCCCCTTGAGGCTTGGGCGAAGCTAATTTAATTAAGAATGTAATATTAGAAAATAAAATATACAGGATTTTAATAAAATTAATGTATGTGTGTGTGTGTGTGTGTGTGTGTGTGTGTGTGAGTGTGTGTGTGTGTATTGCACCATATAAATGGTTTTTACTGTGCATTATATCATGAACATAAAGGATATAGCTTTTTTAAAATGTAGGCTTTTTTTGAGTAGGTTTATTAAATACAATTTCGGTGGATGGATCACATTTATTGGTTCGTTCATCTGATAGGAGGGGATGGGATGGGGTAAAGGGGGTAGATTGTTGGTATAGTTATTTTAGCCCTCTGATAGTTTCACATGAAAATCTGGTATAACATCCAAGTAATGATATATTCATTTTTAATTTGAGCTATATTCTAGGTTTAATTTATTTATTCTGTCGTTTAATTATTTTAAAAGTATCCTCTAATCCTTAAAAACATTATTCATCCATAGTCTTAAGTTCGCTTCTAAAGTCATTCTTCGGTAATATTGTAACACTATGATAGTAGGGTTATATAGGTTGTAATTATGCAGTGATTCTATGGTATTTCACCGTTAGAGGATTGGAATTTTGGTGTAGATACGCCCTAACAGATCGACTGAGATAAGTTGTAGGATTTGAACATTGGACTGTAGCCTAAGTTATATAAAAAAAACTTTGTGGACATTTATTATAGTTTCAATCTACATAGGGGATGACTTAGCGGAAAAACGGAAAGTTTCATGTGTGACGTCATAAAAATACGTCTAAATTCATTTTTTTTTTAGGGTTGTTTTCTCATCCATCCTTTTTAGGCGTATTTTTATGACGTCACACAAGACACTTTCCGAGTTTATATTGAGGATGTACTTTAGATTGTCGTCCATTGTCTCAGCCCTAAAGAACCCAGAATTTGATAAATATTATCCGTACAAATATTAAATTAAATTTTGTCAGTCGTTTAAAAAAAATAGGTTTAAACTTCTTTTTTGGAAACAGGAGAGAGATTAAGAGAAACTTGGAGGTAGTAGACTATGATTAATCTTTTTTCACGTTTTCATTCGAATCCGGTGGATAGGAACCGGCTCTCATCCATATGAAAAAACTATGTCTAGCATCGTATTATATCCAGCTTTCTACGAATATAGAAATGTACAATCATAAGATTAAAACTAGTTTTTTTAGCCGGTGACTTCGTCACCTCGGGGCTAAAAAAACTAGTTTTAATCTCATAATTGTACATTCTATATCCGCGGAAAGCCGTTTATAATACGATGCGAGAAATAACTATTCTCGTATTCATTCGAATCCGGTGGATAGGAAACGGTTCTTTAGGGGCTAAGACAATGAAGATAAATTGATGTATATTTTCAATATTGATAAACAAAATTACCCCCTATGTTTAAAGATTTAAATTATTGATGAACAAGTTTAGACTATGCAAATTTGAAACAAAATGATTGAATGATTTGAAAAACAAAAATTGAGACATCGTGTTTAAAAAACTTTGGGTACCAGTATAATTAACAGTCCATTGTCCCCTTACTCCCTGAGACACAATTCTTTGT
The DNA here is from genome assembly GCF_053477335.1 of Acartia tonsa. Classification (NCBI taxonomy): domain Eukaryota; kingdom Metazoa; phylum Arthropoda; class Copepoda; order Calanoida; family Acartiidae; genus Acartia; species Acartia tonsa. Next base: position 41,151,847 of record NC_137266.1, read on the forward strand.
TACTTTTGAATATTGTCATCCTTGTTTATCTTATATGCTCCATTTTAAAACATATGTCTGTTTATGCTTTGAAATAAGTAGATGATGAAAAATAATTTTGATTTATTGAGACCCTAATTTTAAACTTTACTGCCGTGCACTATATTGATAATGTTCATTCATATTAGCAAAAATACACAATAGCAAATACATAAGAGGGGTTGTTATTTGAAAAGGGTTAATAATAGTAAGTGCTGTTTTAATAATATACAAAGAGGATGGAGAAAATGGTCTGTAAATTACAATGGTTGCACTTAAAAACTTTGTTTTCTTTTATTAAATCTTCATTGAATAGTTCAAGATAGTAGTATCCAAACTTTCCAACCAATAATATCAATCTATGTACATCAATTTATCGTTTATTGTCTTATCCCTTATGATCCCAGGGTTTTGATGATTTTTATGCGGAAGTTGATGTACACCTATATAAAAAACAGATATAGATAGATAGATACACTTATAAGATAGATAGAAAGATACATAAATGTAAAGACTTTGGACTCAAAATTACTCTTTAATTTGATGCAGTTTTTAATTTATGATCATAGTAAGTAAGACATGTGTTAACAAAAATAAATAGAAATATATAATATTTTAGTAGGTAGTAAGCTAGGTTGCGTGATATTTTAATTTTCGTATGAAATTTTTAAAAATATATCATGTATTGATCTATTCTACTATCTATCTCTTTATCTAACTAAACCATAAATTTATCCTATCTGATTATATATCTATCTAAATATATTTGTATGTATTTTTATCTAATTATCTTTCTGCCTATAAATCTATCTGTTTCACTGTCTGTGTCTATATATCATATTATCTATCCATCCATTCATTCAATCATCAACTATCTACCTATCTATCTAAATTACCATCTAACTATCTCTTTAGCTGTCAATAAAATCTATCTATCTAATTATCTTTCCATCTATATATCTATTTATCTATCCATCTATCTATCCATCTATATATCATTCTACCTATCCAACTATCCAACTTTACATTCATCCATCAATCTATAAATCAATCTATCTACCCAACTATCTAATTATCTATCTCTCTATCTAGAGCTACCGAGGCTAGCATAGAGAAGAAGATCCTGGAGATGGAGCGGACCAGAGACTTGATCAACAAGGAGGCCATCATCAACAATGATATGGTCGACAATGTTGACATCCCAGTCAAGCCTCCCGTGTCTGCTGGGTAAGTTTACCTTTTAGGAACTTAAGGGATAAGACAATGAATGATAAATTAATTTACAACCCCCCCCCTCCTCTTTCTTATTGACATCCCCGTCAAGCCTCCCGTGTCTGCTGAACAAGTGTAGCTGTCTAAAGTGCTCTAGCAAAATGGGGATAGATGTCACTGCTTTTGGCCTACCTATTCTATTGACGTTTGTAAACCACCTATACCACATCTCCTTAATAGAAGTTTCTTTCCCCCTTCATTTTCTCTTTCCCTCTACTATGACGTCAATAGAATAGGTAGGCCAAAAGCTGTGACATATATCCCCATTTTTTCTAGGGCATAGTTCACCCCCCTAGGATTTTGATTTTGAGGGATAAGACAATGGATGATAAATTGATTTACAACCCCCACCCCTCCCCAATTTACGTCCAAGGGTGGGGGTAAAGGGGCGTTTCCCAACCTCAAACTTTGAAAATCCCAATTTTACCCCAATAAAATTTTTTAGTATTAGATTACCCCTCCCTCAAATCTTTGAAACCACTCATTTACCCCATCAAAATAAAAAGCTTGAACGTCCCTGCCCTCTCTTATTAAATTTTAGAAAATTATTGGTTGAAAAGTTTGAACACTGCTAGTTGCAACCAACTAATTAAGATCTAAGGGGGGAAGATTAATTTATCATTCATTGGGTTTTCCTTGTAAAGGTAATCAACTTAAAAGCCCTTCTGATAATTAACCCTTTGATATCACAGCTTTTGTTAAGAAGGACTTAAAATATAAATGTATACTTGCTTATACGCCAAGGAATTCATCCTTACAAAGGTAATTATCTAGAAAATTTACATACATTTAGTTCTCAATAGAAAAAAAGATTATCTTTATTATTTAATAATATTTCACTTAAAATCACAAAACCTTAACTAAAATTAATTTTTATTAAGATGTAAAATATTTGAATTTTAAATATTTTTACATATTTTGTTGATATAAAAATATTTACTTGAGAATTTAATTTAAATCTTGACATGATTTCTGTAATTTTAATTAGAAACGTTCTTATTTATATTTAAATCTTAAATATTTTTAAAGTAAATTAAGATGACGGCAGTCGGTCATTTTAGCTGTTTGACTTTCTGGCGGCTTTGGCTTCTTATTCCGAGGATATAGATGCCTGCTGGCATATTTTGTTGTTCATAATGGGGGTTGGATAGTGATAGTTTATTATTCTTCATTTGATTCCTTGATTGTTATTAAAAAAAATTATTTTCTTGGATTTTTTAATATATCTTATTTTATAAAGTAGTAGTAGGCGAAGGATCTCGCTAACCGCTGAACCGATATGATTCTCCTTTAGAGTGAAGCTTCATTAATCCCTTGGATGATTTTAGGCTATTTCATTTATATAAAAAAGTCATTATATGATTTTAAGCTATTTTTCTGCCCTTTCATTTAATTCCCATTAGTCTAATTATAATCTATGTTAAAAATTCCTATCTATCTATCTTATTTTCATTTGAATGTCTATTTATCCATCTATCTAAAAATTTATCCATCTATCTAAAATTTGATTTATTGATAGTTTTTGCCTTACAATCAAATTATTTACACATTTCAAAACGCTCACACACACACATACAAACACACTCACAAAAATGGAAAATAGGCTTTCCTCATTCATTTTACAATCATAAAAACATTTTGTCGACCTACAATTTTTTGAATTTTATCGACTTGGTATATATGGCTTTGAACAAAAGTGGTCATGTTTTAAGATATATACCCATTGGTTTGCGGGAGGGGGGGTGTAGTGTAGGATGGTATCAACATACCTCTTTAAAATAGTTATAAACCTTCCAAGGATTTTATGAGAAGTTACACTTAAAAGGTGAAACATATCTGTTGACCAGTTAGCGAGATCCTTCGATACACACAGACAAACATCCTGTTACTTTTATATAAGAAAACATATAACTATTGTTGGGAGATAAAAGTGTTGTAGATTGTCCACTCCCTCCCTGATAGCAACATTCACAATTTCAAATTTTTTTCACCTTTTTTGGCACATCATGAATTTCATACAATAGTTGAAAGGTCATGCAGCTTAGTTTGCACTGGCTTGCCTGAACAGGGACGTCCAAGGGAGGGGGGTTACAGGGTGATTACAACCCCCCCCCCCCCCTCCCCAAATATAAAAACTTGGAGGTTCATTGCCTGAACATAATATAATCAAAGCCAAAACCTTTTCATTTTATGAAAATTGTGTTATATATTTAAAAATCAAGACTAGGCAGCCGCTTTAGTAATTGTTGACTTACTTGCAGCTGCGGTCAATAATAAGCTGCTGTGAGGCGGAATTTGGAAAAGTAATAACAAATGATGGCTGGCGGCTATATTTTGCAGCTGCTGAAATAACGGCTAGGCTGTGGATCAGCCTAAGTTTGTTTTGGTTACTCAAAAGCCATGCTTTTTTCAATAAGGACACAGCAATCATTTTTATCCATTTTATACAACAATATAGATAGGTAGATAAAAGAAAGAGAAAAGAGAGAAAGATAGAGAGAGATAGAGATTTCCTTTATGATATACGCTGAGCGTATAAATTGTAGTTTTTGCCAAAAAAAGACGTTTTCCAAAGTAAGCAAAAAAGTTATTTTAAGCTAAATTCATAATTGAAATTGTTTTTTACTTTAATACCGATTTAATTAATCTACAACCAATTCTTTCCCCTAATATTTACGAGGTACCATACCTAGTAATTCTAAACCACTTGTTTTTAAATTGAAAATTATTTTAAGAAACATAAAATCAACCAATCACGTGTAGAAATATATGTAGGTAGCTTTAATATCAAAATTACCCCCCCCCCCCTTTCAACATTTCTGAATAAAGTTTTTCATAATTCCCTTCCCTAGAATTATGAAATTTGACATTAATTTACTTTTGATTATTTTTCATTTTATTAAAACACTACCTAAAAAACTTCTACGGTGAGAAAGAGAGAGAGATAGAAAGTAAGGGAGGGAGGGATGGAGAGAGAAAGAGGGTTTTAAAATATTTGTTTGTTAGTCGTTTAAAGTGTCTCTTTTTGCATACTTACATTACAAATAGTAGCTAAAAATGGATAGCAAAGACATATAGTGAGAAAGATAAACAGATAGGATAGCCAGAAAGTGAATTTTGAGAAATTGAGTAAGAAAGAAAGGGAAGGAGTGAATTTTAAGGAATTCAAAGCTTTTTGTGGCAACATTAAGTAACAATGGAGTAGGAAAAGTAATGGGAAAAAGGAAAAAAAATACAATGTATAGCATGTGAAAAGTCATTTTTCAGTCTACTAAAATGTTTAAGTGAAAATACACATCCTAAAAAGTTTTAGCTTTCATGTTAGCCATGTTTTGTTTAAAAGATAATTTTTAAACTTCAATTAAGACCTAATTAGTGAAAACTATTTGTAAAAATGTTTTAAAGAATCATATATTTAATTGAAATTACAGAAATCATGAAAATTAAATGTTTTTGTGAATAGTGAAAAAAAATCAATAATTATGAAAAAATCATTGAAACAGTGAAAAACTAAGATGTTAATTTAAGGGTGAAAGATGCAATATCCTATGCTTCGGTAGCAACGGCTACAAGTTTGGGGAACACTAGTACAACGTCCAGTATGTGGAGAGAAAGGTGGTTACCCCATTCCCTTTTCCCCTTTCCCACTTGTGCAAAAGTCGTACATTAAATGGAAATCTCAAATTTAGCGCTACTGTAAAATATGCTCATTCATTTATGCATTTTAGCATTATATTTACATTTTTGCCTAAATTTGAGATTATCATTTGATTACAATTAAGGCTAACATAATCCCCCCCCCCCCCTTGTGTGAATTTTCAGATTTTCCTTTGCCTTCAACATCATTATTATTAACAAGATCTTTTAAGAGTGATTTTAGAAAAAATTACAGCCTGCTAGTAGAATGACAAATGAAGACATCTTTGACTAATTAATCTATATTGATACGTTTTTTTTATCAGATTATACTAACCATTACTTCTTTTGACTTTTAAAATTATAAAAATAACTAATTATTTTTCTATTACTATAGCAAACTTACTTGGAGATCGTAAGTATTTTGTGTATTTCTATGTAGTCACTTTTTAGTTTAGTACCATTTTAGTGTTTTTACGTTTGTTTTTTTCAGTTGAATTTTTTTTATAGACTTATTTTTCTTTATTACAAATTTTGAGTTTATCTAATAAATTCATTCAGTAAGTGTTAGGTGAATGAATGAACTACGGTGTTTTCGAGATCTAATTTAATGAAATCTATCTAGAAAACTTTTTTTTTGTACATTACAATTTAATTTTAAAAATTATCATCCTTATCTTATTTGTTTAAATCCAGATTTGCTTTAATGGAGTATTATAGTGAATCAATTATACATTTTCTCTTCCAAAACACAAAAGTTCATTTGAGAATCTAACCATAGATAATATTTGTTTTCTTGCATAATGAAAATTTTAAATTTTCACATAGCTAAGATGGCTTCTAAGGTTATTCTTAAAACAGTTTTATTACATCTGAACAACATGCTATAGTACTGTTATTATTTGCTGTAAATCGACCTTAGAAACCATCTCACTGTTTCGAATTTGTACTTAATGCGTTAAGATTATTCAAAGTCACATTAAGATTTTACTTCGCGCGCCCCTCATATTGGGCTGACATACAATTTAACCAATTTTTTAAAACAGCAATGCTTTTCATAGGAAAACAAGGCTAATTATGGCTTTAAGTAGCGCAGTAAAAAAACAAGCTAACGATATTTTGTTTAAAAAAGAATAGTAGATTATGTAACATTTTTGAGCTATAGGTGAAATTAAAGTCTATGTTTCAAAGAATCAAAATTGTTAAAAATATTTTTTTTAAATCCGCAATTAAACAGGGAAGACATACCAACAAACCCTAGTTACATATATATTAGCTGCGCTACTATAAGTCTTTTACCCGTAGGGCTTTCCTTAACTTTACCTAACCTAACATCATTGGACTGCACAACATATTTTTGTCCTAAAATTGAAACTTTTTTTTATTATTGTATGAGTAGCGGGACAAAGTCAGCCATGTGACGTCAAATAAAAAGAGGGAGATGAGAGGAGAGGAGAAGTGGAAAAAAAAACTATTAAAAAAAGAGATGGATAATAACTCATTTTTATGACGTCACATGGCTGATTTGTCCCGCTGCATGGTATGATAGTTTTTATTTATTGACCACTCCCCATTTTAAATTCATAATGCTTGATGTTCGCAATGTATGTTTAGTTTTGGCGATTTTTCCATTCCGCCTAACATTAATTAAGTTTTGGGCACTCGACTTAATGAACCAACGAATTTAAATTATTCAATTAAAGTCCCCAAAGTTGTTAAGCCAAAAAATAAGAAAACGTTATTATAAAACTTTGAGGACAAGTGTAATAAACAGCCCATTGTCACCTCCCGCCATGGAAATAGTTCCTTATTTAGACATGTTAAAATTGTCCAATTGTTTTCAAACTTGGCATGAAGATTCCGGTAAAAGTTCAAAATCTGTATGTCATTTTTAAACAAGATGATTTATTTCATTAATTTTTTTTTGTTATCATTGACCTATCGACTTATTTTTGGGATAAGTAATTCCAAGTACGATATGGCATAATTTTGTGCAGTTCTGATGCGGAATTGAAGGACCACCGTTTTTTTTTATTTTAACAACTTTAGTGACTTGAGCTGTTAATGAAGTAAAAATGGTAATTTTATATCATATAATAAAAAAAATTTTCTTAACCTAATGGCGTTACTACTAGAAACCTGCATTTTCTATAAAACGTTGTTCAAATAATGACACTAAGATTAAATTCTATTAAATAAAAATGTACTTTTTTATAGAATTAGAAAAGATTTTGTAGTTTGACTTAAAATGGTGTTCATTAAGACATTACACCATTTTTAATTTCGTTTTGTTTTATGCATGTTTTAGTTATTTTTATTACCCCTTTTATTTTTAACAGCGCAGCTACTCTATATAATTACGTATGTTCGTACGTCTAACAATGTAAATTAAAATAAATTATTGTCCTTTATATAAACTTTATAGAGAATTTTTATGTAAGATTTTAAGGGGTAAGGCAATGAAGGTAAATTGATATGCATCCCCAACAAAGTTAACCTTTCTGTACTAGTTATAAAATATTGGTTAAAAAGTTTTGCTACTGCTAGTTCTTAAACCAACAAATAAGAGATCGTTTATAACTTTGTGTATCAGTCAAATTAATAATACTATGTTCCCTTCCTCCCTGGATTTTATGCTTCATTTTGACTGCTAACAACATGTTTTTTTTTTATTGCTGCGTCACTAATAGATCTTCCATTATTATAATATTTTGTAAAAAATTTCAATTCTTGTAGGTTCTTGGTATCCTTTATGGTGGATGCACGTGGTGGGGCAATGCGAGGTTGCCGCCACTCTGGCGTTAGGGTCATCATCCCGCCCCGCAAAGCGCCAATGCCAATGCGCGTCACCTGCAGGTAAATGTCGTCTTGTTTTAAGAGATTTCCAGCATTTTCTTCTTCCTATCTCAGAGATTTTTGTATTTCATTTTATAATATATTTGATTACCTATCTAACCTTTTATATAATTATCTATTTAATTAAACTATCTATTATAACTATCTTGCTATCTTCTTACCGATATCACTATTTAATTAACAATCTATTTATCCATCTAACTATCTATTTATCCATCTAACCATCTATTTATCCATCTAACAATCTATTTATCCATCTAACCATCTATTTATCCATCTAACAATCTGTTTATCCATCTATCTATCTATCTTTGTAGGTATCTAAAGAAAGATAAGTTGGTCCATCCCCCACCTTTGAACGAGGGCGAAGCTCTGGCCTCCAGGATTCTGGAGCTTGGTCCTGCCAAGGCAAACTTCCTTGGCCCAGTTATAATCGAGGTCAGTTTTACTTTAAAAATTTACGTGATATCTTTGTGTGTTTCTGTATAGGAAAATATCATTAACCAACCGACTAATTTAAGGTTTTTCTTATCACATAGGCTTTATATGCGTTTTAGCTTGATTATTTTTCTATTAAGGTAGGTCATAGACCCCCCCCCCCCCAACCTCTCCAAAAAATTTTACTCTTTAGGTTAAGCCCCAATTGGCACTAGTCTTAGTTATTTATTTTCTATCTAAATATCTGTTTATATATTTTGGTAATCTTCTATCTATTACACCTAACCCTTCTAATCTATATAAACTTATAAATCCAAAGTTGTCCATTTTTTTAAAGAAGGTGTATCAACTTTTTTTATAGCTAGCCGGTTCTTTTAGTAAGTAGTAGATGTAAAATTTTTCATAGAATTCAGATATGCAATCGGTTTTTTTGTAGACCTCTTATTTTTTAAGTAATTTAAGTTTTTTAAAAAAATAATTAAGTCGGTTTTAGGGTACTAAAACGCAACAAAATAAAAGAAGAAAATTGCCAGTAAGAACAAAAATAGTAAGATCTTTAATTTGACACCTTACTTTTAAAATTCTGTTGAGTAATTATTGAAAAAATCTATTTTTTTTAACCTCGGTTTAATAAAAACTTTAGACCTAAATATTTTCTCAAACAGACATAAAAAACATGGGTTCATATATACCTTTAGAATCAGAAAAATATTACGAATCCAATGTAAGCAAAATTGAAAAAAAGTAAAAAAATTAAAAATTAAACAAATGGCCAATTGTATTTTTTGTTCAGGCAACACTATCGTCTTCCCTTTTTTACCCCCTCTTTACCCCCTTCCCATTTTTATACTCAATTCAAGAATTAAGACGTTGCCTGTACAATATAATATGATATTTTCATATAATTCCTTTTATTGTAGTTTATATACTATATTGTAAACTTTTTTTTTCAATTTTGCTTACAATGAATTCGTAATATTTTTCTGATTCTAAAGGTATATATGAACCCATATTTTTTTACCTGTGAAATAATAAAATTAATGTCAAAGTTTTTATTCTCGTGGGTTTAAAAAAATCGATTTTTTCAATAATTACCTGACAGAATTGAAAAAGTAAGGTGTCAAATTAAAGATCTTACTATTTTTGTTCATAATGGCCATTTTCTTTCTTTTTTTTGTTGCATTTTAGTACCTTAAAATCGACTTAATTTTTTTTTAAAACTTAAATTACTTAAAAAATAAGAGGTCTACAAAAAAACCGATTGCATATCTGAATTCTATGAAAAATTTTACATCTACTACTTACTAAAAGAACCGGCTAGCTATAAAAAAAAAGTTGATACACCTTCTTTTCAAACAATTTTTTGTTGACATTTCTAAAATTAAAATAATTTATGATTTAATTAAAACATTAATCTTATTACTTTTTAATTAAATTTAATTAGAACACTACTTAGCTTTTTAAAGTGTTAAGTCATGTATTTTTAAGTAAACTAAAAGCGAATCTTTTCCCTAAGTAAAGTTTGTCTGTTTATATTTTGCACTTGAATTTCATTGATTTAACTGCTTTAATCCATTATATATATATATATATATTCTTATAACTTACCAAGTAAGGTCTGAAAAATGTTTTTTGCTTTAATTTGCCTTTATTATACAAAACTTTTATAAATATTTTTAAAGATTTTGTCATCCTTTGATATTATTTATGTAATATGAATTTTTCATCGCCTTTCAATTTATTTTAAAAAGCCCCCCCCCCCCACTCAATCTTTTAAAACTCCCTATTATACCACTCTCAAAATAAAAAGCTTGGACGTCACTCTCTATCCTAATGCATGTTAATCTCAAGGTTTCAAAAAGCTTTACCATTGGATAAAATCGTTTTATTTTTTATCAATTTATAAAACTGTAAATATTCATAACACTAAATTTAAAATGAATGATTACTTAGTAAAAATATATGTTTATTTAAAATTGCAAAAATATATTGAAATTTATTGGCCAAAAAAGCAACTACTTTATTACTACGCCGCTATTGTTTAGGGGCTCTATATTTGAAATTGAAGAAAAAAGCCTTAAACCATCCCAGGACTAATTTGAAGCTTCCCTGTAAAGAAAAACTCAAACGTTGCAGTAGTTTACGATATCTTTAGCTACAAACAAATAAAAACATCTCTGCTTTATATTATAGGAAACATAACGCCATGGTGGAAATATTCAAGTTAAGATTGTGATATATTCATTTCTGTACTGTGCTACTTATGAATGCTGTCAACCTTGTTTTTTCTAATTCTATCGTGAATTTTTACGGGCTTGAATAAACTTCTTATGTGCCTACTTACTAAAAAGATTGCACTTTCAAACTAGATTTACTACTTTTTAGTGTACTTATGAAATAGATAAAAAGGTTACATAGCTATTATTCAGATAAAACCTTGGTTGCTTCTGGGGTTTAAACTAAACTTATCTTTGTCTTTTATTCTCTTCATCTATTTAAGCCTGCTTTTCAATGGCAGGTTTTATCTAAAATAGCACCTACAAAAGGTTGAAATAGCTAATAGTTAATTTTATGTGTTTTGTGAAACAACCTTTCTTTCATACATAGGATTTAAACTTCTAAATATAAAATGCAGCCTTTATACATAAGTAAATTTTTTTAAGCATAGCACTTAAACCCCATTAAAATTAATCATACCTGCTTGAACCGTCCTATCGTTTGAAGACTTCATTTGGATTTGTTTTTAGATTTTCTTTTATTTTCGATTTTGAAAAAAATTAAATTAGTTTATCTATCTATCATATGAAATTATCAATTTATATTTAGTTCAATCAGTTTTGATTATTTATTGTGCTTATTTGATTTAAAGGCTATTGATTGAAAACATGACATGCGTTTTATTGAATAGTAAAAAAATGATAATAAACAAAAAAAAGCCCTATTTGTTAATTTATTGACATTGCTTGGTCCGTCAGTCTGTGATGTTTATCTTTATAAGATTTTATGGTTTTAGATTATCTGCTAGTAGCTACGCCTCTAGATGCCTCTAGGAGCACTTGAAGGAAGGGGAGGGGGGGGGAAGCGAGTCTTTACATTAAATTCTAATTTTTCGGAGCTATGTATTACCCTCTGTCGCGGCTGCAATCCAAACAAAGCCGACTTTTTATCTAGGACGTAACAGCAGCCTGAAATAAAATCCATATTGTTTCAGCGGTTAATCTTGTTACTTTTTAAAAATAATTGCCTTTTTTCTAAAACACTTAACATCTTATCCATAACTCACTTAGTCTGTTTGTCCATCCATAATATTTTGTGCTTCGCTACTTATGGATGTTGTCATCCTTGTTTTCCATAAGCCGCAAAAATAAAAGATTAAATTTGTCCGTCCGTTGCGATTTTGTTCTTGATTATTTTGTTTGCATAACCCGCGCATAAATAAAAGCTTGAATTTCATTTGCTTACATTATTACATCAGGATTAACGTTTTTCCAACACAAAAGACATCCTTTATTTGTAGCGAAGCTACTCTATAACTTGTCCATGCGTCACTCTGTGTAAGTTTAGAAAATTATCTTGGTTATGCATGAATTTTTAAGTATAAGTTTGCCTAAGATTTAGTTACTTTTTAATGCAAAGTAGACTTAGTATTTTGTTTAAACGAAACAGAGGTGGATTCTTAAAAAATATTAGGCTCGCTGCTCGCTCATGAAGCAAAATTGTTTTTGTAAAACATCCTCTAAAATAACAAAAAAATCTACAAAAATTAAACAAAATCTTATGCTAATAAGCCTTTTATGATTTAATTTAATTTTTGTAGATTTTTTATGCGATTTTGGAAGATTTTTCACAAAAAATAATTTTGCCTTACCAGCGAGCAGCGACCCAAATTTTTTTAAAGAATATACCTCAGTTTAGCGTTTTTGCACCTAAATACAATAAGATGAGTGGCTGCCGAGCCCTAGATTATAATACATCTATCTATTACATAGGCGTCCAAGGGGGGGGTAATGGGCCATTTGGCACCCCCAAACGATTTTGGGGGTGCCGTAGGCACCCCCAAAAATTTTGTGAACAATACCCCCCCCAAAAAAAAATTACCCCTACCTTGGGGGTGCCGTAGGCACCCCCAACGATTTTGGGGGGGGTATTTACCCCCCCCAAATTGAATGTTCTTAAAAAAAAATTTACTGTCCAACCAGTTAAAACAGTTCTTAACCATGATAACAAAAAATTTAATAGTTTGATCATGTTTTATTTTCTTGGGCCTTTATAAGGGCTAAAACCATCCCGGGGATCTATGATGTAATTGTAAAGCACTGAAGATTCCATAAAATAGATACCTAACTAAATTAAATATTTCATTAAATAATGAAAAAGAATTTCTATAGGCGATTTCTTTTGGGAGGATGTCAGGGTGTCTCAAAACTAGTTATAAAACTTACCAGGACCTTTAAGACGCTTCACTTTAAAGTAAAATCATATTGGTTCATTGGTTAGTGATTTAATTATTGTATTTTTATGTTCTAAAGAATGAGATACTACTATATATTTGAATAGTAGTGACGCCCTTAGCATCTAAGAACTCGTGTTTTCTAAAGGGTAAAAAGGGAGGAGAAAAATAGCCTAAAACCACTCAAAGGATTGACCTATAATAGTGTGGAACCATCATGGGATCTATGTGAAGCTTTCCTAAAAAGGAGAAATCAGTATTAAAAGTAATGAAATCTGAAGCTATAATCAAATAAACCTTACTTACTACTTTATGTTATAAGATAGTACTTATTAACTTAATAGATTAGGTAGGTGCTTTTTTTACATAATTAAATTACCCCCCCCAAAAATTTTACCCCCGGGGTAAATTAGTTTGGGGGGGGTTAATTACCCCCCCCCCCAACAGATTTTGGGGGAGTATTTACCCCCCCCCAACAGACTTTAGGGGGGGTAATTACCCCCCCCAATAAAATTTTACCCCCGGGGTAAAAATTTTGGGGGGGGTAAAAAAAAATTTCGGCGCGCTTCGCGCGCCATTTTACCCCCCCCAAAAAAAAGCTTGGACGCCCCTGATCTATTAGACATGATTTCTATATTTGAATGAAAAAGGATTCGGCTAAGTATTCCAAAATATAATTAAAATCAATGGCAAAGTATCGAACAAAGTTTGTCTTCAACTAAACGTTAGCCCAATAAAAAATATTCTCTCTCTTTTTTGTAACAAATGAACAACTGCTCTATAACTCTCTTTGTCCGTTTGTCTATCTTCATTACTCAAGGATGTTGTCATCCTTGTTTATGTATCAAAACACTTTTGTAGAATGTTTGTCTTCCACATTTGAAAGGGGTGAGGCGTTTAATTGAAATTCTATTGAGAAATGAAAGGGGCAATTAATTACACTCCCATAAAGAGGGGGAAATAGAATTCATTCCAATTATCTATCTATCTATTTTGATCAATATTATAGGCAGATAGGTTATAGGTTTAACTTTTTAAAATGCATTAATTTTTACTTTTATATTCTTGCTATATAAGTATGTTTATGTATGTTTAAGGGCGTGTAGACTGTAGACCTCTCCACCCTTTCCAGGGGATATTTTGGCTAGGGGGTTAAAAAGATGTACAAAATATTTTACCCCTTGAATTTTTTAATCTTCCTTGCCCTAGAGAAGCTTTTCCCTATGGACCTCCATCCCCTGCACCATGTGCACGCCACTTTATTCTGGTAGGGGAAATTCGCCTGTAAATTGTACTAATACTAAAATTGTTGTTTTGTAAACCTCTTTATTCGCTTAAAAACTTATTATTATATATTGATTGGTTGGCTCAAACTAGCAGAGTCCAAACTTCTTAACATTGAGATGTGCATCAATTGTAGTCTAATGTCTTATCCCTTAAATCCCTGGGCTGATGTATTCCTGTTGCTTGCAAGAAAATTATCTAAAAAATGTTTTCAATCAATCTCCCCCGGAATGTATTGCATTTTTTTCAACACAAAAAAACATGCTTTCCAAAATCTAATCTTGCACTTTTTAAATTAAGTCAATTTTTAAATAAAATATCTTTAACATGGTTTGGTTTATAAAGAAAATATGAAATACGATTTATTTTCTTTTTAAAATTTACAAATCAAGGAAGGGAGGGGACACTGAACTGTTAATTTGATAATTACACTAGTACCCAAAGTTTCGTTGGCTCAAAAAACATTGGATACTTTATCAAACTTTGATTGGTCAGTTCCAAAACAGTTGTGTACAAACTTTAAACCAATAATTTTAATCAACCAGAGGGGCAATTTTGATTATCGTGATTGATGATGTACACACATTTATCGTCCATTGTCTTATTTCTTCAGATTCCTGAAACAAATGTCTTTTTGCATTCTTTTCTCCAACATGTGTTTTTTATTTATCAAATTATAACCTTTCCTTTGCAATTTTTAGTAGCAAAAAGTTATTCTCTAACTCACTATGTTGGTTAGTAAGTATATGTAGATACAATTTTTTTGTGAAGATTACACTGACGCATCAGTATTTATTACAGTCTGTCATTCTGTACGCTTATTTATATCTAAGGTGCTTTTTGTAATACGTTTTGAATTTCTTTAAAAACTTTATCCTCTGCTCCATAATTCATTTTGTCCGTTAGTTTGGCTGTCCTAAAAATTGGCTAGAAAAGTTTTCATCCTTGTTTACCCAATTTCTGCACTCATTTTATTCTTTTTGTTTCAATCTCAAATTTCCTTAATTTCTAATTCATACTTTTAATTTTTAAATATTTCTTTTCTTTAACTTTCTAATTTATCTATCTATCCATCTCACTAATGATCTTATTATATTTTAAAAACAATGATAAAAACATCTATGATAGCGAAGCTTTAAACTTGTAGGACGTGCTTAGCTCCTGACATTGTACTTTGTTGTTTTAGGAATCAGTACTTCAAAATTCAAATAAATAGGATATATATTCGACATGAAAAAAGTTTTATCAAAAAGTTATAGATCAACATTTTTTAATGGACAATCGGACATATTGTCAAAGATTTATAAAAAATACTTTCTAAATGTATCTAACTCTTACAGAAATCTCCATGCCAAGTTTAAGATCAATTGGAAAATTTTAACATGCCTGAAATAACAAGGGAGCTAATTATACAGTATGACCCTCGAAAAAGTATTTTTTAGGGTATACAGCCCTTATTTCTTAATGTATCATAAAAAATAGCATATGTCCTTGTTCTCTGTACATTTCCACACAAACATATATGTAAATCTTAATAGCCTTGTTTATTTTTCTAAGGCAATGTTCTTCTTAATTGTTTTATCTGAGTTTTTAAAGGCAAGGCTTTTCTACAGTATGACCCTCGAAAAAGTATCTTTTAGGGTATACAGCCATTATTTCTTAATGTATCATCATAAATAGCATATATCCGTGTTCTCTGTATATTTCCACACAAGCATATATAAAAAAAATTAATTTTACCTCCATTAACACCGGAGATTTTTAGAGCTAAAGTTTTGAAAAAGTGACTGAGAAAAAGAATTTTTTTTGTTTCCCACTATTTTTGGATGGTTACATTATGTCTTTCTGGTAACTGAAGAATGATAAACAAAGAAAAACAAGGTAACAAATCATTTCTTTTTTAATCCACCAAAAAATATAAATTTTTAAAGACAAAAAATACTACTGCATGAATTGATTATTTGCAAATTTCAGGCTATTTACTTACCCTTATTTATGAAAAGGATTAATTATGACAGTTGCTCCGCCCCCTTTTTTGACATCTCAATCACTTAATAGGGGGTTAATTAAGCTTTTTAGACTAAAAATCATTATAATGTAATTTTATTTTCCTTATAACTTTTTTGTTATTAAAGTAAGGATTATGAAACAAAAACAATATTCCTGATATATTGATAAAGATTTATTTGTTTTTTTAATCTAAAACAATTTTGCCTCATAAATAAGTTTTTCAAAATATCATTACACAAAAAAGACTCAAAAATATGTGTAAAAAAATGCTTTTAACTTAAAACCTAAATTTTTTGTTTCATTTTTGTTTAAAGTTTCTGCTAGTAACAAAAATAATAGGATTTCTATCTTAATTTTGCCACAAAAGTCAATTTTTGTTAAAAGTTACTTTTTGCTCAGTCACTTTTTCAAAACTTTAGCTCTAAAAATCTCCAGTGTTAATGGAGGTAAAATTAATTTTTTTATATATGCTTGTGTGGAAATATACAGAGAACACGGATATATGCTATTTATGATGATACATTAAGAAATAATGGCTGTATACCCTAAAAGATACTTTTTCGAGGGTCATACTGTAGAAAAGCCTTGCCTTTAAAAACTCAGATAAAACAATTAAGAAGAACATTGCCTTAGAAAAATAAACAAGGCTAATATTAATTATTTATTCTAATTGAATCTAGTGGCTTCGCCCCATGCCTTTAGTGGTTTTAATTAAGATTGGGATTATATATTTGTTTTGCTTGATTTTGATTGGGCGAAAATCTACCTTTAGACTTATATGGGGGATGAAATAGTTGTAGATTAATGCCAGGTCATTGTTCTATCCCCAATGTGATCCATATGTACAAAATAAAAAAATATAAAATTTCTTAAATTATTCACCGTGTTAATTGCATTTATTTTCATAGTATTTCCTTATTTGATTTGATTTAAAACGTGCATTGTTTTTTCATTTTTAGATCTGTCTGATTATTTATCTATCTTATCAAGCTATTAAACTATCTAGCTACCTAACTATCTATACAACTTTCTAGCCACCAAACTATCTACCTTTGTATATATTTATCTGTCTATCTATCTTATCTATCTATCTATCTTATCTATCTATCTATCTTATCTATCTATCTATCCTATCTTTCTATCCATCTATCTATGTATATATCTATTTATCTATCTAGGTTCCCCACTTTGCATCCCTACGTGGCAAGGAGCGCGAGATTATAATCTTGAGGTCGGATGATGGAGAAAAATGGCGCGAACACAGCCTCGACGCTACAGAGGAAGCCATTCAAGAGATCTTACAGGTCAGCATTCTTTAGATAGTTCTAACGTTTCTGTATAACTATGTTTTTTTTACCTAATATTCTAAATTTAAAAAAAAAAACTGCAGAACAAAATAAGTTTTTAAACCAAAATATCTATTTAGTGATTAAATGGTAATACATGTCAAAAGTTATTTATTAATTTTTGCTAGTTAATTGGCTAAGCCCCTAGCATCTAGGTGGTGGGAAAGGCAGAAAAAAGACTTAAATGGCTCAAAACCATTCATAAAAGCGGGATCTTAACGAACAAACAAAAAAAACATTACTACTTTTTCAGCTGATTTTGACTTTTTTTACTTTTCAGGAAAGCTTCGACGGCGAGGATGCGGCTAGCCAGCTGGAGGATTTGAACACCAACCGCATCACCCGCATTGTCACTACCGACTTCCCGCAATATTTCGCGGTCATTAGCCGCATCCGCCAAGAGCTGCACTACATCGGCCCGGAGGGCGGGCTAGTCAACAGCTCTGTTGTTCCACAGGTTGGCAGTTTATAAAATTATTTGGCTGCTAGTTGAGATAGATGTTATGTTATCCAGTTATCCATCATTGATATACGAACATATACTAGTTGCTTTCCCCTCCCCCCCTCTCCTTAGGGATTATATAGGGTATTAGGGTGTCAAGAAAATAGCCTAAAACCACCTCTAGACATTCATACCTCTTTCCTGAAAGGCATATCTCAATTTGAGCAGCCTTTTCATAGATCTATCATATATGCTATCTAAGTATGCTTTATTCATTTATCTATGTATCGCAGGTTCAAGCAATGTTCCCACAAGGCGCACTCACCAAGAAGATCAAAGTTGGCTTACAGGTAAATATGTTCCGCCCCAGGAAATCCGCCAACGCTACTGGACTCTTCAAGAAGATCACTATCAACCATGTTCCCAAGAAGAAGCGCTTTTGTTTGGTTTGGTAGATTTTCGGGGCGTCCTATTGGCTGATTTTTTTTTGTTTACATCACTTAAACACATAATCTGTCCCTATTGGTTGATCTCTAGTCACATGACAAAATTAACTATTCCAATTGGTTGATCTTTAGTCACATGACAAAATAAGCTGTCTCTACTGGTTGATCTCTAGTCACATGACAAAATAATTTGTCCTTATTGGTTTATCTCTAGTCACATGACAAAATAATCTGCCCTTATTGGTTGATCTCTAGTATTTTACCCTTTCACAACCTTTCCTAGATCATTAATGATTCAAAGTTGCCATAAATGCTTGAAATTTAAGGAATGCTAATAACATTAAAAATTAAAATTTTGCCCATTATCTTGCCTTGTAAAAAATTGTAGCATATCAATTTCTAAAATCCTTTCCATTTGTTCCAAGTACCTCAAATAAAATTGCAATACCAGATTATATTTATTCAACAACAACAAATAATTTACTTGAATAATTTTTAGTTAATTTCACTGCTGTCAATAAACACAAAATTATTAAATATTTGTGTGATTTTTTCTGTGTTTTAATTAATTTGTAGATTTAGGCAATTACAAAATTAATTATTTATGTATTATTGTTTATTTGATGCTTCAAGTTAAACATTTTTTTGCCAAGAACTGAAAATGCAGTGAAAATTTTCTTAAAATTATTACCTCAAACTTGAAGCATTATAACAATTTGAAGAATTTTTGTTATGTTTTTGTTTTTATTACTGTATTGTAAAATATTTTGATGGACTAAAGTTCAAGTCACCTGAAAACATGCATAAGAAAAATATTTCTGAATGCATTAAAAATATTTCTTTAACATATACCTAACTAAAGAACATAAATTTAAAAAAAAATTAATCATAATTGCTAAAAGCCAAATCAGTATTTATTACCAAATCTACCTTTAAACTTCATAAATATTTAAGACTAATAAAAAAGTATTAAGGATGAAAGGGTAGATTAATTATCCCCCAAATTTCAAAATGTGCACAATTTTGTCTTGTATTTGGGGGAAAAAGAAAAGACATGACTTATCTTACATTAACCTATCCCTGTATCCCAAAGAATGCCTAAATACAATGACTTATGTTAGTGTAAGAGAAAAATATGTAAAATATGTTCAGTAAAATTTGCTCTTAAAAAAATTTTTGACAAAGGCACTTCAAAATTTTTATGTATATTTAATTTTTCAAAATCTTACAATTCTTTTGTAAAATACTTTTTACCTAATTAGGAGGATAAGTTAAGTTAGGTTAGGTTAAATCAACTAGGTAATTTACAATTTTTGTAAGATTTTAATAATTGTTTTATTTGTAAGATGTAAATTTAGTCAACACTCTTAGGTTTAGTTTAGGTTTGGTATAAGTTAGGATTATACAGGTTAGGTTAAGCAAGAGTTGACTGTTTCAAACCCGGTTTTTAGCTTACAACAAAATACAAATTTATTTTGATGTTTTTTTGTCAAACAAAGATGTAAATTATTATAAAACTTTGTCTAGTGTTAAAACATGTTAGTAATTATAACAATCATATCCTGTGAAATAACTCTAAGAAACGAGATAAAACGTCCATTCCTTTATATTTGTAGAAAATATGTATGTTATATTAAGAAAAAAAGCAACATAAAATGCAATATTATTAAAGTTCAAGCAAACAAATAATCAAAATAACAATTCAAACATAAACAAGTATAGATTTTCAAGATTAAAACAAAGTTAAAGTTAATATTTAAAATTAGACTTTTCACAAGCATTTGATACTATACATTCCAAGTTACTGTTACAAATCTAAATATTCAATATTTCAAATAACTGATCAAATGGACCTAATCAAAGCTTTTGATATTCTGCATTTAAATTTCTAAACTGTGTACAACGCGACCAATAACAGAATTGCCAACTTTTCTCACAAATATTTCTATAACCATTACTTAAAATAGTTAAAAACAAAAACTGTTAATAGTTAGCTTTAGTATTTGTTGTATTGTAAAATCTAAACTGTTATACCTCTCTTATTCTGTATGCCATGGTTGACAAAATAAACAACAATTACAGCCAAATGCCTACTTTTAAAGCACAAAGTTGACTGGTATTTCTGTGAGCATGTTTATTTGTTTTGGCAACCATGACGTTTTGGCGCCTAAAGATCTGCTTTTTTGGCGCCAATACTTGTTAATTGTATCAACTTTACTGCTTAACTCTTGCCATCCTCTAAATGAAAAGCTCAAGAGCCTTGCAAAGCTCAAAATCAACAAATAATTTTTTAAAAACCCTTTGAAACTTATAGATTAAGTCTTTTTATCAAATCTTTTAGCTAGATATTATTTTAAGCCCCTAATACTGAGAATTATATTTTGTAAAATGGATAGTATTTATTCTGTAGTATTTAATTTAAGTTGTATGTTGTGAATATTTTTGTAATCTTGTGTAAATTAATAGATTAGGACCCTTTTTCTCATATAATTATATATAAAACTTAAATTTATTTTAGAAAATTAGGTCCTTTTCTTAAGGTATAATGTAAATTTTGTTTAATAAATAAAAATCCCCCTTCAAGATATGCATACATTAAATAAACAATTTTTAATGCGATTTTTATCAAAGAAATGGGACTTTAAAATGTGCATTTTTGGGGGTGGATTTTTGTTAATTTTGATCATATAATATGCCCATAAAAATTCAATGTTAATCCAATAAAATTATTTTGAATTAATACCCAACAATAAAATTTAAACAAAAACAACAAATCATCTTTTTGCTTTATCAAAAGCTAAGGTCATCTTTTTGAAATTACAGAATTTTTTGCCAAATAAATGTTCATCATATAAAAAGTTTATGTTTATTCAAAATAATTTTATTGATCTGGGCATAAAAATACATCAGTTTTTTTTTCTCAATAATTTTTTTCTTATTATTTTCTGAATTTCATCAAAATGACCTTTGCTGGTTAGACGAGGAGTTTTTTTCTTTTTTCTTTATTTTAAATTTATTTTTGTTTTGTGAAGTATTTTGATGAAATTCTTTTTTCTTTTTTTTTGTTATTATTTTGTTTATTAATTCATTTTTTATTTTTTGTTATTATTTTGTTTTATTATAATTTTTTTTAATATTCCAAGTAATTATGAATCAAAGATAAAAACACGTTGACCATTTACCTCAAAAGAATGGAAGAGATTATCCTCCCCCCTAATTTTTTTTATTTAATTATTTTGCTAGCTCTTATCCAATTTTGTAACTGTTAATTAAAAAGGCTTAAAGAACTTAGGGCAATCTCTTAATTAGTTGTCTATGGAGTTAACGACGTAATTTGTAAAGAGAACCACTTTCTCTCTGGAAAGATGAGAGGAGGGGGGGGGGGTAGGGTTATCTCCAACTCTATTCTAATAGCATATTTTTTCTTTACAAATAACCTATATCCAAAAAAGATTATTTTTTCTCGATAAATAGCATATCAACGTTTCTTTGATCTGTAAATACTTGGAAATAATTCATTATTATTATTTTATTTCATTTTACATATGAAACAGTATTGGATAATTTTTTGGGGGGTGAAATGACCACAGACTTAAAATTTAAAAGTAAAGATTAGATTATTTCTTCGACCACTTTATCATAGGAGATAAATTTTGTAGGGAGTTTTATACAAATAATTAGAAATGGCAGGTTTTGTAATACAGAATACACTCAAAACTGTCAGTATTAGCATCTCTTTTGGGTAAAAATTTGGCATCTTTAAAAGTAGTAACAAGTTTATTTTAAAAGTTATAAGTACAGAATAATCTTTATTTAAGTGTGTGTTTGACTGAATTAGATTAATAGCTTAAAGGAACCCTGCAAGAAATACACCGCTTTAACTGAGGAAAGACTGCCACGAGTAGACCCATTACCCAAAATTTGAAGCCTTCAGCTTCAATAAAAAAAAGTTACAGACATTTCAAAACATTTTGAAAAATTTTCAATGCTTATGATAGAAATTTCAATATTAAATTACGTCGTCTAGAGGCAAAATTAGAAGCTTTTTTTTGTCAGAAACTTAGGCTGCCAGTAACTGATAACATTCTTACAAAAAAAAACACCTCTTTTCACAGTTAAAATCTCTTTTAAAAAAAAATACATTTGAAAGCGTAAAATCATAGCGGAAAAAATGAAACTAATGTAAGTAATACAGATGATCAACTGCAATTGGTTGTTCAGCGGACTTAGCGCAGACTCGGCCTTCTGATTGGCTAGAAATCCTAAAGGCTGGCTACACTCACACTACAGTACTCTCAGTACAACGCAAATTAAATTGAATTTTTTAAAATGATTTTGACTATAAAAAAGGGAGTTTTAATGTAAAAATGTTATGAGTTACTAGCATCCTAAGTTTCTGCCAAAAATTCAAAAATTAGCTTATAATTGTCTATCTAGGCGACGTATTTTAATAATGAAATTTTTATTATTAGCAATGAAAAACTTTCAAAATTTTTATTGTACTAAAAATATGATTTTGAAATGTCTGTAACTTTTTTGTTATTGAAGCTGGAGGCTTCAAATTTTGGGTATTGGGTCTACTCGTGGCAGTCTTCCAGTAGTTAAAGCGGTGTAGTTCTTGCAGGATTCCTTTAATAATGATAGGAAGGGAGGGGATATTGAACTTTAAATTATATTTTATAAACATGATATCTAATTCGTTGGTTTCGTTTGCATTTATATTAAATATTTAGTAGTTGGTTCGAAATAACAGTGTCTAACTAAACTTTGTTTATCATCATTGGGAATTTTATCATTTATCGTCCATTGTCTTATTCCTTAAGACTCCTGTATTTACTTAAGCATTTTATAATCCAGGGTATGGCGGACAGGGGAAGGGGTGTCTCAATGTCTACACCCCCGTAAATATCGCTTTTTATGAACTGTTTGGGTCCAAATCACTACAATACTATTGATTTACCTTCCCCCCCCCCCCCCCCCCTCCTAATAAGTAATTTCGTGGTTGCTTGTAAGAGGGTTAAGGGATTTCTTTAAAACCATTTTCTTTATCAAACACTATTAGCTGAGCCCCCAGCTAGACCCAGCTAGACCTCTAGGAGATTGTACCGAGGAGGGAGGAGCATAAGTCTGTTTATTACACTAGCCCCCAAAGTAATAAATACTGTGTTCTTACTCATTGGCTCAACAACCTTGGGGACTTTTATTGAATTTTTGATTGGGTGGTTCATTTAGTTGAGTGTCCAAACCACTGATTGTCATCTACTTTTGTTTATCATAATTGGGGATGTACTTTGATTTATCAGCCATTGTCTTATCACTCTAGATCCCTGGAATAGTACCCTCCCCCCAAAAAGATTAAACCATCCCATGACATGCTACATTGTAAAGGAATACCATATCAGTTTAGCGATTAAGGATACAGACAGATAGAAATCCTGTAGCTTTTATATAAGAATATTTAGTTTTTAAAAATATCAAACACTTTAGTAAGGTCTAAACAACACAAATTAAAATTTATTACATTACAATGAAAGATTTTGTGTATAAGTAAATTTTTTTAATTAAGTGGCAGCTTAAAATTTAGTTTTTCTGGTCTAAGTGGTGTAAGAAATCTAAACTTTTTAAATCATTTACTGTTTTATATGTTTTACAAGTTTTTTTTATTTTTATGTTACTTTTGTTACTTTTTTTATGTGCATAATTCGTAAAAAACGGCAAACCATGTAAGAAATTTTGTTAAGTTTAAACTATAGCCGCTAAGAAATTATCGAGACTCACAAAAGTTATCAGAAAATATTAGCGATTTGCTCAAACGTTTTATAATTGTAGATTTTAAATCATCGTATATGAAAACGGATTGGTTAATAGGATATTTTTATGTACGCGACTAAAATAATTTGTTTATACAAAGAAAAATTCCCTATAGTCATTATGTTTGGAATATTTCTGTTTTACAGAATACTTCGTACTATTTTATGACACTGTGACTTCAGACATTTTTTTGATTTTTGTATTAAATTCTGTTGATTGTTTGTCCTTAAACAGTCTGTCCAACCATTAAATAAGGGGTATTCAAAAAGGTTTAGACTTTAAATGTAATTTTCTGTTGTTTCATTGAATTTTATACAAAAAACAGCAGCAGTTTTATTAAAAATTCATCTTTTTTCACTTATAATATATTTGGTCAATTTATCCTATTTTATAAAAAAGTAAGTTGTATGTATGTTTTTGTGACCCAAATAAGATCTCATAAACCGTGCTGTAAAGTTGCTTCCACAAATTTTCAGGAAAGTTGAGTAGTGGGTAAGGGTTGAGAGACACCAAAATATAAATTACCTACCTCCGAGGAAAAATATAAAAAAGAACATTGTGGGGACCCGTAGTCCTCCCCCCCCCTACCTACCTCTTGGGGGGAATGGTTATTAGAGGATAATGGTGAAGCCATTAGTGTTTAATAAATAGGTAGTAGGATTGTTACCAACTTACAGCCAATGTCCCCCAACCCTCTCTAATTTTCAATAATCATAATTATTGTTCTTTTTGTGATTTTTAAATTTGATTTGTTTTCAGGCCCAGCCAATTCCCCCCGAGTTGACCGCCAAGTTGTTGGGTAACAGAGTAGCTGTGTCTCCCATTGTTACTGTCGAACCAAGGAGGTACGTCATTTTTTATTATGAAAGTGCACCACTACTGCCATTAATTAAATATAGAAAATACACCAATAAATTTTTTCCCCGAAATTCAAGCTCTGAAAAGCGTTTAATGTAAATAAATGGATGACAGCTTTCTAGTATGTTTCTAATGTTCTGGATATATACTTTACACTGGGTAATTCTCCATTAAACCTCCCTCCCTTTGTTAAAGCACAAACATACATTTATGGCAAATATGGTTGGAGGACTAAAAAGTCGTCTTCGAATGAATGGTTGTGGAAAATTTATCATTTTGCTTTTACCATTTTATAATATAAAGTGGTAGTGTGTTTTGAAATTGTCTATGGCGATGGGTATCTCTGAGATAGATTTTCGGGTATGCATTCTATGCAGGGATCTCAAGGGATAAGACAAAGATAAATTAATGTACATCCCCAATGACGATAAACATAATCACCCCTTCTTTAGATGAAGATTCTTTTTGTATGAACAATACTTGTTAAAGCCAAACAAACATTAAAGTACCAAATTATTTTAGGCGCCAAATAGGGAAACGTGCTTTAAAAACTTTGGGTACCAGTATAATTTATAGTCCAATGTTCTCTCCCACCCTTTTTCAGAGCAAACATTACAAAAAAAAATATTTTCTTTCAGGCGAAAGTTCCACAAACCTATAACTCTGACCATACCGGTTCCCGTGGCCGCCGGCAAGGGCATGATCAACCAGTACACCGCCACAGACAACCCTCCCACCCTCCGCCTTCTCTGCTCCATTACAGGTAGGCAAGCGTTGCTAGCCACCTGGCGGGGTTAATCAGTACTAAAATTTCATAACTGCTCTGCTCATGCATTATTTTATTGTACTGTGATACCTTTTACTGAAAGATTAATGTTTTAAAAGATCAATTTTACATCATGGTACAATAAAATACATGTATAATTTAAAAATGCAGTTTAAAGGGTCTTTCAAAAAAATTGATTTTTCTTGAAATTAAAAAAAATTAACTGGGAATTTTTTGAAAAACCCTAAGTTTTACCAATATAAATAAAATGGGAGAAAGGGGTAAGCTGGCTAAATTTGATGAGTTCAAAAAATTTACTCAATTCTCAACAATTTTTTTGAACAAATCAAATTATAAAAATTAATGTTGTAAGAAGTGAAAACACTAAAAAAAAAATTCATGGATATGAAACAAAAAAGAAAGTTTGTTAAATGAAAAAAAGAATTTGAATTATAAAATCTTTTTTTAATTGTTTCATATCTAAGAATAGTTGAAAAAATTTGTTTTTGGAAAATTCTTTTTTCAATTGTTTGACAATGAAAAAAAGTGAAAAAAAGAATTATACAAAAAGAAATTAAGTGTTGGTGATGAAAGATTTCTAGTTTTCTAAAATAATAACTCCCTCAATTTTTTTTACTTATCCTAAAAGTGAAAAATGTTATGTTAAATTGAAATTATTATTAAGACAAAAGTAACTTTATTTTCAATTTTAATATAGCATAATTTCTCTTTTAATATGTAAATACTGACTTCCATTGATTATAGATAGAAATTATAGATTTTAGAATTATCTTATACTTATTAGATTTTATCTAAGGACAGATTTTAGAAACTTTTCTCATCCTTTTCTTAACCCTTGATATATAAATACTACTGCATACTTCCTTATAGATATTAGAACATAGATATTTTAGGATATATGTGACCCCCTTGTTTTCATGTGTTGTATGTATACATAGTTTTTAATATAGATGGACATAGACTTCTTTTATTATTATAGCAGTATATATATAGGTAGTTTTTACCCTTTTTAAAAAATTCTCCTAATCTTTGACACTCATTTTGAATAACATTATAGTAGACTTAATATAGAAAATGTTATATAAATAATAAGTGGTAAAAAATCATAGACAGTCAACTTTAAAATACTTCAAAAACTATAACAAAAAAACTTTCAAACAATAACAATAGGTCCAAATAGCATAAATATAATGTTAGAACTATATATCTTCTTTAAAGTAATCATTTTATGAAAACAAATTTTAATTAAATTTTTAATAGAATATATTTCAAATTTTAAAATTTCAAAATTGGTTCTTTTAAAATAAAAAATTGAATTAAAAAAAGTATTTGCAATAATAACTAGTACTAATAGTACTAATTTTTATTAAAAAAACAAAATAGACTTAGATAAAATATGCCTACCAAAAATAAACAAAATATGTTATAGATTAATAAATTAGTACTGCTAGTACCAATTGTTACTGTGCCAAAGTACTTGAGATAGTACTAACTGCTGGTAAAGTACCGCCTAGTGCCTAGTTAGTACTAACTGCTGCTGTTTCTAACTTTGTGCCTGTATTGTTATTGCGTACCACCTCAGGTGTGTTCAGGAAAAGATCATTAAAAGGTAAAATTTGGGCATTTTTTTACATCTCACACACACTCCTTATAGTCAGGCAGTTTTTTTAACTTCAACAAAAAGATAAAGTATTAATAAGAATTTTTATTAAAGGATGTCATGATTTTATTTATTAAATGGCTAAGTTTGGTTTTATATATATAGATTCTAAATTATACTTAATTTGATAATTTAAAAAATTTACTTTTTTCAACAAAAAAATTAAACATGGCATTCTTATATAAAATTTTTAATTTGCCTCATCTCATTTATGATATGTTTATGTATCTCTTATAAGATTATAATTTTTTTTATCATAAATATTTTTAAAATTTAAATTTAACAAAAAACTAAATTGGAAATTTTATTAACGAAGCAAAATCTGTACATCAAAAATGTTGATTATAATATTTATAATTTTTCTACAGTGGGCCGAACAGGTTAAAAAATAATTTCAATCATAAAAATGATTGTTTTTCCACAAGATTTTGAGACAATTTTGAATTCTGACACCACTTTTATTTTTTTCCTTTATTTTTGCTCCCTTTTCTTTTAATTTATGCAAATTGAACCGCTGTGCAAAGTTTGAAACCATCATTTAAATGGTTGAGACTGGACTTTATGAACTCAAACAGATCTTGGATGTAAAGCAACCCATGAGAAAGACATTGTTGTTGTTATTGATCCTTGATTCAGTTTTAATTCTTTTTTTTAAATGAGTGCATGCACCTTGTTCTAAAAGTTGAAAGAACATTTTATCTTTTTAAAAATAGCGACTTAAAATTTTTATAATGATTAAGAGAAGGTCAAAGGGGAAATGAATTTTAACCTAAAAAAAACTATATATAATTTTATATTTTGTTAGTAAACATAATTGAATATTTCCATTTATAGCAACTAAAAAGAAAAATGTTTTTTCCTTATTAATGAACAACTGCACCACTTT
Source organism: Acartia tonsa (assembly GCF_053477335.1). Lineage (NCBI taxonomy): Eukaryota > Metazoa > Arthropoda > Copepoda > Calanoida > Acartiidae > Acartia > Acartia tonsa. Next base: position 41,180,047 of record NC_137266.1, read on the forward strand.
TTTTCAATTATGCCCTTCTTATAAAAAAAATATTTTTATTAAAAAACTTTGTAATGGGAAATTTGAGCCATTGTTTTCTATTCCACTTGATATGTGTGCAATTCAAATGAGCACCAACTATTGACAGATTTTATAAGCACAGAGTTAGTATGCATTATATCATTTAACTTTACCCATGAAAGGACTTTACAATTATATTTTCTAAGATTAATTCAGTTTTGGAATCATGCTTTAGGAATACTAAAAAAGAGGGCAATAAAATAAAAAGTTAAACTTTGTACAGTTAAAAATTAAACACTTTTGCATAATTTTATTCTATCCAACTTAAGCTTTTTATATTTTTTCAAGTTTATAAATTAGATTTTATATTCTTAGGTTCATAAATTGTCCATTATTTTTAGATAGTTTAAGTTCCTAAGTGCTAAAAGTTCAGGATTAAAGGTTTTTGGTGCTTTAATATAGTTTTTAGTTTTATTTAGTTTTATACCATTTATAATGTATTAGGATAAAGTTTTTTGTTGGATAGGATTTTAAGTTAGTTTATAATATGTTTACTCATTGTATTTCACCTTATTAAAAAAAATGCCCATATTTTACTATAAATCATTGATATAAAATATACTGTATAAAACCTAAATTTAACCCTTTGATAAAGCTTTTTCAAAATCTAAATGTTATTTGTTATTTTTTAAATAAAAAAAATAATTTCAAAATCAAAGGGTTGATATATAAGGTGTTAATGATTTTGAATGAACAACACTGTAAAGCTAATTATCCTGAGCTTTTAGTCGCAATAACAATTCATTTTCAATAAATATTTTTCATTCCTTAAACTTTTAGAATAGAAGTTTTAACTGCATGTACAGTTACAAAATTTTATCAAAATATTTTGATCCTTATGATATTGATAAAATTGAAATATTTTTCTAGATGAAAACTATATGTATATTATAGCATGAATTGCTTACAATAAATTTTGCTTTTTTCACATTCAGGTTGCTTTTTCACTTTGCTTTTATAGATTTTTAGTGTGCTTTTTTATTCACCTTTAAAATGGAAAGAAGAAAATTTTTGCATTTTTTGTAAAAAGGAAACAATCAAATGCTTGTTACAAGTCGAAAAGTATGATTACTTATTTGATTAGATTTTATATTAAATATTAAATGCTAGAAAACTTTAAAGCAAATTTATCTGTTGTTTTCTTATTTTTTTGTTCAATACGATATTTTTTAAACTAATAATTGTTTATTTGCAAGCTTTGTCCTAATTGGCCATGCTTTTAAAAACTAGTTTTTGATTAGTCAAATTCTGACTAATTGCAAGCATTGATCTAAATGTTATGCTTGTAAACTCAATTGTTATTGGTTTATATTTAGGCGGAACAACTCGAGCTCAATGGGAGGATGTGACAGGTTCGACGCCCCTTACCTTCCTCAACCAGTGTGTCAGCTTTACCACCACGGTTAGTTACTTAGCTTTTAACTTGTGCTTTTGCAGAAGCTATGTGGTTTCTATAAAAGAACATAATCGGAGTATTGACTGTAGGGTAGCCGCACCGCCAAAATTAAAAAAAACAATACAATTTTATACTAAAAAAAATAAAAATGTTAACAACTCTTCCTCATTCAATTCCAAGGAAGAAATTTAATATTTCTTTTGGGCGTTTGTTATCGAATGAAATTTACTTACACTACCATTAATTACAGGTGTCTGCCCGCTTCTGGTTGATGGACTGTCGCAACGTGCAGGAAGTTACCAAAATGGCGACCACCCTGTACAAGGAAGTCATCCATGTGCCCTTCATGGCCAAGTTTGTGGTATTCAGCAAGCGCCACGAACAGCTGGAAGCGCGCATGCGCGTCTTCTGCATGACCGACGACAAGGAGGAGAAAACACTGGAGCAACAGGTGATTTTGGGGCTATTATTTTTCGCGCGTTTTTTAATAGTTCATACATCTATCTACCTATACATACAAGTATATATTTATTTTCTTATTTTCTTTCTATCTAACTTTCTATCTACTATCTATCTTGTATTTCAGGAGCATTTCCACGAGGTAGCAAAGTCCCGAGATGTAGAAGTACTGGAGGGTAAAACCCACTACCTGGAATTTTCAGGTAATTAATCATCCGTTTATTGACAGAGAGGGAGGAGACATTGGAATATAAATTATATTGGTACTCATAGTTTTATAAGGAATTTATCTTATTCTGTGGGTTAAAAACTTAGGATACCTTTATTAAAATTTGAGTGGTTGGTTACAAACTAATATGCCCAAACTTTTCAACCAATTGTTGATGCCTCCCCCCCCCCCTTTTTAATTCCAAATTAATAAGTTGTCATGAAAACTAATCCAATCTTTATATTATAACAGGCAACCTGAACCCCATAACCAAATCTGGTGATCAGTTGACCAACAGATTCCTGGCCTTCAGAGAAAATAGGCTACCTTTCTCTCTCAGAGTTAGGGACCCTAATAGTGAACCTACAGGTTAGATGACAAGATAGATAGATGGATTAACACATAGATACAAGAAAGATAGATAGATAGATACAACTGAGTTAGGGACGCTAATAGTGAACCTACAGGTGCATATAGAATATAGTTAGATAGATAGATTGACACGCATATATAGATACAAGAAATATTTATAAATAGATAAAAAGATTTTTCCCACTCAGAGTTAGGGAACCTAATAGTGAATCTACAGGTACATACAAAATATATTTATAAAGAAATATAAGAGAAATATAGAAAGTTAAATCTCCCTACAGAAAAACAGATACAGATAGAAAAAAATCAAAGACTTGCTGACTGTCGGAGGACTGAAAGACAGACTAAAAAAATGAAAATAATAACAATCCATTTTAGGTCGTATAAGCTTCTTCAAGGAGCCCCGCCAGGCCAAGGGCGAAGCCCTGGCTACCCCCATCTGTAATCTGAATATCAACCTTCCTGCTGATATTAGTCCGGATCATACTTTCACTGACAAGGACCTACTTGCTATCCAGGTATATATTTTCTATCTTACATTGATATCCAGGAATATATTTGCTATCTTACTTTGCTATCTATATGTCTAGCAGTTAGCTAAAAGTAGTAGCTCAGTGGTAAGGCACTGATTTACGGTGGTGAGAGTTTGAGTTCAAGTCCACATGTGGCAACTCGAATTTCTCAATTGAAATACATTCACGCAACTTCCCCTTGGTTGTGTAAGAAGGGAGATAATTGACTAGTTTGGATACTCAATAGTCTCGTACATAATATCAGTGCAACCCTTACCCAAGCTCCTCTGTGGAGAGCGTGATTCATTACGGTGACTTAATTTGGGACACCTGCCATACTCGACGAGGGTGCGGTATTAACGAGTACATAGCTCCCATGAGATATAGGATCAAGTCATGGTGGCTAGTATATTAAAGTGTCTCGTCCTACTCCAGTACTACTTCGGTCCAAACTATGGCTACCCACACACAACTAAAAGTACATCACAATACAAAAAGTATATCTATCTATCTATTTAGGCAAAGTACAGTTTCCTAAGAGAGGCAGGGTACGGGAAGTACAACACAATACAAAGAGTATTTCTATCTATCTATTTAGGCAAAGTACAGTTTCCTAAGAGAGGCAGGGTACGGGAAGTACAACACAATACAAAGAGTATTTCTATCTATCTATTTAGGCAAAGTACAGTTTCCTAAGAGAGGCAGGGTACAAGAAGTACAACACAATACAAAGAGTATATCTATCTATCTATTTAGGCAAAGTACAGTTTCCTAAGAGAGGCAGGGTACGGGAAGTACAACACAATACAAAGAGCTGATCTCCGAATTTCTGACATCTCCAATCTGCTTGATAAAGATTGGATAAAGGTAACAATTTATTTATTTTTATGATAAAATGTAAGCAACTTTTGTTTATTTTTAGTATATATGTATGTCTGTCTTTCAGTCCTTCTGTCAGTAATGCTGCTCTCTATTCGGTTCTCTCTGTCTGTACTCTGTATGTCTCAATAATTGTACATTGTAATTGACCAATGATAAAATCTAAAATGGCCTATAATTATTGTAATTTACCAATGCACTGGTAAAATCTGTACTGGCCTATCAATGGTCATTTGTATTGGATGACGTCATTATTTATTAGTCACTGTAAGCTGCTTCTAAAATGTGTATCAATCTGCAGGTGGCCAGAGAGCTAGATATCGAAGACCAAGACATCAACCTGATAATTACTGAATACCCGGACAATGTTGGCCAACAAGCCATGGTCATGCTCAGGTAAAATAATAATATGGAAAAGTTTCCCTTAAAGTGATTAGTCGAGCACAGAACCCCTCCTTCAATATTTTTTTAATAAACTTAAATTAAGGGCATTGTGGGTTTTATTATTATTTTAGGACAGGTTGGGTTAGGTTATATTAGGTACTAGGCTGCCATGAATTGCTGGGCCCCGCATTTATAGGCCTCAGGTTTATCCCCCCCCCCCATTGGCGAGGCACAGAAAAAAAAACTATCCCTTTCCCCCCACTCCTTATTTTATGTACGGTTTTCAGTGCTTGATGGGCACTATGTGGGAAAGTACCAGTTGAATTCAATTTGATTAAAATTGGCATAGCATGACTATATCTATAGAGTTTATACGCTTTATGACCTAACAATTACTAGAGTCTTACATTCAAGATTCAAATGAATAGGACAGTTTTAACATACCTAAGTTTACAATATACAAATAAACAAATATTTATTATTTTAAAAATTAGAATAAAACGAAAACTATGTATGAAATGATAGCTTTACTAGATAACATACATATAAGTTAAACATATGATCAGAAGCCATATAAAAAAAATTATAATAACTTATATATAAACCACACTGATATTTATAATCATTTGAAAAAAAAACAAGTGCAATTATATTTATTACAGCGCAGTTATGTATTGTTTGTCAATAAATCAATAGATTTCAGTATATGCAAGCTTTAATCTATTCCACATACTAAAAATATATATTTAAAATTTGATTTTAATTTAAACTTTGGTTTTACAAAACCAGGAACTTTTTAGTGGTAAAGGAGATATTTTTGTTTCTGTGCATATCTACATATGGAAATTGTCATTCTTTTTTTTCATAATTTTTGTTATTTTACATGACTAATGACGTATAACAACTCTTATATAATCAAAAGAATATTTAGATATATTGTATAATTATCTAATAAAAAGGAATAAGACAATGGAACTAATTTTGATGCGAAAATGTGCGTTTGGTAGATTATACATTTAAAGTATTTGATATTTTCAACATGTTTTTGACAAATTTTAATATTAAATTAGTTTAAAACTTTAAAAAAATTTGCAAATATGGTCACTATCCTTATACTAAAGTAACAGGATGTCTGTGTGATTGTGTGTCTGTACCGAAGGATCTCGCTAACCGCTGAACCGATCGGGTTCCCCTTAACAGGTTAGCTTCTCATAGGTTCCGGGAAGGTTTATAACTATTTTCTTGGAGGTGGAACACCCCCAACCCCCCAAATTTTTTATTTTATTTTTTCTTTTAAAATCTAAAATAAGAAATTGGGTTATTAAATTCGACTCTCTTCTCCTCAAGTGCCCCTAGAGGCCTCTAGGGGGCGTATCCGCTAGTAATATATATTCTACTGGAGAAGATTTTCCTTTTTTATGGTATAGCTCTGTACTGCAGCTTTTTTTAAACAAAATTCTATTATTTTTGGGTAAAAATCTTTGAAATTTTCAACAAGAAAATCTACGAAAAAATGTAGAAAATACTATTCATTTCAGGTTATGGCTGAACACCGCTGGCAACCGGGCAACTGGTAACATCCTGAAGGACGCATTGACCGCCTGTGGCCGTCAGGACATTATTGACAGCTGCGCCCTCGAGCTGGCCGAGGTGACCGACAAAGAGGAGCTCAGCAGAGCTGAGAACCAGCTCGGAAAGGTAATATTTAATTATAGACTAGCGGATTCGATCTCACCCCACTCCCATTTTTGATCATAGTTTTAAAAATAGAGATTTCTTTTTTTTTTTGGGGGGGGGGAGGGTAGGTAATTTTCTAGGAGCGATTTATCTTAGGAGGGTAGTGGTACCTTACTCTAAAATAGTTATAAACCCCGTAAAGGAGAACCATATCAGTTTAGCAGTTAGCGAGATCCCTTGGTACACACAGACAGACAGACACACAGACATAGATCCTAATACTCTTTTCAAAGTATTTATTAATCTAATCTAAAAATGGAATTCTTAACAGACAAACAGTTTATTATATGAATACCCAGGGTAAAGGGAATGATAATTCTGACAAACAATTCTAAAGGAAAATTTCCTCCACAACCCCCTTCTCTTTTCCTCTCCAATTCTTACCCACCACTCTTCAGTTATATGAGAAAAAAAACAAGATATACAGCTAACTTCCAAAGGTTTCGTGATTTTTTTTGTAGAATTTATTGTTACAATAGCTAGGCCTGATTAATACCTATTATATTTAGTCACATATGATAAAATTCCAAAAATTATTCTATTTATGTATAAATAAGTATTATATGTATAATGTGTACCAATAATTTGGTCAGATTGTTCTTACACTGTGTAACCCAAAATTAACTAAAAATCAAAATTTTATGATTAACAAAATTCTAAACTAGGAAAACGGCTTCCACGGAAAAGCAAACGGCGGAACGGCGACAATTGCCGTCGAGGAGGAGCCCATTGCTCCGTTAACCCCATCGCCGACACCTGCAGCCCGCCATTCGACGGCCGCTGGTGGCGGAGCCACTCAACTGAAGCGTGATTTCAGCATGGATGTCAGCTATGATGAGCAGGTCTGTTCATTTATCAAAATGTATTTCAAATTTTTTTTGCTGAAAATAAAAAAAATTTTAGGTTACACATATCTTTTTTGCTAAAACATAGTAATTGGGGAGTATTTATTTTCATAGTTTTGGTAATTTAGGGTTATTTTTTAATTTAAGTGAATAATAATTTTTAATTTCATTTATTTCCATTCATTGTAGATGTTTTACACGTCTGAACTAAGTTACAAGTAAAAGAGGACTATCCACGAACAAGAGCAAGTGATTCTAAGCATCTTCCAGCATTGACCCATACTATTTTTTTTAGCAAATATACTAGGTTTATGTTTAATATTTGCTTTATCGACAAAAAAGTTAGGTTTTACCATGGTTTTATATGAAAAAACTTTGAAATGTTAAGCATTGTTTGGTGCAATATTATCGAATGTTTTGATGAGTTCAAACTGTTGTTTAAAAGCTTTGACACAAAAGTATACTATTGTGATTAAAAATGTATACTTAGAAAAAGGGTTGGTAACTTGTAAACAGTTTAATTAATGTACTTTTGCAATTTACAACATTTGATGCTTTTCTGCAGTGTTATTTTATTTTGTCCTTTGAACTCAACAAAGCATTTGATGATATTGCTTTAAAAATTGCTTTACATTTCAAAGTTTTTTTCATATAAAACCATGGTGAACCCTAACTTTTTAGTCGATAAAGGAAATATTAAACATAAACCTAGTTTATTCACAAAAAAAATACTATGGGTCAATGCTGGAAGATGCTTAGAATCACTTGCTCTGGTTCGTGGATAGTCCCCTTTTATAGCCAGATGACCTCTCCTTCCTTAAAAAAGACGGGCATCAATAATTAATTCTAATCATTATCTATCTATTTCTGTGATCTATCTATCCATATAAATTATGTATCTATCTATCTAGGACATGTACCACAAGGACAGAGTAGAACAGATGCATCAAATATCCGAAGAGGAACCAGTAGGAGCTGCCACTACTACTATCTATCTATCTATATTAATTATGTATCTATCTATCTATCTAGGACATGTACCACAAGGACATAGTAGAACAGATGCACCATATATCAGAAGAGGAACCAGCAGTAGCTGCCACTACTATTATCTATCTATATTAATTATGTATCTATCTATCTAGGACATGTACCACAAGGACAGAGTAGAACAGATGCACCAAATATCCGAAGAGGATCCAGCAGGAGCTGCTGCTACTACTACTGAGGAAGAACCACAAGAAGCCAGCACCACTACCACTACTACTGCAAGAGATAGTGATAATGAAACTAAATACAGAGCTGAAGAAAAAGAGGTTGAGTCTATTGGCGAGGTAAGACTATCATTTCAATTTATGATATATATTATTTTCTTGACTTTTAATCAGATAAATGTCAGGTAGGGAGGGGGCATTGGACAGTAAATTACCCAAAGTGTTATTACCAAGTTGGTTTATTGGTTGGTGTTCAAATTTTTACAGTAATTAAATGTATTGTGCAGAATGGGTAATATTAAATTAATTATCATGGGATACAAGTTTATAGATTTATTTCCCATTGTCTAATCCCTCATGATATAAGCCTCCTTCTAAAGAAAAAGAAAACAATTATTTGAAAATAAATGATTTCCTAAATTTTATAACCTCGTTCTGTCATTGGATAGCTTAATTCTCGGATTCCCTAAATTCAAGTTTTCTTCTCTCTTAATTTAGAATTGCTATTAAATATATTTCAGTCAGTTTGACTTTACCAAAGCATTTAATGGAAGTAGATATTTTATTCCCTTCTAATAGCTGCGTCCCTGGCATCTATAGGCTCCGTATTAAAAGGGAAGATAGGCACAAAAATAGCCTGAAGCCATACCAAGACTTTAATCTGGAAATAAAATAGCCTAAACCATCCAATGATCTCTGTAAAGCTTCCCTAAATTAGAGAACTCAATTGGTTCTGTAGTTATCGATATCTTAAACTACAGACAAAAAAACCTTACTACTTTTCTATAATAGGATTACATTTTTAGGTGATTGAAGAAAAGTTTGAGGAGATAATAGTCGAGAGGGGAGTACGAGAGGAATCAGTTAGCAAGGAGGAGACAGCTACCAAAGAACAAGTTGTTGAGAAGAAGGAGTCAATTATTGAACAGTCAGCTGCTATCATTTCCAAAGAGTCATTTACACAGAAGGTGAGCTCTTTGTATGTTTCTATAGTTTGAATACTATGACAGAAATTATACTCTTTGAATGAATATGCTAATATTACTTGGATGTTGCACCAGATTTTTATGTTCACTGATGATAAAGCAATGCTCGCAGCTGCTTAAAATAAAGTTACTTCTAATCCACCCCCTTTAACCAATCCCCTCTCCTCCTACTTGATGAACGAACTGACCAATAATTGAGGTCCATATTAGCAAGCTAAACTGACGACTAATTTTCTCCTGTCAATATATCAACGTATATCTTTTATCCAGTACTCCTTATATCTTTAAAGGAGCCAATAAATTTTTTTTTAAGCTCTTATTTTTTTACAAGAAAGTTATAGATAAAATTATAGAAATGTTATTGAAATATAACTCAATGTATTTTTTCAATGATATCTTATTTTCCAGGAATCCGTATCATCTTATGAATCCTCAACTGTGCAAGAGTCAAGCTACCAGGCGTCTGAGAGTAAATTTGAGGCAACTGAAAGCAAAATTGAGGCCTTCGAAAGCAAACTTGAGGCTTCTGAAAGCAGAATGGAGGCCTTTGAGAGCAAAATGGAGGCCTCGGAAAGCAAAATTGAGTCTTCTGAAAGCAGCTATCAAGCAACAACTGAAATTTCAGAGCAGCTTCAAAAGGTTTTGTGACTATTTTTAAAAGCGAAGCTTTTCTATAATTATTGTTGTTCCATATGTCCGTCCGTCCGTGACGGATAGCTTTTTTCGTTAATTTAGGCACGTTAGAATTGTCCTATCGATTCCAAATTTTGCATGGTGATTCTGTAATAGTTAGATAAAATTTCATGTTTAAACTAAATTTTTGCACTAAGAGGATTTGTATTAGAATTAATATTCTGTGCAGTTTAGTCACAGTGTATGTTATGAGGTAAAATATTGTAAGCTTGTTAACATACTATTAATACACAAATATAACTTTTAATCATTTATTTTTACGATATTTTAAATTGTTTTGTTTGTTTTAGACAAGCCTAAGTTCCTATGAGTCAACTACAAGGGCAGAAGAATCTGTACTTAGTGAACAAAGTTCTTTTGTGCAGCAAAGTACAATGGTACATGAGCAACAAAGTACATTAGAAGAGGAAAGTACAATGGTACAGGAAAGTACCCAGCAAATGATGCAAGACAAAGAGGCAGAGTCAAGTGACTCAGGTATGAATTTATACTAAAGATAATCAATAATTCTTTATATTTTTGCTTTTTAAAATAGACTTCTGAAATATTCTTGTTCACTTCATTGATCAATAATCCCCAACTCTCCAATAACTTATGGCAGAAATAGAATTTACTCTACTACTCTATGGAAAAGGTTCTATTTGATTCTACACTTCACTTTCTATTGATATTTATATTAAAAATCTTTAACAATTCTGTTTTAGCTTAGTGTAAATTTAAAAAATTTAGATAAAGGAATCAAACTGAAATTGTTTTATGAAACAATCTATATATTAAGTTTTATAAATGTTAAATAAAATCTCTAGAACCTGAAATGCTGGAGAAGCCTAGCTCTGATGAGTATGATGAGAGGCAAGACCATGTGACTGCCGAGCAGCCGCCTAGACCAGCTGACTCCAGTGAGACAGAAGACGACATTAGACCAGATGATCACATAACCGCTGAGCAGGCAAGACACCCAGCTGACTCAAGCGAGACGGAGGATGACCTCAGACACCATATGCCGGCAGAATCTTCAGGTTGGGAAAAAAATATTTAAAATTTGCATCTATAAAGATTTTAAGGAATTAATTTATTTTACTTACCTAGTCATTTATTACTATAAATCTTTTTTTATAGAAACTGAAGATGATATCAGACAGCCCTGCAGACAACCAGCCGAGTCATCAGAGACAGAGGATGACATTGGTCAAGCCACCAGGGGAGCACCAGGAGGCATGGCTCCCACTGCTGTGGCCGACTCATCTGCCACTGAAACAGATGATGCCCGTCATCAAACTGAAACAGCTGAATCTGACTCTGATTCTGATTCTGACAGTGACAGCAAGCCATCAGGTATTTATTCATTGATAAATAATCTATGTACTGTTTTTTCCTAGACTTTATAAACTCCTTCTGCCACTTATTACCTTTTAATTGTTTTAGGGGAAATTTTAAATCAAGAAATATAAAAAGATCTACCTTGTCTTTAGTGTTCTAAAATCATGTTCCATATGATTACTTATTAAAACTTTAGATCTCTAGGTGTAATATGTTTAAGGCTTTTTTTACCTGACTTCTAAAATTAATTTTATTTTATTTAGGTGCTAGAGGAGCAGCAGGCACTAGACAGCTTCTAGAAAAGTCCTCAGCTGATGAGAGAGAGGCTGAAAGTGATTCAGAGCCAGAAGAGAAAGAAAAGGAGGAAGTTGAGGAAATAGGAGAGATTACTACAACCACTGTTGAGGAAGGAGAACTTGTTGATAGAAGAGGAGTTGAAGGTAAGGAATTAAATCATAATTTTATGAATTTTTTTATCATGATTAAAGGAAAGAGAAATTGGCAATTTATAGATTTTCAATCTGTAGCAATCAATTTATTTAAAGATAAGAATCTAATTCTACAGTGCCAGTTTCTTTTTCCTTTTTGAATGAAATAAATTATCAATCAATTACAATAGGTCTTTGTAGTTTTATTGTACACATAGGTATATTACACATTGATGTTTCAATAGTTTTTACACAGGCTTAATGTGATTGATTGATTTTTCACACACAATTATGTGGGTGATTAGTAATTAAATATCCAGAATAATATCCTTGTAGATTTTTATTTAATCTAGATCATAACTTGGAATAATGATTGTTTCTAAATAATGTAATATGTCAAAAAAAATATTTGTATTTAATAATAAGAAACAATTATTTATGCCAAACTTCTAGAAAAATATTCAGATATAATTAAAATTAAATAATTTTAAAAAAAATATTATTATTCATTTCCAAAAATGAAATTAAAGAAGGGGGTTAAGTAGGTTAGGAATTTATTTTTATAATGCCTCAAATTGGTAGAATTTATTTGGTGAAGTCATTTTATAATTATAAGTCATTCTAGCCTTATTTTATCAATATATTCTTTTTATAAAAGCATTATAATCTAAACCCAGGCTTCTATTGGTTTAAAATACCTATAGGTATTTTATATAATTAAAATTAAAACTATAATGTTTATTGATTTCTCATATCTAGCTAGACACAATTTCAACTTATGATCACAATGGTCTATTTATTGCAAAATGTCAAAAGATCAACATTGAAATATTTTTTAAATCATAAAGAAATTTATTTGGTTGATTTAAAACAATTTGGCCTACTGTGCAAGAAATTGTGGTATTAATACAGAATAATACAATGAAGTCAATGGGAAGCCTTATCAATATAATACTTGTAAGGCTTCAACAATCCCCTTTATAGTTCAAGTAGGACATAATATTTAAGAAGGTCATATTGCTTCTACATACTTCTTTCTTCCTTTTTCCCCCTTTGACCAACCTCTAAAATTTCCCTTCTTATTTTTCTTCCCCTTTTTCTTTTCAGTGCCATGAAGCTAGAATTGATAGCTTATCTACCTTCCCCCCGACACCCCCCTGTTATAAAAATAACCATCAACCATCTCTAAACAAAATCTCCCCCCTGGCAAGTAGGCCATGTCTTAATCTTCTGCTCAGGTGATTGTTTGTGAAGCCAGTGCATATAGTCACCAGTTATTCCTTCAGTTTCATATATAAGCTTCAACTGTAACAATTGGAATATAAGACAAATTTGTGTTTCACTGCTAAATACTAGTTACTTTACATTTAGTCCCAAGGATTGCTGTGATTTTACAATAAACAAGGAAGCCTAGGTTTAGTTTATATTTGCTACATAGCTTAATCTTATAAAAAATTATATCATTATCCTATAATTATATTTTGATGACTTAAAAATTGTGTTTAAATATCTAAGAACTTGACAAAACTGCCTTTTTTAATTTTCTCTGCTTACCTTAGTTTACATACATGACTGAAAGTTTTTGATAATTTTAATAGAGTCAATTTATTGTTATTTTAAATGACTTCACCAAATAGATCTTAATACTCAATTCTTGGTTCTAATTGGTGGTTATCTAGAATGTAGGACACTTTACAGTAAGATTTATCTTATTTATTCTATGTATCAAGTATCAATTATATATTTCTCTAAAGTTAGAACCCCCATACGTTGATTTTTGTCTAGGTAGAAAAAGTTGTCTAAATCTAAATAAGTTTACAAGAAAAAGAAAAACTCTTTTTCATTTGTTTGCTAAACATTTGGTTACTTATTTTTCTTATATGCATAATAATTTATTTTTGTTGTATTACTTTCTTCTCCATTTTTCTGAATATATATTTCTACCGCTTTTTTTCTCCCTATCCATGTTTTTTTGATACTGCCCATAAACAGATGTCAAAATTGACCAAGTGATCTTTGCCAATTTTGATTTGTTGAGCTGCCCATCTAAAAATGTTTTACATTTCTTTTCAAAATTTCCCTTTCTTGGTGTCTTTGTTTTTTTTTTCCTTTCAAGATCTCTGTCCTTGCAATTGTCAAGTATCTACACCCTTTACTTGGTACAACCAGCTAGTTTTATTTCAACATTTACTACAAATTCCCTTTTTTAAGACTAAAACTTTTTAGGCGGGCATCTCTTCATTAAAGTTGGAGGCAAAATCATAGAAGCTGGTGCAATACAATATTAAGGAGAAGAATACTTGATACTTGCAATGATAAAATTGACTATGACAATTTCCCTTCATGTATTAACTTATAAAATCACAAGAAGTGTAAAATATTATATTTTGACAATTTAAAAATATTGATAAAATGTTCAGCTGCCAGAGATAGCAGTGGACGCTCCTCTTCCTCTATTCCTATTTCTCCTTCCTCTAACATTCCTCCTTCAACTCATAATGTTCCAACTACAATTGGCTTTGTCACTATTGATACACAAATACATAGAGGTGCTGAAATATCGCTTGATTCAAAAGAGTTAGGTTATGAGTCACAGCTTGATGCTGGATTGGGCCAGAGCAGTCAAGAGGATCTATTATTTGGAGAAAGAAAACAAAGACCTTTAGAGAAAAAATTACAGATGCTGGTCTCTCAAGAACTTGGAACTCCAGACAGTCCAATGACAGATAGTGGTCCATTTACTGATACAGGTATCAGTAGCTTGGACAATACAGGGGCTGACAGCAAGCTGAAAGCTAAAAGGTTAAATCTTGAGCTGTTGGAGCCAACTACAGACACAGACATGGATTATTCTGAGCTAAGCCCAAGTCCTCAAGGACAAGAAGCACTTCCACCTTTATCACCTGTTCAGAGTGAGAAATCTTTATCAGAGCCCACATCAACTTCTGTTGTTACCAAAGCAGAAGCTGCTGCTGATGAGAAAGCTAGTATTGAAAAAACTGATGCAGTTCTAAGCCCCATTTTGTTCCATGACAACAAAGCTACCAGTCCAATGAGTTTAAAGGGACAAATTCAAGACCTTAAAGAGACTAAAGATGCAAGTTCTAGTCCACCCCAATTTGCAACACAATCTGCAAGCACTTCTCCCCCTAAAAAGGGTGACCTTGAACCAAGGCGTGGAAGTACAGAAGCAACCACACCTAATGATGGACCATCTCAGTCATTGCCAGATGACAGTCTTGAATTTCACATGGAGCTAAAATCAGAAACAGAAGATCTTCCTGTTGTAGATAAAACTTCATCTGATACAGATAAATCTAAAGTATTGAAAAAGGGCAACCTTAAGGTGTTATTAGTAAAGGGTAAGGATTTACAGAAGAAAGACAAGTTTAGCAAGTCTGATCCTTATGCTACAATACAAATAGAAGGTGCAACTCATAAAACAAAGACTATAAAGAACAATCATAGTCCTGAATGGAACCATGAGTTTGACATTAAGGTTGATGGCAATGAATCTTCATTTGTCCACATTGAAGTATTCAACAAGAAAACATTTGGCAAAGATGATTCATTGGGAGTTGCTGATATAGAAGTTGGTAAGCTTTTGGATGCTGGAGAACTATGGGTTGATTTACAAAATTGTAAATCTGGCCAAATATTAATTTCTTCAACTTTCCATGGAGAAACTGTTGACATTGTTGAAGAAACGAAAACTTTGTCAAAGAAAGAAAATAAGCAAGAAGCTGATAATAAAGATTCTGCTGAAGTTGAAATTATTGGTGAAGTGAAGAATATTGAAGACAAACATTTAGTTGAAGCAAAGAAAGTTGAGGAAGTGAAACCATCCATCAAAGAAAAAGCTTTTGATTCAACTGAAAAAGATGAAGATTCTACAGTTGAAAAAGTTGAAACTAAAGTAAATACTGGAGTCAAGCAAACTAAAGAAATTTTGACAGAAACTGAAGAAGCAATTGCCAAAGAGAAGGCCATTGCAAAATCTGAGGAAGCCTCTGGCCTAGAAAAAGAAATTCAAGCTGCTAAAGCTGCACTGAGAGGAGAAACTGTACAAACTTCTGATTCAAAAATTACAATTGAGGAAACAAGAGAAAGTATTCTTGTTCAGTCTTCCAGCCATGATGAAACTATTGTTAATGTGAGTGTAATGGGCGCATATCATGCAGAATCTTTGACATTAACAGAAGATGCAAGCACAGAAGAAGTTCTTAAACAAGATAATGATGCAGTAGTATCTCCTTCAGAACAACTTTTGGATAAGGCTTTAGGGGAGATTTTTGATTCAAGCAATCAGGTTGTTTCTTTTGAGGTAGAAACAAATTTATGCAATGTAGAAAAGAAGGGGAAAATAATATCTGAGATGACTCAAAAGATTGAATCTAATATTATAACACAGGAAAATAAAGAAGAGAAAGTTCTTATTCAAGTTAAAGATGTAGAACAAAAAGAATCATCTGCAAAAACAATAATCCAAGATGACAGAATTGAGAAAGATAATGTAGTCACTATAAATGAGGAGACAGTGGAAATTCATGAGACATTGACCACCAGTTCTATTTCAGTCGTTGAAGATTCTTCTAACATGAAATTTGATGAAAAACTAGATGATATGAATGTTGTAAAAAACACAACACATGAATTCACTTCAAATATTGAGAGTGCAACTGATGTTTCTCTAGAGTTGCCTGAATTGGTTAAAGAAGAACATTTAGATGACACTAAAAATGAAGAAAATATTAAGAGTTCATTATCAGAGAAGCTGCAAACTGAATCTCATACTCAATTCACTTATCCAGAGCTTACAGAAAGTTCAACTGTTGCTATTGATGATACATCCATAACTTCAACAGGGAAGACCAATACTTTGTAAAAAAAAATAATGTTTTAGAGACTAAAGAATATATAACCCAAGGACATATAAAGGGGTGAGGGGTGTTTTTCATGAAAAATACTATAATTACCTCCCAACCTTTTTTTGAGGGAGTACAACTCCCTCACACTTACCATAAATATCTAAAACGCTGCCAATAAATTACTTTGAGCCACAGTTTAAAGCCCATACGTATCACAAATCAGATAAATTTTTGACATTTTAAAAGTGGTGTAAACCACCTCTAAAATTTATGAGGGATAATTGATTATCCACAAATAAATTTAACTCCCTTCATAAAGTTTAATTATCCTTCCTACTGAGATTTTGTACTTCCCACCCTTAAAAATAAACAGCTTGTCCATTTTAGTTATAATTTCATATTTCTTGGTATAAAAACTATAAATTTCAAAATGCATTTCTTAGTAATGATGTTGCTGAGTATTTTTTCTTAATTTTTATTACAAATATTGCTATATTAATAACAGATACAAAGATGGATGACAGAAAAATAACAACTGAAGATAAAGCAAGTGAAGTAGTCAAGACAATGGAAAATACTGAAAATATTCAACTACAATCTGATATTACAGTAGATGATTCCTCAGTAGAAAATAAAACTGTTGATATACAGATGGTTTCTGTGGAGACTAAAACAGAGACAAATTTCTCTGGGGTTAAAACTGAAACCTTTGTAGCCTCTAAGGAGATTGAGTGTTCAAGTCAGATAGAGTCTGTCAATGTCAAGCAAGGAGATACTGTACACATTGTCATTAAAGAGGAAAATGTTGTTGGTCAAGATCAGGATATTGCTATAGTAGAAACTATTGAGCCATCAATTGAAGAAAATGTTGGTGACTTTGAGACAAAAGATACTCCTGCAGTAGAGGTGGAAATAAATAATTTAAGTGAGCAATCTAAAGAAGAAACTGAAGATACTGAAGTTGATATAAATGTGGCTGAGAAAGTTTCCACAGCTGTTATAAAAGAAGAAATTGACATTTGTTCACAAAAAGAAGAAATTGATTTATTAGAGGAGGGAAATGTTGAAAAACAAGAAGTTTTACTTGTAGAAGAGAAAAATGAAGAAATTATTACTGATTATCTTACTGATATAAAAGAAATGATTGATAAACCAGAAGATGTTTCACAACAACTGATAGTAGATATATATGAAACAGAAGAAAATCTGAATAAGAAAATTCAGTCTCTAAAAACTGTTGAGGTGAAATCTGATGAACACATAATCAAAGAAAGTTCAGAATCAAAGAATTCATTTGCCCAAGATGATGCTAAAACTGTTGAACATGAGGCAAGTGTTCATTTCTCTGAAGATGTAGAAATCATTGGAGAAGTAAAAGAAGATGGTGGATCTCCCAACACTGAAGAGCTAAAGGATGAAAAGGAAGTGGTAGAAAGAGAGCCTATAATAATAAAAGATGAAACTATTAATACACAAGAAATAATTAAAGTCGCTGACACTACTGAAATTAAAACTGTTATTGAAGAAACAAACATTAAAATTAATGCATCAAAATTGGAAGAAATTACTAAATCAGTTGATAAGGAGACAGTGTCAATAATTGAAGCAAATGACCAGAAAGAATCGGTTAGTTCTTGTGTCAACGTAGAAATCATTGGAGAAGTTAAAGATGATGGTGCAGCTCCTATCACTGGGAAGCTAAAGGATGAAAAGGAAGTGGTAGAAAGAGAGCCTAAAATAATAAAAGATGAAACTATTAATACACAAGAAATTAAAACTGTTATTGAAGAAACAAACATTGAAATTAATGCATCAAAGTTGGAAGAAATTACTAAATCAGTTGATAAGGAAACAGTGTCAATAATTGAAGCAAATGACCAAAAAGAATCAGTTAGTTCTTGTGTCAACATAGAAATCATTGGAGAAGTTAAAGATGATGGTGCAGCTCCTATCACTGGGAAGCTAAAGGATGAAAAGGAAGTGGTAGAAAGAGAGCCTATAATAATAAAAGATGAAACTATTAATACACAAGAAATTAAAACTGTTATTGAAGAAACAAACATTAAAATTAATGCATCAAAGTTAGAAGAAATTACCAAATCAGTTGATAAGGAAATAGTGTCAATAATTGAAGCAAATGACCAGAAAGAATCAGTTAGTTCTTGTGTCAACATAGAAATCATTGGAGAAGTTAAAGATGATGGTGCAGCTCCTATCACTGGGAAGCTAAAGGATGAAAAGGAAACAAGAGAAACAGATACTATTTTAATAAAAGATAAAACTATCAATACACAAGAAATGATCAAAGCTGCTGATGCTACTGAAATTAAAACTAAAACTGAAAAAATAGATATTGAAAATAATTCATCAAAGGTTGAAGAAATTGCCTGCAAGGGTATTCTACGAGTAACTCTTGTAAAGGGTCAAAATCTGGAGAAGAAAGATTTATTTGGAAAATCTGATCCTTATGCAACTATCCAAGTTGGAGACAACAAATACAAGACAAAGGTTGTAAATAATAATCAAAATCCTGAATGGAATAGAGATTTTGATATATGTGTAGATGGAAATGAAAATGCCTCTGTTCATATTGAGGTATTTGACAAGGATACATTTGGAAAGGATGATTCTTTGGGAATGGTTAATGTTGAAATTGGTAAACTAATGCAAGTTGGTGAAATGTGGGTTGACCTGACCAATTGTAAATCAGGTCAACTTTTTATAACTTCAACTTTTAGAGAAATTGTTGACCTAACTCCTGTAGTTGAAGAAGCAAAAGATAATGATACTCTTGTAAAAGATAAAACTGTGGAAAACATTAAATTTGAAGAGGCAAATCTTCAAGATGAAATATCACAGCCTTATGGTGAAAGTTTCTCAGTAGATTCTAAAAAAGAAATCAATGTACAGGAAACAACAGAGTCACATTTAGATTCAGTACTAATGCAAAGCTCTAATATAAAAGATATTGAAACAATAAATTTAGACATTAGTAAAGTTTCAAATATTGATGCTACTCAGTCTTGTAATAGTAATGAGGAACAAATCTTTTCTGAGGTTAAAGAAGTTATTACCATTGTTGAAATGTCCAAAGAGCAAGTAAAAAATGAAGGTAGGCAGCTAGAAGAGGTTTCTAATAAACCTATTATTCAGGAACCTGCTGATATATCTCAAACTATAGCTAAAGACGAAACCAAGGTTGACATTTTTGAAGAAGTTACAGAGGACAAAGTTTTGAAAACACAAACAATAGTCGAAGAATTTTCAACTGGAAGTATTGAAATCAGAACCTCAACTAATTCTGAAACAACATGCTCCAATTCCTCTCTGCAAACTAAGGAAGAAAAGTTGGGAAGTTGCCATGATACATTTGAAATAATTTCTGTAACTGAAAGTAAAACTGCAACAGCTGATGTTGAATCCATTCAGACTTCAGATGCTGTAAAGAAAGATCAAGAGACCATAGACGTTCCCACTGACAAGAACTTTATCAGTAAAGAAATGGAGATTCATGATGATACTGCAGCAAGAACAAGACCAGTTGAAGAAATTGAAGGGTTCACTGTTGTACAAGAAAACCTTTCTGACCAAGTGGAAGAAAAAGTATTAGAAAGAGAAGATTCTGGTTATATTCATGTTTCTGTCAGCTCAGATGATACTGAGGACAGAAAAAATCAGGAAATTGCTATAAATGATGAGGCGAGCCAGGATATAATACATAAAGAAGTACAAAGCCTTAAAAATGCAGAAACAAAAGCAACATCAGAGCTATCTAGTGTTATTACCCAACAATCTGAAACAATGGGTTCTTTTGATCTTTTTGGAGCTCTTCAAAGGATGCACGAGACATTTGATTCCAACACTGTACCGATTGCAACATCTACTGTTACAGCAAGTGTTTCTTCAACTTCAGTTTCTCACTCCTTTACCACTTCAAGTATTGTAAGTGGATCATCATCAAAGTCTGCTGAAGGTGACTTTACAATTGATGAAGAAAAGTCAGCTGGACTCATTGTTCCACTTGCATCTACTGAGTCTCTACAGTCTGTTTCATCATCATTTAAAGAGTCAGCATCATCAACTTTTATTTCCTCTAGCTCATCTGTTGTATTTTCCTCAGCTGATATGTCTCAAGTATCAGGAAATATAACATCAAGTGAGTCATTAAAAAGTGTCATGGACAGTACTCAATTTTCTAGAACTTCAACAACTGAGTCATTAGAGACTTCTTCCCAACTAGCAACTACTTCTGCAGTTGCTTCTTCTGTACATTCATTTGCATCTTTTAGCCAGGGAGAATTTACTTCCCAAGAAGAGGTTACTACAGTTGACTCTGGTAAGTTGTACACTGAAGTTATTGATTGTAAAGATGAGCAAGTTGAATCCATTGAGTTTAAAGCAGATGAAGATGATGGTCTTTTAGAGACTGTTTCAAATCTACAGCGCAGTGCCTCAGACAAAATTGAGCAGATAATGAAAACAATTCAAGAAGTTGATGCAAATTTAAACATTGAACAAGAAGTTGTTGAAATAAGTGATGGGCTAACTGAATCATATATACATATTACAAAGGTTGAGTCTAGCTTGCCAGCAAAAGAGAAAAGTAAAGACAGCATTTTAAGTTTTGAACATGAATCTTTGGATATGAAAGATGGATCTCCTACAGGTTCAGATATTGTAAGTTCTGAACAATATCCCCACCTTACTAGACCTTCAGAGGAACCAGAGGATGAAGAAATTCCTACTCAATTTGAAAATATAACTAGTTTTAGGGCTCACTTTGTACAACCAATGTATTCCTCCACAGAAGGAGATTTAAAATCAACTTTGGATGCTATTAATCAGGATGTGAAACCTGATTTAAAGCAGGAAGATTATTCTAATGATGGCAAATTATCACAGAAATCATTGACTGCAGATAAATCTGCCGATGCTTCTCCTAGGCATACAATATCAACAACTAGTAATAAAGCTAAATTAGATTCAGATGCTGAAAGTGGATTAGAAATTCTTTCCTCAGCTGATATGGTTTCATCAACAACTAGAGAATTAGAGTCTGTAACACTAGAAAGTGGGGTTTTGGATTGTGCATCGATGTCAGATAAAACTCTTGAAGGAGGATTTGCTAGCATGGACTTTGTAACTGATATTGATGATGACTCTAAAGACATGACTACCAAGTCAATTGAATCTATGGATATAACTTTTGTTGAGGATAAACAATCATCTTCAGTAGATGAAGTAAAAACTGTAAAAGAAGACAACAAGGAATTAATTCAACCAGTTCTTCTGGCAAAATGTTTACAAGAAAAAGTATTCTGGAAATCAGATAGTTCTCAAAATCAAACAGTCGAATTTAAAGAGGAAACCATTGCTGTAGTTACTAAAGGAAGTGATGAACATGAGCAAGAAGTTGTAAGTGGTAGCTCATCTCCAGGAGTGAGCACAGAATCGGAAGTTTCTTTCTTGAGTAATGATCAATCTAGGGAGAATATTACTTCCTCCAAGTCACCTTTGTCTGCCTTGAAAAGTGTTTCTCCCGAAGGAATATTTCTTACAATTCTTATTTTCCTCTTGAATTAGGTTACTTTGAATAAATATTTTTTTTGTTCATATTGGGGTTCTAGATATTCATTAATTCAATTGTTCATGAATCAAGTATTTTTTGTTTAAAATTTTATCTTAATGTTTATTCCATGATATTCAATTCTAAGAAATAAATTGATAGGGTCAAACTACTCCCTCCCTGGTAGTCCAGTTAAGGCTGGCTCATCCAAATCTGTTAGAAAATTAACATCTGAAAGCTTTTCATCAGAAAATGATATTTCAAAAAGTTTGGAAATTATTTATGTTGAACCTGAGGTTGACCAAAAAGAACTTGTTGCCCACTATCGTATGTCCTCACCAGGAGTTGATCAGGTTAAAGAGTTTCAAAAGCGTAAACCCTCCTTCACACAACTAAAGCGTCCATTGTCAACAGATCCTGTTAGTAGTACAACAAGATCTGATTCACCAGACAAGGGCAGTCAGTCAGAGTCTGATTTGCCCATAACAAGCTCCAGCTCAGAACCCTATGAGATGGCCATGGCAGTAGCAACATCTGGCGATTTCACACCCTATGTATCAGATGTAGAACCTTTACTGGCTAAAACTTTACCCTCCCCAACCAAAATCATTCGTGCTTCATCTCCTTATGAAGAACCTCAAATTACTGAGGAAATCCTTTCCCCTATCCTATCTGTTCATTCCTCTACCCCTGTGAGGAGTCCTGAGAAAAAGTTTGAGTATGTGGAAGGTAAAGACACACACACAACTGCAGAGTAAGGCACTTGCTCATACTAGATATTGGGTAGTCAGGTCACTGCTGCATGCTTCAATTATGCTTAAACAAGTTTTTTCATGTTTTCCCCCATTTTTATTGTTTTTCTTTGGTTGCTTATAATTATCAAATGATATATAAAAATATCTAGTTAAAATTTAAAAAGGGACTAATTTAAAAAAAGATTAAAACAATGTATAATAAAGAAAAACAACTATAGTAGACTTACATACAACAAAAAAATGATTTACTACTAACTATTATTAGGACTGTGTGTGTTTTTAATTTCATTTTATTCAGTTTTGCTTGATTTTGCTTAGGTTTATTCCTTGCCAATAATATATACTTCCAAAAAAAATCAATGGTAAAATTACTAAGAAAAATCAATGATTATTGGCCAAGGTATTTTTATATCTGCTTTTAATGTTACAAATATGTTTGTCTCTAATTGTTTATCACAAAAACAAGGATGACAACATCCATAAAAGCGAAGCTCTGAAACGGTAGGACAAACGGACATTAACACTTGTATAATGTCAGAACTGAATAATCAGAATGCGAATGTATAAAAGCAAAATTGTAAGTAAATTTGTTGAAAAACTGCTTGATACAGGATAATGATTATGGACATACTTACATTTTTAGGACTTGATTATAAAGTTGCTTCGCTTAAAATATTGTTTTTTGATGTCTCAGGAATCAGTATACCAAAAATCAGACCAATCGAATAATTAGGTCACATACAAATTTGTTGTTAAAAATGTAAAAAAATCAACATGTTTAAAATGGACGTACGGACATTCTGGTAATGATTATAGAGTTGCTACGCTTTCTAACTCGTACCTAACTATTACAGGAATCACCATGCAAAATTTGAAATCGATAGGACAATTCTAACATGCCTAAATTAACGAAAAAAGCTATTTAAAAAAGTAAAAAAAATCAACATGTTTAAAATGGACGTACGGACATTTTGGTAATGATTATAGAGTTGCTACGCTTTCTAAATCGTACCCAACTACTACTGGAATCATCATACAAAGTTTGAAATCAATAGGACAATTCTAACATGCCTAAATTAACGATTAAAAGCTATCTATCTCGGACGGACGGACGGACGGACGTACGGACGGACGTACGGACGGACGGACGGACCGACCCTAATTATAGAAAAGCTTCGCTTTTAAAAAGATAACTGTGTTTTATCAAAATAGATTACCCTGATTTTTTATAATTAACCTAACATATTTTACTAAAATTAGTGTTAGCTGATAAACTTTATCAAACCATGTTTATATGTTTTTAAAGCTAGAGATTTTTCTATGTATTTTAGAGTGCATGATTAAAAATTAAAAATACATTTGAAAACATGTATATAAAATACTCAAAATGTCACATAATGGTTATTTTATAGAGTACAATATATTAATTAAGTTTTATAAAATTTGATACATATATCTTGGGAAAATAAGATTTGGTATATATTTTTTTTATATGCATATATTTGGGGAGATTTTTCAAAATTATTAAAGAGGTTTTAATCCGTTTATTTTAATACTGCTAAATTGCTGAGAATTTAAATTTTTAAGTAAATGAACACCCATTATGCTTAAATATAAATGAGACCAGTGCACGTGAGTCAGGAAGAAAAACACTAGAGATGCAAAGCGATTGAATATAAAAAGTTTGAACTAATACTCATTTGTTTTTATATAATCATGAATTTAGCTTCTTTGTTATTTTATTTTAATATCCAATTTTAGACATCTAACCAAATTCATTTTTTTGTCCAAAGTAACGACTATTCATAGCATAGCTGCTACTCTATAAGCTATAATATGATAGAGCGGAAACGTGAATTTATTAGCTGCCATTAATGGGGAATTTTTATAAAGTGGACATTCATTGGTCAGCATATTTTTTTTTAAATCTTCTTTATTAAATAGTACCCAGCTGTTAAAAAATCCGCATGGAAACTAA
This sequence comes from Acartia tonsa, assembly GCF_053477335.1. Taxonomy (NCBI): domain Eukaryota; kingdom Metazoa; phylum Arthropoda; class Copepoda; order Calanoida; family Acartiidae; genus Acartia; species Acartia tonsa. The sequence continues at coordinate 41,204,707 of NC_137266.1, forward strand.
GGGAACGACGCATGCATACGTCGCAATACTATTATTTTCCTTGATGTAAAAAAACGACATATATGCACGCACTTGAGCTCATACGATGCTTTTTTAATATTTTTCTCGATATGCTCTTACGACGTACGTGTTTTTAAATGCATCGCGTTTTGGACCAGTTTTGCGATGGAATAATGAAAAATGCGTCGGTTTTATTTATTTGTGGAAAAAATAAAATGACGCCGTTTGCATCATGTTGGTGTGGGTTAGACATTACTAAATATTAACACGTACTTATAAATAAAAGTACTTAAAGATTAAAGGATATACTCATCTTTTACTTCTAAAATGGAAATTGAGTGAAGTGATTTCATGATATTTCTCTTTACTTAGCTAGATTATAATCCTTACCATGCTATACTGGAAATGAATAAATTTGTTATACTGTTGTCTATAGTTTAGATTTTGTAATGATTTAAAATAAAATATTTCAAAGTACCAAAACACAATGAAATGGGAAACCAATTTAAATAAGATTTACTTTTATCATTTAAAAAAAAACCATACTTACATTTTAAAAAAATAAAAAAATTACAGTTTTTTCTAAAAAGTAAGAGACACCTGACAGCAAAAATTTGAACTATATATAGACACAAATTACCATCCCTATTTAAATAAAATTTCATCATTTCAAGGTCACATTTATTTCAATTTAACGACGTTCACATACGACGTAGAAGTTGTTATTTTTTAAAATTAAACTACACAATCAATTAGCTACATTTTAAAAAATTTGTCAACGTTTCTGTGCGTCGTGTGTGTTGTAATTTTTATGAAAGAAAATGGAAAGGTTTAACAAGTAACAATTTTAACAAATTCTCGACGCATTAATAAGGCAATAGCGTTACCTTTTCTTATAAACCGACGCATTTCTTATAATGTAACGTATGAATGTGTCGTTCAGCCATCCTCTATGCGGCTTTTTGAAAAGCTGGGTAAAAGATAAAAAATAATAATTTTCTTTAGAAATTGATGTCCTCTATAAATCAAATGACCGTCGGACAGACGGACCAAGTAAATTATATACTGGATGCTCATAGGTACAGGGAAAATGCTCAGAAATTTTCAACAGTCTATCTTAAAAAACGGCTGAGTAATTCACGTATCCCCCATGCAGTTTCTTACAGACGGACTGACGGGCAGAAGGACAAACATTTCGAATTATAGAGTAGCTTTGCTAATAATAAGGCTTATTGCCTCATATTTTAATGTTTATTACATTTTATAACAACTAGCGGCTTCCCAAAACTCATTTTTAAAAGCGAAGCCTTTCTATAATTAGGGTCGGTCCGTCCGTCCGTACGTCCGTCCGTCCGAGATAGATAGCTTTTATTCGTTAATTTAGGCATGTTACAATTGTCCTATCGATTTCAAACTTTGCATGATGATTCCTGTAGTATTTAGGTACGATTTAGAAAGCGTAGCAACTCTATAATCATTACCAGAATGTCCGTATGTCCATTTTAAACATGTTCATTTTTCTACTTTTTTAACAACAATTTTTTATGTGATTTAATTATCCGTTTGATCTTATTTTTGGTATATTGATTCCTAGGACAACAAAAAACAATATTATAAGCAAAGCAACTCTATAGTCAAGTCCTAAAAATGTAAGTATGTCTATAAACATTATCCCGTATCAAGCAGTTTTTCAACAAATTTACTTACTATTTTGCTTCGACTCTTATACTTTTATATTCTGATTATTCAGTTTAGACACTATACAAGTGTTAATGTCCGTTTGTTCTACCGTTTCAGTGCTTCGCTTTTATGGATGTTGTCATCCTTGTTTTAAATTAAGATTTAAAATAAAATAAAAATTTAAAATTTTTGAGGGGGGGGGCGTTTATATATATTTATATATTTTAATAGTAAATACTTATTTAAAACAAACAAAAGAAAAAATGCCAATGTAAGGAAGCTCGTAATTAAATATACTCCATGGGAGAAATTTAGTTACATTATAGAAAACTAGCGGCTTCGCCCATAGCCTCTAGGGGCTGTGCCCCAAGAGGTATAATTACATCTTTTATTACTTGGAGATCCCCCACTCCACCACTATTTTAAATAATGTTTTTTTTAAATGGTGGGGGGATTTTTGTTTTTTTGGGGGGTTGGGGGTGTCCCACCCCCCAAGAAAATAGCCTAAAACCACCACAGGACCAGTAGGTATGTTCCATGAAGAATAGAATCCCATTGGTTCAGTGGTTACCGAGATCTTAAGGGACAGACGGACAGATATCATTCTACTTTGTATTATAGATAATTATTTTCGCTTTATATTTTTAAGGTTTAATTTAAAATGATGTAATTTTTACTATATCAAGAACTAGCGGCTTTGCCCCTTGAGGTGTGGGGGGGGGGGTTAGGTTCTAAGGCGCCAACCACCCCTCCCACACACACATTTTTATTTGATGATTTCTTTTGGCTTTGTATTTATATGAAATAAGTTGTGAAAGACAATAGGTAGAATAAAATCAATGTTTTGATAGACAGTTAAGCAAAAAAACAAGGATGACAACATCCATAAAAGCAAAGATCTAAAATCAGAAGGAGGGACAAACGAATATTAACTATTATAGATTGTCAGAACTTAAAGTCTAAAGGAAATTGCACATAAATTTGTTGCAAAATTGCGTAGATATAGGATACGGTAAAAGGACTATCAGTGACCTCTAATTATAGAAAAGCTTCGCTCTTAAAAGTTATTTGATTTCTAAGTTAAGCAATATTTGTTTTATATCCTGATAAATAGGAATTCTATAAGATAATCTGAAAACATTATGTTCAAATACTAACCTAATTACATTAACAAAAAATAATGTATCTGATTATGGTTCTTGAAGCAAATATAAACTATAAATATGAAAGGTGATGATTTGAAAAACTGATATGGAATATACTTTGAATAATTCTATTGAAGATGTCAGTGATGAGGAAAATCTAGACATCAACCTGTCCAATATTCCAGAAATTCAGCCATCAACAAAGATTGTTACCCAGCGCAAGAGCAGGTTCAAGGGATTCTTCCAGAGTCAGAAAACAATTGTTTTTGACTCAGAAAGCTCAATGGATCGTCCTGAGTCTGACAGTTCTGAATTTGACAAAATGGATACTACACGCAGCAACAGTGATAGAAATGATGATGATTCCTCTCTTGAAAGGGCAAGTTCTGTTCGTCAGGGGATTCCTAGGATTGTTGAGGATTTAGTGCCTCCTAAAGGCTCAACTGAAGGTGATGATTCCATGTGTGATGATACAACAGAATCTGATGTAAGGATCAACAAGTCGGATCACAGCAAAATTATGAAAGAACATGACAACCCTGGCATCAATACAGAAATGAAGGCAAGTGGATCATTGGTAAACATATCCCATGGTTTAGTTGACATAAAGCAGAATCACCTGGTGGCTGAAAATGATACTAGTGATGAGGATATTTCAGAGCTAGCTTCTGAACAACCATCTCCAATGCCAAGAAAACAACGCCTCAGGATATCTTTAAGAAATCTGTCAGATTCTGATGATGATGCAAAATCAAACATAACAGATATTTCTTCATTGAGTCTTGGTACCAAGCCAAAAGCAAAGAGACAAGATACAAAGTTTCAGCCAACGAAAAAAGAGGATGAATCAGAGATAGCTACTGATGAATCTGACCTTGAAGTTACTGACATGGACTACTATAAGATACGCCATCAGAATGATACAGTGCCTTATGTGCCAAGCACTGTAACTTTCAATGAAATTGTACATGAGGACAGCCAAAAGTTTGACAATGCTTCAGTTGAATCTGATAATGACACGGAAGAATCTGACATTGAAGTTACAGAAATGGATTATTATAGAATAAGGCATGCTCAGGACCAACAGCAAGCAAGTAGAAGCAATGTTGAATTCTCACTTTCTTGGTCACCAATCAAGAATGTGTGTGAATCCTCCCCATTCAGAAGAAACAGCCTTGTCAATAATATTAGGTCATTTAATTCTGTAAATGTGCCAAAATACCAGTCCAGGGATATACCTGATGGATATAACTACAGCAATGATGGAGATGATACAGATGGGGAGGATGTTCCCTGTCAGGAGGATGATTTCATGTCAATGGAGGAATTTCTAGCTGCCCACCAAACTAACTTCGACTTGGAGAAAGGCAAGGGGGAGTCTAAGATCAAGATTCGTCAAGACTCCATTCTTCAATTTGAAGAAGATAATGAGGGTGATGAGGATGAGGATACTGAAAGTCTTCGTGAAAGCCTGCACTCAACAGACAATGAGATGGAAGAGGATGTGTCTGAAGCCACTGACATATCTGAGGTTCAAACATCTGTTGCTGAAAATCACTCTTCATCAGGATTTGGTGAAATTGTTCTGATGGAGCATGATGATCTAGAAGGTACAATTGCTGTGTACAGTCCAAGAAAATCTGTCTCATATGAAAATATTGGAAAGCTGTCATTCAAACCTGAAATCCGAGATATTACTGATGACAATCTTGACTTAGATATTTCAGAAATTGTGACAGAACAGATTGAAACTGATTCAGATCCTGACATTGATGATTTTAATGATACAGATGAAGAACCTATCTCAGGCATGGAAATTCAGATTCCAGTATCAGAAATCAAGTTTCCAGAGTTTGCCCTGCCAAAAGCTCAGCGTAAAATGCTTCATATATCAACCTCAATTGATGGAGATGTCTGCACCACTGAGAAAGAACTTCCTGACAAAGATGACCGCAAAGGCAGTAAGAAAAACAACAATGAAAAAGAAGTTGATACAGAAGATGAAATTATGCACTTGGAAAACTTTGTCATGAGTCCCCTTGAGGAAAAAACTGTCAACTTTCCTGAATATTATAATCATGTTGGCAAGTCTAAGGTGACCAAGAAGGAAAAGACAAAAATGAATCGAAGAAGAAAAGTTGTTGCCAAGAAAATTGCTGACTATGATGATGAACCAGAAACTGAAGAACTTTAGAAAAATCCTGATTACCTCTTTATTTGCATTTCTACAAGAATAAGTTTTATATCTCCAATCCTTTACAACACATTCATATAATTTTTAAAATCATTCTAATTTTTACACCCAACTTCTGTTCTGTTACTGATTACTACATCTGGCTCTTTATGTTCCTATGACCATTTTTTATAAGGTTTGAATACTTGAATTACATTAGTTAGAAAAAAAGGATTTTTATGACACATTATTATACTTAGTAAAATTCATGCACAAAAATATAGATAATATACCAATCTTCTTTAAAAGGAATGCATTTAGCTAGTTGTTTTTGTCTTTATATGAATTTGACATTCGAAGAGATACTTTTTAGAAGTGCAGCTACTTAATAATTAGAATATGTAAGTTTGCTCTAAAACTGAAATTTTCATGTTTTTTGGATGGATTTTTAGTTAACAGTTAGTACATTTCTTTAAATTTATTGTCTTGAAATTTTATACAAGGAATATTAATTATCACATCGTATTATAGACAGCTTTCCACGGATGTTAAAATGAAATATTCAAAATATTCAAACCAGTTTTGTTCGCCTCTCGGGACCGAAGGCCTTTGCGAACAAAACTGTTTTGAATGTCATTATTTTTATTTTAATAATTGTGGAAAGCTGTCTGTAATATGATGCGATACATGATTTTTCATTATGACTGAGAATCTGATCTAATCCAGTGGATATCAATTGGTTTTGAAGCCATACTGAAAAATTATTTTCAATAAGTAAAATCAGAAATAACAAGTTCACTTATATTGATTTTTTTAAAATCTGAATACATAAATACATAAAATAACCGAAAAATATTTTATATCGATTGAAAATTACATTATATTAGTTTTTTGGTAATTAACTTACTGATTGTAAGCAATTAACTTCTTCGTGTATTAAAATCTTGCTAAATATATAGTGATTTAAATTTTGTCTACAGACGGTCATTCTTAATGACCCTAAAGTGTTTATTGCAATGGTTTCTGTCAATGAAAACACTAAATTATGCACAATTTTTAATCTTTTTGTGGAGATATGGGTAATATCCTCTTAGAATTTTTTTTCAATTTTGAAAATTTGAGTACCCACCCCTCCCCCCCCCCCCCCCCGACATAACTATGAACTCTGGCCGCAGCGCTCGGCTCCCTAGCCTGCCTAGAGGATAACGGCGAGATATGTAAACCTAAATATTCAAGTTAATATTAGTCAAATTCACCTGACTTCACTTTACTTAATTTGCAACAAAATTTTTTATTCATTCAAATCATTTAGAACCTAAAAAAAATTATTGAATCTATTGGGAATATTGAATTATTCTGCTATACAATACTTCCAGTTATTTTTTATTTTTTCACGAGTACATAATAGTAAAATGTAGTAGTGTTGATTATTAGAAATATTGAATGGAGAAAAACCGCAATCAAAACAGCGGAGTTTATATTTTTTTGTTGTAAAAAAATCAGCTTTTTTGCACTATAAATATGCATTTGATATTATAATAAAATATAAAAACCTAAATATTACATTTTATGGTTTTAAAAAGTAAAATAGAAAGTTATTTAGCTTTTTTTAAACATAATAATTTTTTTACCTATTAAATATATTTTTTCTACTAATACAACCATCCCCCCCCCCCCCCATTATTTACTTTTTTCTTAGAATAACCTCACAACATACATTGATAACTTACAATATTAAAAAGATACATATCAGGGTTTTTGCCTTTGTTGGTTTTACCAATATAAAGATAGCTTAACTAACTTTTAAATACTGTAATAAATGATTTTTATGTTTTATAAAATAAACAATTAATAAACATACAAATGTCCGACTAATTTGTTGAGCTTCGCTTTTATGGATGTTGTCACCCTTGATTAAACTAAAAATCAATTATTACAGTTAACTTTCAATGTTGTTTTTAAGGCTAAGAATTTAACCCCAAATTGCTTGATTTGTGTGTTTTGCTTTACTAATAGCTTAAAATATTTATTAAGGCTTGAAAGATACCCTGACTCAACCTAGTGAACAAGGACAACAGGAACAACAAGAGGCGGAGCTTACCAGTCAAAATATAGTTCAATCTGAAGGTAAATTTTAGAACTGCAGATTATATATCAAGACATCAATAAGTATTCTGTTAAAGATATATAAAAAAAAATCTTTATTTAACTAAAACAGATTATTTGTTGATGTCTTTTATATATTTTTAATCCTGAAATAATTTTAAAATTTCAATAAAGTTTTCAGCATTTAAAATCACTACATAAATATTATAATTTATCCAAAATTAAAAGTAGATTTTAATGTTAAAAACTTTAATTAGTAAATAGCTTTTATGTACTCAAACACTTCAATTATATCTTCCTTAAATGAAAATGATTACAATATAAGCTATTTAACTAATAAAAAATGCTTAAAATTGCTTAGAAAAAAATGAATCATCTTATTGCCTTATCTATCCTATCTTTCTTTGTTCTGTTGTTGATATTGAAATAATGTTATATTGGTGATGGGAAGGTGGAGGGTGGGTGTAGGGGGAGGTGAAGGGAAGGTGTAGGCTTAGTAAAAGTAGTGTTATTATTCGTTGTATTGTCTACTGGTGAATTTGTTAAACAAAAAAATTAATGTTGTTTTAGGTAGCTTTGCTATTCTTTAATTTACTGACTATTCTGTTTAATAAAATATTTGATAGACTTCCTTAAATTAAACTTCCTAATCTTTGCTTAATCTAAACCTAAAGTAATAATGAAGAATTTATTATTTTCCTCAAAAGTTAACAATGAGAATTGGAGAGCATTTGTGGATAATGCGGAAAATTTATCCATCAAAAATATTTTTCAAATTGCCTTCATTAAAATTGTTTTGAAATTGTTTGAAAAACAGGCGGATTTGTATTTTAAAATACAATTAGTAGAAAATAACAGGGAACAACTTTTTAAAAAGTCGTTTTGAATATTATTTTTTAAATATTTGTATAAATAATTGATTTTCAGTTGACCTCTTTACTACTTAGTATTTTGGAATACTTTTCTACTGTTTCTATTGGTTGCTGGGTGCTTTTACATTTAAGTATTAAGTTTTTTTCTCATAAAATAATGCATATTTATTTGTGCTTTCTTATACATGCATAACCCCATTTTTTATTGGTGTCTTTAATATCAAATTTTAAATATTTAGAGCTATCTAAACATACAAATTCTTCTGGTTTTCTGCGCCGTTCCAAGCTTGGACTAAGTTTATCAGCACCAACTGCTATTATAACTTCAACTGTGGTTGGGGCATCATCATCAGCTGTTGTTGACTCCTCTGGAGCTATTCCCAATACTAAATGTATTGATACATTTATCAAAGTAACTGCTCCAGAGTCTGTTGGTCCTGCAGTTGATCTGGAAATAACAGAAACGACGATTTCTTCCTCAATTCACAAGAACAAGAACGAAAAGTACATTACTGAGCAGAGCCACAAAATTGAGGCAAGAATAAAAAGGCGCGAAGAAAATATCAATAGACGCTTTGATCGTTTGATATCTGCAACATCTGATGGTATTAATGATCCAAAATATGATGGGACTAAAACAACATCTGCTGAAGTTGAAAAATCTGTTACTGATGAGGACCAATTTAATGTGATGTCCTCACAGCTTTTAACTGCTGAAGATGAGGAAACAGCTTGCCACAGCTTTGAAAATGTTCTAGCAGATAATTTTACTGAAGACCAGTCAGAAGAATGGATAAGCAATGAATCTTTGGTTGGTGATTCTACACAACAACAGCCTAAACTTGCAGATGGTAGTTTTGAAACTAAATCAACTACTTCGCCAACAGCTTTACCTTGTAAGCCAGACAGAGGTGACTTGCAAATCACTGTAGGGGTTCTTATTTATGTAGCTTCAATTTCACTTTGTTAAATCTTTATTGTCTCATTTTTATATGTCACTTACACCAATAAACTGAAAATATATATTACATATTATCTAAAATAATATTAATTAGAGCACATTATCTATTGTTAGGTAAAAAAACAGCTTTTCAGTCGAAAAAAAGCTGTTTTTACTAAAAATAATTTTGCTAATTGCACAGATTATTTGTAGCTTGGATAATCTCAATGTTACTTCAATCTTAAATGTAAAAGCACCCTATACTTAGTTTAATATTGCACTGAATAGTAAACCAATGATAGAGTTTATTAACAAAAGACCACTTTTGGGTTGATGTTCTTTTGTTCTGTTCTAAAATATTTATAATATTGAAATGCTTGTTATATCATACAAAAACAGTTTAGAGGAAAACAACATAATTTAAATTTGTTAAAGATTTCTCCCCTGATGACAGAAAAGAAAAGCTTTCATCCATCACAAAAGCCACACCATCAACTGTAGCTCCATTGATTGCTCCAATGTTGATAGAATCTTCACCACAAGACTTACCAAAATCTCCAATGACACCTACTTTAAGTAAAGCACAAAGAAAACCTTCTAGAGAGCACTCTAAAACCAGAAAAGTGTTGAGCAGGGAACCCAGCAATTTATCAGACAGAAGCTGTGGGTTGATAAGCAGAGAATCAAGTTTTGTTTATGACACAACTGTTGAAGCATTTAGCACACATGGAGCTTACATTGATGATGAAGATGATGAAGTTTTTTATTCAAAAGAGCCAGAACCTTTAGATGAAGAAGATGAGCCACATGGCATTTCAATCATAGGCAAGCTTGTACTCTCACCAAATCAAGAGAAAGGTGGACTGGATGTTAATGAGGAAGTTATTACTTCATCTAGTCCAGCAAAGGTTGATAGACTATTTTTAACTGATTATGCACAGGGTAGCTTTGAAGAAGGATCTCCTTTACAACATAAGCATAGCGAGGGTGTTAAAATTCCAAGCAGCAATGGTAGGAAAGTTTCATCTGGCTCAGGTGAAGAGAAGATATCCACCACTCCTGAAGCTGAAAAATACTTTCTTAAAAGAGAAAAGTCTTTCATGGAAAAGGTAGCAAGGGGACAAATGGAGACTTTGGCAGTAGAAATATCAGACGTTTGTTCTATTGAAAAGTCTGCTTCAGGATCTGAATTATCTGTCCTACCTGTCACAGCGTCAATTAAAGCTTCTGAGATAGAAATAACGCATCTTAATTCAGATTATGTTGACAATCAGCTTACAGTTAAACCTGCTGATGGACGTTCTTCATATGAAGCTCTTTATTCTGTGTGTAGTGAATTTGATGATATTGAGGCAGAGACTGAAAGATATCAGACTGTACCCCATATGCTTAGTGAACTTGGTGATGATAGCAGTAGAGACCTGATTAGTAAAGTTATACCTGAACATGTGTCAAGTGCAGAAGGGCTTGAATGCATGTCTACAACAGAACAAGAGTTCATTGCAGATGATGGTAGTGTGCATAGATTCAGCGGGGTCACAATGAGAACAAGTCAACATTGTAATAGTCAACAATACTCTGATCAGTTTCATGGTCCTGTCCGGTGGTCAGCACCCCCAGGTAGTCTAGAGCCACCGCCTTTGTGTCCACCTGAAGAATTTATCATACATCTATCTAATGTAGCTGAGCTTGGGATGAGCGGGGATGGAGTACTAGTTGAAGGAGGACATCTTTCTGTCTCAGGGGAACAGCATTGGCAACATCTAAGAATTCTGCCCCAATCTGATGAACTGACTATTCAACAAGTTCCTGAGTTTGATCAAGATCAGTTAAGACTAACTCCCAAGAATAATGAAGAGGATGTATGATATTTTTTAGGTTAGAAATGAAGTGTTACTGATATTTATCCTTTTTTTGTAATACCCCTTTTCCCAGACTAATTTCTAAAATCTAACCACTTCTTTTTATATTAATTCCCATTTTCTTACTAACATTGTGCTTTCAAAGAATATTTCAATACATATTCTTATTTTTATTGTGATTTTACTTAACATACTATGTTTGTTATTGATGTTATTTGAATAAATAAAGTTTTTTTAGTGTTTTACTAACAACAGATATTTATTTTAGACATAGATATTAATAATTATCTTAACAATAATTAAAAATTATTGATTGATTGAGTTATTGTTGTTTGATTGATTATTGTTAGTTGTTTTGAAAAAAAATATAATTTTTACTTATTAGAATCATCACTTTTTAATGGTTCATATATTTAGACTTTAAAAATATTTAAACTTGAGTATTTATTACTAATACATAAGTCTAGATTCATGAATCCTATGTTATTTAACCTAACTAATCATAACACACAATTAACTGCAATAGAAGCATTAATAATATTAGTTTCAGAAAATTTTAAGTTTCACCTGCTTATTAGATTTTAAATTTGCTTTCAAAAACTATCTGCACACTAATTTTAAGAATTTACTTTTTAAAAAGATATCTAGTTTGAATAGGTAATATTTAGAATAATTGCACATAATCTAAAATCTTTGCAATTAAATCAGGGAGGGAGATGACATAGGAAAATAAAATATTATTTTCTCAATTCTTCCTCATTATGTTTCTAATATCAAAATTGGAATTTTATACCATAATAATAAATGGGCAAATAAATTTATCTTCATTTGTCATGTCCCTGTATACCTGAAAAGTAAGTTTTATTTATGTATTTTACAACACTGCAATAATCAATAAAAAAATTACAAAAACTAATAATATTAATGCTCCTTGTGCATTGTACCTTTGGTAGTTAAGTGTGTGTATTTGTAATTGTGTATTTAGGAACTTACTCACCACCGCCCTCTCCCTCTTCTCCATGTTCCTCCTCCCGCCAATCATCTCCCCCACCACCACCACCTCCAGCAGCTGATGAATTGACAACTTCAACAACTACATCACAAGATGAAGAGTTTGCAGCAGCTGTATCAAAGCAGCTATCTGTTACATGTTCACACTCATCAATTTCAAGTGGCTCTTCTGAACAGCAACAAAAGCAAGAACAGCAATCTGAAGAGGAGAGTGAGGAAGATAATGGTATTGAAATTGTTGACAAAGTTGAAGTCAATGCTTTTAAAACAGCTGATGTTGATAGTAAAAATGATGGTAAGGAGGGTGAGAGTGATGTATCAGTTTTGGATAATAACTCTGGTGATAGATTTGACACATTAGTCACAACTTCTTCCTTTCAATCTATTGAGCAATCTTCTCTAATTTCATCTTCCTCTACTGTAGCTAATACAAATACTACTAGTTCTATTGAAGCAACTTCAGCTATGATGACTGCAGCAACAACTACTATGCATAAAGATATTGATGATGCAAGTCCAACAGAGGGTCTTGCTGCCCCTGATTCAAAAGACTCTCTTGAAGTAAATTTAACATCTGTTTGTGAGGATCTCTCTGACAATATGTCCGGCAAAGATGAGAGTCTTGAAGACATTAAGTGCAAGGCATCTTCTCTACCACAAGAAGGAGATGAAGACTCTCATTCTGAAGATTATTTTGATGATAAGCAAGAATATGATCAAAAAGAGCAAGAAGGTAAAAATTTTAATGATCAACAGCAGCATTCAACTGACAGTAGCTTTGAAATGGTTGAGACTACAAATACTGTTGAAGAGGTTCACTTTGCTACAACTGGTGGTGAAGAGGAAGAATGTGATTCAGATCTTCCACCACCACCAGCTTCCAATTTTGAATCAGACAACAATAAAAAACAAGATGTCTCTAGCAAAGATGTTAGCTCTAGTTCTGATGAAGAAGGACCTGTTGAGAAAGTTATTGCTCCACTGGTTAGACAACAACAGCTACCAGAAGACTTCAGATCTGTGCATTTGGCTGCACCTCATCTTGATGAATTGCCTGTCCAAGATTCTTTTGACTCTGTTGCTAGCCAATATTCAAGTGAGAATGTTCGTGGAGCCTCTGAGTTTAGCCATAGCTCTAGCTCTGATGAAGAGGGGCCTGAGGAGGAGGTTGAAACAGGATCTGACAGAGATGTCCATCCAAGAGATTATGTTCCACCAATGGAATCCACAGCTACAGCATTACCTATAAGTGCTCTTGTCAAAGACTCATTTGATTCCAGTTCTGATAACAACCAGCCAGCAATCAAATCCCCTGAGGCTTCTCCAGAAACTTCTGTGTCAACAAGACAAGAAGTAACTGAGGTTAAAAAGCAGATGACAGCTGGTGAAGTAAGCTCCTCTGAAGAAGAGTGCATTGATTCCGCTAATTTACCACCCCCAGTTGGATTACCACCACCACCCCCCTCACTAGCAGCTACCTCAGCTGTTTCTGTTGATGAATCTGATGACTCTCCATTGCCTGCAAAGAGATTAGGTGGAGAAATTCTAAAGCCTTTGCCCAAGAAAGCATCTAGCACTGAGTCAAAGTCTGGACAAAGTAGCAGTGCTTCCTCAGACACTGAGGAAGAGGAAGGTGGTAAACCAGGTGCTGGAGGAGCTGCAAGCTCATCTGATTATGATTCATCTTCAGCACCTAAGTTCAAGCCAAGAAGTGGAAAACGACCTGATTCATTTGTATCAGATACTTCATCTGATTATGATTCTCTGTCTAACTTGGAGTCAAGAAGACCACAATCCTTTGTTCTGGATGATGAGTATGAAGTGATTACTGAAGAAGAAACTGGTGGTGAAGTCACCACAGCAACCAGCAGCAAAGAAGTTGAACACCAAAAGAAGAAAAATATTGATGATGATGTTAGCGATGCTTCCTCTGAGTCCAGTGAGTCTGGACCAGATGTGCAAGCAGGCAGACAAATCCCAGCAATTACTACCACCAAACCAACAAATGAACATGCTGATGGTGAGATTGATAATGATGCAGTTCCTTCCAGTAATCATTTAGTAGATAGCATACTCCCTTCATCCCCTGCAATGGATGTGACCTCTAACACTGAAGAGCAAGATGAGCAAGATTTGCCCGATGCATCTGCTGTTGATCTTGCTAGTGTAGCCCCATTATCCCCTTCCCCATCCTTGCATGCAACTCCTCCTCCTAATCTAACCAATAATGACTCAATTTTAACCCCTACAACCACCACATGTAGTGTAGATATAGCACACCAGTCCTCTGTAATCCATTCTAATACTTTGGAAGAGATTGACCCTTTAGCCCCTGACTACAGTCATTCTTCTCCCCTAACACGTAGCTCTGATTCAGCAGCTTCCACAAGCTCTCCAGCTGCTACAGGAGAAGCTGTCACTACATCTGCCTCAGTGGCTGTTGTTGACAGCTCTATTACTTCCTCCCTTTGTTCAACCTCCTCTTCTAGTAGCCAACATCAAAAAGGGACTGATATTTTGAGTAGTTCAGCCCATACCCAAGGTAGACTAGAATACAATCTTGTTTAAAACATACAGGACATGATTTTTTTCATCTTTGCTTTCAATTCCTTAGCCATTGCTTTATCTATATGCAAGCTTATATTTAAATTATCACACCAAGACCTTCTTTTCAAAATTTTATTTACTTATTGAACTGTTTTAGAAAAGGGTTGAATAAGTTGCACAGTTTTTTTCATAACAATAACTTTATTAAACTTTATTATTGATTTCAGAAATAATTATCTTAATAAAAAAGTATTAAAATATTTTTCTCATTTTCAACTAATATAGCATACATTTTGAAAAGATTTATCTTAATTATTTTGTTTAGGAATACATATATTCTTAAAAAACAACACACGGCTTACTTAGCATATTGCCTGAATTGTATAAAAGTAAAATTGATTACTGTAAGGTTCAAATTTGCATTTAAAGCACATACTGTTTTGTATTCTTATTTTGAATAACATTATTTTCCCTTTTTTGCTAAAATTTGTTATTCCATCACCAAAACTCAAGACTGAGACTTGAGAAAAATTTTTATTAGGTTTTTGTTTTGTTTTATCTATCTATTACAATAGTATTTTTATAGCATCCTTTATAGGAAGAGTAAAAGTGTCCTCGGCATTTTAAATTTTAATTTAAATTGTAAAGTAAACTGGGGAAGGGTTTAAATAATGTTTGTTTTATAAAAGATATTTCAAAATCCGCTTCTTTAAAGCTTCCCTAAAATATAATTAAAATTGGGTGGTTATTTATGTCTTTATCCTGTAAAACACAATGTTTTGGAAACGCCCTAAAAAGTTCATTTATTTCTTACTATAAGCAGGCTTTAGGAAGATCAGCTCAAAGAGGAGTTTGCAAGAACAAGAGCAAGTGATTCTAAATGTTATTTGGTCTATATACTAGGGTTATTTTTATTATTGTTATAGCATTTTTTAAAATAAGTTTTACCATGGTTTTACAAGAAAGAAACTTCAAAATGTTAGGCATTTTTTGACTAAATATCATCAAATGTTTTGTTGAGTTCAAAACGCTGTGACACAAAATTAACTTTTTCAATGATAAATGTTAAATTAGAAAAAAAAAATATTGTAACTTGTAATATTGTAAACATTTTTATAAGTGTACTTCCATAATTTACAGCATTTGATGTTTTGGCTTGTTATTTTATTTGAACCTTTGAACTCAACAAAACATATGATGATATTTCATCAAAAGATGCTTAACATATCAAAGTTTTATTCATAGAAAACCCTAACATAAACATAATCCGTTAAGTTGGTATAACTATGTCAAACATAACACTAGTATATTCACACAAAAAAATTAGATTCACTGCTATAAGGTGCTTAGAATCAATTGCTCTCGTTCGTGCTTAGTCCCCTTTAGATAGAAAATTTAGCAAAGATGGATAATTTCAGTATCTTATGTATATTTAAAATGAACTTCCTATTACCTGTTTGTAAGAAGCTATACCTTATTGGTAACTTTCTGTAATGTTTCTAAATGTAAAAATCCCGTGTTATACAGGATATTTAGTAATTTAGATAAGTTTATCCATTATTAGAGATTAGATTTTAAAGTTAGTAATAATTATATAAGAAAGATATTGTGTCTGTATGAAAAGCAAACAGCACTTTTTAGGAATACTTCTATAGGTCATAGGAATATGCCATAATCTTCTTTTTAGGGAATATTTGAATAGGTCATAAGAATACTTGGCTATATCATAATCCTCTAAAACTCTAAATCCTTTAAATCTTATTTCTTCTGTCTTTTAGTCATATTTAAAGTTTAATAATTATTTTGACTTATTGATATACTATATTAAAATTCTTTTTATTTTGACATATTTTCAATGTTTTAATTAACATTTTTCTTAATTATTAGAATACAAATAGCATAATACAGCACTTATATAATTTCTAAATTAATTTCATAAAATTATGGAACATAAATTGTTGCAAATATTGGATGGTTACCTGAGGACTATTGATGTTATTGTTTGTTGTTTTATTTTTTGAAATATTTCTATTGCATGATTCATAATTGGTTGTATGTTCATATTTAAATCTATTATCTTATTAAAGAAATGAAATTAATAATATTCTGCATGGTAAATTCTATTTGCATGTTAGATAGATGTTTTGTAATATTTCTTGTTCACAATCTGTATATATTTCATAATCTTACAAACAAAAATTATTCAAACTAATATTTTTTGCATGACTATTCTAAAATATCTGAATATTTCTAAGAACAACAAATAAGTTTTGGAAATGATGTTTTGTAGCCTTTGATGTTGTGTTAATTTTTTATCATTCTTTTATATGAAGGTAACATCTAATTCCCTAACTAATCATTTTTTCTTTTTTTTCCTGCTTACATTAGATCTGGGGACTCTGCCAGATGTTGATTTAGATCTGCCTGAGAGCACTCAAATTTCTTCCCCTATTTCTATATCCCAAGCTGGAACCACAGCTAGTGTGACAGATAAAGTGTCACCCACATGTAAGCCAATACTGGAACAAGATTTTAAAAAGGTTTTTGAAAGTATTTCAACTAGTTCTGTAGCATCAAGAATATCAGAAATACACAAAGATGACTTAAGTGCAAGTAAAATTTCATCTTCTTCTGTTATTTGTGAAGATCAATTAGCCTCCTCCACACAACCTCCATCTAACATACAGGGATTTGAAGCTTTTGGTGAGGCTAAACTCGAAGATGAGGATCAAGATGAAGCCAATGAAGTTAAGCCAATTCCTAAAAAGAGAGAGCTACAGAAAATAAATTCTACAGATCTTCTGCACAGACAGATCAAAGATACTATGCTAGAGCAAGTTATGTGTGAAGATGATGACAGTGTCATGTCTGAATCAGCTATCAAGGCTGAGGACAGTGAGGAGTCGATGGTTGTTGTGGAGCAACATAATGCATCTGAATCATCTGACATTGTCAAGATTGCCAATGAAACATTTGTTGAAGAACCAGAATGGGAGATGGTAGAAAGTGAAATGGATGTACCAGACATACCTGATTCAAAAGATGAAGATCAAGCTGTTGGAATCAGTCCCAGAAATGCTAGACCTATGTCACCAGAACAAGCATTAGAGATTGCAACTGAAGTGGTCAGACAGGTTCAAGTTCAAGCCCTTAAGAAGTATGAAGAAATTTCAGCCAAACAACATGCACTTCCTAGGCCTACTCCTGATTCTAAGTTTACACCTGAAACAAAGGAAAAGGTGCAGGTGTATTTAAAAGAACTTGAAGAGAGTGAAAAGTATGATAAAGTGACAGCTGAGCTTATTACAAACATTATTAGCAAAAAGGAGGAGAAAATACAGAAAATGCAAGATTCTAGTCTTGATATTACTGATGATCTCTCAAGAAGTGAAGCTATGATGTCAGAGCTAAAGAATGAGCTTGGTCGTAGTTCTGTAACTGATGAAGAACTTGTTACTGATGCCAATTCTGAATTCCTTGAGGAAGCTAATATTCAAGAGATGAAAAATAGACTGGAGGCAACTATGAGCAGGCCCTATCAATTGGAGCCAGTTTCAAGTGACTTTAGATTTCAAGCATCATTTAGAGAACATTATGTAACAGATGTATTTGAGGCTTCAAATTTCTCAGTTGAAGCAAATAACAAAGATGTAGATTCTGTTAAGCAGTCAGCAGAAAAAGATGACTTTGATCCTTCATGTGATAAACAACACCAAGCTGCAGGGAAAAAGGAAAGTAAGCCAGATATATTTGTTCAAGAAGATATCTGGGCAGAGGAATCTAAACATGTCAATAAGGATGCATATTTGAAAGAAAAAAAATCTGACAATGAATCATTGAGCTCAGATTCAAAGCTAAGCCACCGTAGATCTGGGACAGACTTTGAAGGTTACACATCAGGAGACACATTGGTATCAGGTGACAATCTTAGTCATCATAGCCATAGCAGCAGGCCAACCTCTAGTGATGTAGATGCAATGCTGTCAGCTGTTTCAGAACATTCATCTACAACTGAAAACACTGAATTTGTAACAGCCCAAGACAAGTCATCTGGTGATACATCATTCTTCACAGCAGCTTCTACTCTAAGCTCCAGAAATTCTGTAATATCATCTGAAAGCTCTGGCAATCTGGGCAGTGTTGAAGTATCTGAATGTTCAGAGACATTGGTAGAATCAAGTCTAGAGTATGATGGTAATGATGGAAATGATACCCCTAATTCTTTAAAACACCTTGATGAAATACTTGATAAAAATCCATTTGAATTTGACAGTCCAACAGGATCAGGAGAATCCCAATCTGATTCTAAAGTTGAATCCAAAATGTCTAGTGTAGAAATGGTTACAAGTTATTACTCAGAACATAAACAAAGTTCTGAAATTCATCAAGAATCTGTCTCTGAAATGGAAACTCTTACACAATCTAAACAGCAACTTGGTGCTGGTGGTATCTCAGAATCCAGGGAAACACTCAGCTCAAGTGTTTTAACTCTTTCAAGCATATCTGAAGCAACAGTTCTGGGGCCAGATCCATTAATGGCTGGAAATTCACAAATGCTCACAAGCCAAACAGTCCACAGATCATTTGTTTTGCCTAAAGATCCAGAAACTGGCTTGATAGGCACACATGTATCTGTTGAAATTGGAAATGAACAACTTGCACTGGAAAATCAAGAAGAACAGGACCAGGTTTTTCAGGTGCCACGGGTGCGAAGCATTGAGGGAGCGCATGCCGTGCAGATCACTATCCCTCAAGAAATTTCCATTGACCTAGGATCAGAATATGATTCAAGGCCTAGCTCAGAATTGGCAGAATCAAGGCCTTTATCTGCTGATAAAATAAGTAGGCCAGCAACACCAGAAAAGGAGAAGACAAAATTTAGCAGAAGAGCATTCTCAATTGATGAGTCAGTGTCTGATAGTTTAAGAGTTGAAGAACCATTTGCTAGGCCAGTGTCCCCACTGCCTCAAAAGCACAGGATTGGATCAACAGACAGTGATGATGGTAGATTGAAAGTTAACTTAGCTCCTCAAATGAGAGCAGTCTCTCCTGGACCTCCTAAGTTAATTGAGACTGATGAATCTATTGAAGCTGACATTGCTTTCTCCAAGCATTTTACTCAAGTTCTTGATGATGATGATGACTCTAGTGAAATCATCAAGACTACAGAAGGTCAGTCTGTATTCAGCAGCAACAGACTGACAGATGTTACTCCAGAGTCACAGAATACATCTGAGTCAATGGAAACATCAGGTCAAGATTTCTTTCTAGATCAATATAGTAAAGACACCAGTAAAGCTAGATCACCAAGACTCCCACATGATATTGATGATGACTTGCTAGTTGGATCCCCGCCTATGGTTAGCAGACCTCTTGGTGTCAAATATTGGCCACCTGTAGACAACCTTGATCAGGAGCAAGATGGCAGTGTCCCACTAGACAAAAGAAGCATTACCAGATCTGAATCTGATGATAATAGTGAAAGCAGGTTGGATATTGAAACTTCTGATGTTGATAAAGAAGTTGAGACAAGTAAAAAATGGTTGGAGAGTCAGTTTGAGGAAGTGCCAGATGAATTTGGTAACTTTACCTACAGTCAACCACTAGACAAGATTGTTGAGGAAGAGGAAGAACATTATTCCATTACATCTGAAGAGATGAAAGAATTGGCCAAGTTCAAAGAATCGTTAAGTTCTACACCTGACTTTGAAGCAATTGCTCTCAGAAGACATCACATTTTGAAAACTGGGGGTGATGATGATGTTTCCATGGGAAGTTTAACAGAATTTGAGAGGCTTGAAAGAGAAGTTGCTCTTGGTTCAGGTAGTGGCAGCAGGGGATCACTAGGTTCTAATGATTCTCTTGAGCTGGGACAGAATGGTGGCAATGGTAAACCAACTCATTTAGCAGTAAAGCTTGTCACAAAAACAAGTCAAGGAGATGATGTTTCAGTTAGCTCTGAAACTTCTATAACTTCATTTGAAATGATGGAAAGGGCATGTGATGAGGCTGAGATTATTGAAAAGAAAGCTAAACATCAAGAAGAGGTATTATCAGAAATAGAGGAAGGTCATGAGAGTCAAGTGTCAGAGTCAGAAACTAATGAAACTTTATCAGAGTGTGAAAATCAGTCAGATGAGGAGTATGAGGATAGAATTTTTGAAATTGATAACATAATCAAACAAGCCCAGGAAAATGTGGAGAAGTTTGACAAAGAAGGTCAAATGACAAAACCAGAGGAATTATCATTAGAAAATTTGATGATGAGACCTGAATCTAAAACAGAAAGTGTTTCAACTCAAGATAGCCTAGAGGAAGGAGATGCTGCAGACCTCCCCTTGGATTCTGATAACCAAGTTGGGTTCAGACTTGTTAGACCATATGCAGGTCTCATGGAAGCATCAGCTGACAGCCTAGATTCTAAGAACATCAGCTCAATGAATGTAATGACTACTTCAGCAGATTCCCTAGAGCCAGATACACCAAGATCTACCACAGATAAAATGACAATGTCTACAGATTCCATTGAAAACAATAGAGCTGCCACCATGACAGGAGATAAAAGTGAAGATCCTATGATTGTGTCAGTTGACAGTCTTGATGGTAGACAGATGATTGAGGGTATTACTAGAGAGGGACAAAGCACTAGTTGTACAGCAGCTTCATCTCTTCTGTTTACAAGTACTGATTCCTTAGAGTCAAGTAGCAATTGCACTAGGGCAACAGCAAGCATGCTTTCATCTATAACATCACAGGATTCTGAAACATTTGTTGCTGATGATGAATTTGAAACTGAAGATGAAGAGATAAGAAGAACCAGAAAGTTTTTAATGTCTCAGGGTAATATAAGGTTTGAAGATTCTGATGAAAGCACAACATGTTCCCATTCAAGTCCACAACTACACCACCATCAACTGGGTGGAACACAGCCAGATGACTCTAGCTTGGATATTCATCATCATCAATTGGCTAGTCATTATTCCGACCCTTTTATACTAACCACAACAACAATGACAACAACATCCACCTCTGAAGAGGTCTTACACACTCAGGTTATGGATGAGAAAGGAAATGTTCTCTCTGAAGAGATTAAGAAGAAAACTCTTACTGGAGCTGTGTCACTGCCTCCAGGAAATGCTTCTAAAGAAGTAGTTAAAGAAATAACTACTGAAATTGATGAACATGGAAATAAGAAAGTGTTTGTTGTTGAAAAGTCTACAGAAAAACAACAATAAATTCTACTGCCCCTGTAAATGTTTTCTCCCCTATTTGGGTGTTTCTTTCTCACTGAATTTAAAGTGCTCTCAAGGCTAAAAAGATCAAGATTAACCTCTAGCAACACATGAGAATCAGGTAGAAATGAATATTGTCAATATATATATAACACTGCTGTTGTTGTCTCTTGGCTTTATTTTATTTTTATTTATTTATGTTATTATTAAGTTCCTTGTTTTTTGGCTTTTGTATTTTTATGTTATTTGTGTTTATTTTTCACTTAATAGTTCACTAGAATACAGTAGGAATTGTATATTATCTTTTAACTTTTGGAGATTTTAATCTGTTAAAGTTGATATTTACAAATCCTAATATTAAGCTTATTAGGGTGAATATTAAGAATATAGGCTATTGAGAAAATGCATGAATAATTAGTGTTGTGAATGTGTAAATATATTTATTGGCCTATGATATTGTATATAACATACAAATAGCAATGTTAGAAAAATGTTCTGCGAATATAAACCAAACCTGAAAGAATTTTGTAGCCTTAACCATTTTCTTTGTTAACATTTGTCCTTGTTAAGTTGCACGAAAGTTATTCCTAAGTAGTTTATTTTTTTATGTTAAGTAGATAATTTTATTAATTTATTTTATCTAATTAAAGCTTTATGTATAAGCCAGGACATTATGCTAGCTTTGATTTTATTCTAGTTGATTTGGATAAAAAACACTATTTTAAGTTTTTTATGTCTTAACAGCAGTGTTTTTTCATCAGAGATTTAGAGCTGTACCTTCATAGGTGACTTCAGATAAGATCAACAATTAGGTATTGTAAACTGTTTAATATTTCAATTTTGGTTGAGGCTACAAAACATCTTTTTTATTTTTTTCATTTTAGAAATATTTTTCATAAATATGTTCTACAACTGTTTTGTTTTGTGCTTAGTTAGCCCTGATTAATTTAGAATATATTTAGTTGCTGATTTTTATTTTTTAAATACGATTAAGAAAAATTTTAAATACAGATGAAATATTTGAAAACAATAGATACATTAATACTAGAGGTATCATGGTATGTATTCTAGAAGGGGCTGAGTTGATTGATCCATGGTATAATAGTTCCAACAATACTACAAGCAGTTCCTTTAGTGTTTGGATCCTAGCAGCTTCCTGTATTCTTATTCTGGTCATATCAAGACAACTGGCCACAAGATTTCAGGCCTTGGATAACAATGACACCTCTAGTTTATGATTTGAAAACAAAGGGTTGAGAAAAAGTTTTTAAAATTTCAGGACAAATTTTCTTCTTACTTACTATAATATTTTCACTAATTTAACTAATATGTATTATATCATTTTCTTTTTCTTTTGCTTTTTTGCTTCTATAATTTTTTCTTTAAACTGCATGAATTTAGCTGTGTAATAATGAGCAATGTTTGTATATGTAGCACTTTACCACTCTGGTGATATGTAGTTAGTTACAGAGGTAAGAGATAATGCATGTTCTTATAGTTATTTCAAACTTAAAATTACTGTTCATCATATTAAGCATTAGATGTAAATATTTTTGTAATGCATACTGAAAGTTTACCATTTTTTATTTCCAATTCAAAATTTAATGTCTAGTAATATTTCTAAATGAATCCTAATGTAAATATCCAAAGTAATATATTTTTTTATATATTTAGATAAATCTGACTCAGATGCCTAAACAGTGACAGCAGACAAACTTAACCCAATTATATTGTACCATCACTACCCTATGATTCACTGCCCATCTACCCCCCAAACAACCTTCCATCTACTTGTTGGCGGCTTATAAAACCCTTGAAACCAGAAATACAGAAGTTTACATCTCCTCTCACCAACAATTTCTTCAAAGCCTCTGCCTAATATTTTACAGTAAAAATTTAAAAGTAGCCTAATTTAATAAAACACAGAACAGAAAGTTCCTTCAATATTCCTTTTGTAAAAAAATAAAGCTCTTTTGTTTAAAACCAGTTATGAATAGATTTTAAAGCATTTGATGTGATTTAAAGACCTTTGAGATTATTTTTAAAAATATGTTTAATTGTAAAAATAGATTTCAAACTCAGATTAGTGTGTAGGGTTTAATTTAATTATTCAGCATCTATAAACCTCCATTGACTAGTCAAACAAACATTTTTACAGTTAGAATTTGTTTTAGAAACAAAATAAAAACTAAGAGCAGCCTAATATTACATCTATCACATTTTAAGTAAACTTTGCATAATAAAATTTGACTTTAATGAAAAAAAATAACTATTTCATTTTTTTCTGTACAACAGATATAATTGTTAGCTAAAGTATTACATTATCTAATACTTTATGTATATGCTATAACTTTTTAGTCATAGCTGAAAATAAATGTAAAAAAATTATTATAAATTTTGCTGACCTATGAAATGCTTATATATAATGTAAAAAAAACTGTTCTATATAGAAGTGTATTTGTGTGACTAAATTTTGCCTTTTATTCAGATTTATCACCTTAAAGATATTAAAAATGGTGTACATAACTTTTTAATTCATAATCACAGATACACAAATAATATAGAATTAATGATTCAAAAAACAAAATTAAGAAGTCTTTTTTTCATAGATTTTGTCTTAGGTGATTTTTTTTGAAATTTTGGTTCCTAAAAACTTACCCTTGCAGAAAACATTAATAAAAATCAATTAAGATAATTTCTTTGAAATGAGACATCTTAATTTTGCTTAATTCCAGCTAATTATAATATTATTATCAAATTAAAATGAATTTGTGTGCATGATGTGTGAAAATATTGAACCCTCCCCTCTGTTTACAATTTTTTTGGTAGATTTCAAATTTCAATATTCTAAGCCATGCATTGAGAAGTCATATTTTTTTTTGGCTGACAAAAAGACATTGTTTAGGGATGAAAATGTCTAATTTGTGGTTAAAAAAAATCATTTTTTCCATATTTTCATTTTTTGTAATTGTTTATGTATGTAACATAATTAGGGATGGTTATGTTATTTTACTAAATCAAAGAAAGAAAAAAAGAAAATATTTGGAATAATTTTGTGTCTTTAAAGTGAAATTAATACCAGGGATGACCTTAATTTTACTTTTTTGGCACATTTACTGACTTCTTCGCCCGTGGTTTCATTTATTTTGACAAAATTAAATTTTTTTCCATAATTGATTGATTGATTGAATGCTTGTGCAAAAATAATACATATATATATAATATGCAAAAAAAGCTATTGATATAATAAGAATAGAATAAATAATATTTTAAAATTATGACCACTCCGGGCCTGTAGTGAATGTTGATAATTGTAAAATATTAATTATTTGTTAGTTAAGTAGTTAATTATTAACTAAACTATATTGGCTTGTGGAATATTAAAGATAGTATGGATGTTATTATTAAAATTATTATTATTAATTAATAAGATATGGTAAAACATAATAAAGCCTTTATCTGATGTGTTTTTATATTATTTTGCTTTAATTTAATAAGGATGACTACATCCATAAGTATCGAAGCACAAAAAATCATGAATGGACAAACAGACATAGTTAATTATGGAGTATATGTTCAGTGGATCAAAGAGGAAGGTATTATAACAGAAAATCACGACACCTTTATGTATATATTGATAAATGTTAATTAGGGTGAGTCGATTTTCGACATTTTATCTGAGACCATAGCAGGAACTTGCACATTATTTTTATAAGTATAATACACCTCTGGTTGATTTAAAATTTATCGAAAGTCTAAAAACCGTTGGATACCACACATTCAATTTTTTAGCAATTTATGAATGGGAGTTTATGAACGAGGAAAGTTGAAGCAGGCTAAGTAATAATAAACCGGCTACCCTGGCATTCTCCAAGCAAATTTTTTTTCGATTCTATTCCTATGAAATTATGAAATTAAAATATCATCTTTCAGTAATGCCTCAAAACGTGTCAAATCCAAGGAAGATTGGAGAACCATTGTGCGTGGCCTACATTCTGACGAGAACTAAAGGCATGATTCCCAAGAAATTAAAGTATTCGAGTTATAATAACATAGAAAATATAACCCCCCCTTCGTACTAAAATATTTTCGCATTGCCTAACCAATAGTATGGTCCGATTGTTGCTCTTTATAGACCTGTTACTCAAAATACACTTATTCGAATTTAATTCCTCTGCTGGCCTAAAAAGTTACTTTATAGGCCTAGAAATTAGGGTTGGGCCGCATATTTTTTTGGCCGGATACAGGATATCCGGCTGATTTCAAATGCCGGATATCCGGCAATTGGCCCCGCAAGGGGCTAGAAATAGGAGGAAAGCTACTGTGAAAATACGAATAATTGCTCCTAAAGGGGCATTGCCACGAAATGGACTATACCCGCAAAAAAAATTTCTTCATAAACTGGTGTTTTTTATTATACTATTACTGCGTCTAGGGATATTAGGAGGTACATGAAAGTGCAGAAAAATAACTTAAAACGATTTTTTTATAAAAATTAAACAGCCTAAAACTACCCTGGGACCTATAAGAAGCTTCATATAAGAACCATATCGGTTCAGCGGTTAGCGAGATTTTTCATAGTAGCTTTTGAAGGGTTATTTTAGGTTAGGTTAAGTAAATGTAAATGATTGCCCGCAGGGCTAGAGCCACACGCAGGGGCTAGAAATAGGAGAAAGGCTACTGTGAAAAAACGACGAAACCGGCAACTTCGTTTTCTTTCCATGATCCTAATCAACTATTACTACCCTCAATCTGTAATATCAACTCCTAATGGTTGGAGGATTGGCGGGGAGGTGGCGTTAAATGCCTGCCCTCCCCCCTTGTTTTTTTATATCCTATTTTCTGTGTATAAAAGGTAATGGGCTATAACTGAGTGAATTTCGAAATATGGATATGACACATAACTGAGAGTTGAAATTTTTTTACTAACTCCTTCCTGGCGGGCACAGGATGCCAGCAAATCTGGTAAGGTCATTCAGGTAAAAAGTAAAAATATTTTTTTACTTAAACAAAGCATTTCATGTTATCTAATACTCAAATATCCTATAGTCGTACATCCTCATATGTAATATAGATGTTCAAGTCGATTTCAGGTTCCAGGTATAATCCTGCAAGCCCTGAACCTCCAGGTCTCCAGAAATCTTTAAACGGTTCCTGTGACCGCAAATTTTTACTTGAAGATTTATAATTTTAAACCTAGGTTTTTTTTATAATTCTATTTTAATATTTACATAAAGATAAATATATTCAGAAAAAATTGTTCTTCTAGCTTCAATATTAAGATTCAATATTTATGATTTAAAAAAAACAGAGATTTTTGTTGTAAAATATAAAAGATTATATTGCCGGATATCCGGCCGGATAGTTTTAATATCCGGTATCCGGCCGGATATTGAAAATGACCGGATATCCGGCCACACCGGATATCCGGCCCAACCCTACTAGAAATACATATACAAAATTTTATCTCTACTGGCTACCTAAAAGCCATTTTTAAGATCCCGTTTTTTCATATAAAAATTTCAAATGCATACGAGAACGGCTTAGAGATTAATTTAGGTGTTCTGCATATTTTTTATAAATTGCGATTAAGATTGTTGTGTCAAAAGTTGCTGTGATATCTTTGAATCGTACCTAGCTCTGGCGATGTCTGTTTTTTTTTTTAATTTTTCAGCATTTTTTTACCAGCCCTAGTTGTTGAGTAAAATTTGACAACAGATTTTTTAGATATCATATCTTTGTCCTTATGTGTTTAAGTTGAAATATGTAGAGAGTTAAAAACCTGCAAATTGCTGAGAAATTGTTAACTCCACCGAGCTACCGTTATCTGTTGATTTTTTAGAGGCCTGGCGCTAGGTAGCCAGTAGAAATAGAGATATAAAATTTTGTACTCGTATTTCTAGGCCCCTAAAGTATGTTAATGTTAATGTCGTGTGGGTGAGTTGCACCTGGACTGAACAGTAAACTTGTCAACGATCAAGGCCAGACTCTTGGTCCTTCACCTCATACCCGTGGTAGGCCCCTAAAGTAACTTTTTAGGTCAGCAGAAGAATTAAATTGAAAAAAGTATAATTTGAGTGACAGGCCTAATGTGCACTCTAGCATGGTCGGATTGTTGCTCAACTGTGTTCAAATTTGTCATATTAAGTAATTTAGGATCTAGACGTTCTATATTTATTTAAGACCATCTATTCGTACCTAACTGTCATAAGAATCATCATGCAAAGCTTAAAAATAACAGTATAATTCTAACATGTCAAAATTAACGCGACGGACGGACCAATCCTAATTACAGAAAAGCTTCCCTTTTAAAATGTGTGTAATTGTATGTTATTAGACTCGAACCGTACGGACCAACGAATATATAACTTGAAGAATAGCATAACTGAACTAAAAAAAAACATTTTATTATTTTATAAACTTTATTGAAATATTTTTTTAAAAATTGAAATAATGACAACAACAAAATAATATATTTAAAATGAACAAACAAGAATGATATTACACAAAAGTATCAGGGCTTATAAATATTGCTAGATTTTAAAAATTTGAAATTGTTAAATGCAGAGAAGAATATAATCTTTTTTTATAAAACTATCCAGAAGCAAGCAGTACTTCAAGAAACTCTTTTCAGATATGTAAGAAGATTACAAAATCTTCAAAATTTGAAATCATATATTGTTGAAACTTTCTTGAAAGACTTAATACAAGGAATCAAGATCACAAAATAGATTTTTATAATTTTGAGTTGTAATTCAAGGCACATAAATTGAATATATATATAAATTTGAGTAATTACTTTTATGAATATAATCTACTTATAATAACTTTCTGATAAAACAGTAAGAATTGAAATCACTCTAAATATATAGATTGGCCTTATTTTGAATTATTAAGAAGCAAGAGCTTTTATCTTCAGATTGTTTAACTCTTCTCTAGGTTTTCTTATATAAGTTTCTTTTTGGTTATCATAGGACCAGAGTTCTTCTATGTTTCCACCAAAGGCTTTGATAAACTCGATAAATTCAAGTTCAGAGTTTTTACCACTATAAAGCCGTTTCAGTCTTGGCATCTCAACAACTGGGAGGGAAGAATTTCTAAATGACGTGCAATACAACTTAATTTCGCATAATGTATCCTTGTTATTCTTGATCAAGGACATATCAATTCCAAATATACCCAATAATTCGAGGTATTGAAGCTTTGGTATCTTTATATCTTTACAATTACAAAAGCTTATTCGATAATCATCACTCAACTTCAACTTTGTAATTGTATCCTTGTTACACTTGATCAAGGATAAAGCACTTTTAACAGGTATATTGTACATTTCTAGATTTGATAAATTGTTTATCTTTACTTCTCCAAGATCACTCATTCTAAACTTAACACTTGTCAACTTCAACTTTGTAATTGTATCTTTGTTTTTATTGATCAGGGATAGAGCAGATTCAGGCCTTGTAATTCTACCCACTTCCAGATATTGTAGGTTTGGAAATATGAGATTATCTAATTGTTCAATGTCTAGACAGATGATTTCACATAGTGACAAATGAGTAATGTTTTCTTTTTTAACTGAATTTACAAATGTGTTCACAATGTCATGCTCAACAGTTTCAAGTGCTAAAGATTTCAGTTTAGATAGATGAGGCACTTGAAGTACAGTATTCTTGGGTCTTAAATTCTTAATACCAAGATGTTCCAGCTTGTCACCATACCTGGCCAAGATTCCCTCGCATATATTCTTATGTAACTTCTTATTAATATTCAAAAAATTAATATCAATCATCTGAATATTTTTGAATTTCAGATGAGGCTGCAACAATATAGTTGGGTCTTCTATGTCTTTCAAAAAGACTTTATTCTCAAAGCTTGTCAACATTTCTTCTAACTGTTTTGAAGTAACCATAGCTTTAGAATTCAGTTTGATTGTTCGAACATCGAACATGGATTTTAGATCCGTAGAAGCAGAAGAAACCACGTTGTAGCACCTAAAATAAAATATGGA
Organism: Acartia tonsa; assembly: GCF_053477335.1. Lineage (NCBI taxonomy): Eukaryota > Metazoa > Arthropoda > Copepoda > Calanoida > Acartiidae > Acartia > Acartia tonsa. Next base: position 41,234,283 of record NC_137266.1, read on the forward strand.
TGAAGTTGTTTTGGTTAAAAACTTATCGTATTATTGTTTAATTTAAGAAAAAAAAATTTCATAATTTATTTTTGAGATTTTAAAAGTTTCTTTGCCTCTTGCCTTTCGGGGCTTCACCCCTACAGGGGAGGGAAGACCTCACCAACCTGTTTGAATTTAATAAAAATTTAAACAAAGAAAAGAAACGTATAGTTCCTTTCGTGGCAACGCACCTTAAAGGGCGGGGCTAATTGCTTAAAGGGACTGTGAACGTAAATTTTTCTCATCTTAATATCAAATCTTAACATTATCTCATTCATAATATCTCACAGATAGAGCAAAGCGCGCTTTTGTTTGCTTAAAAACGGCTTTTTCCGACGATTTTTATAAGGTAAAAGGAAAGGAAGAAATTTTCCGTATTATATAAAATGTGCATTAAATTGCTTTTTTCTCCCATTATAGCTAAAATTAAATTTTTTCACATAGTTCTTGAATTTTCCTAACAGTTAAGCTGACTTTTAACATAATCCTTGCTTTAAACAAATGTATAGTTACTTAGAAATTGATAAAATAAGCAATATTTTTTATTGAAAACCAAATACAATAACAAAGCTAGAAACTGGGTTTTTTATTAGTATCCAATTAACTTTAGATGGCCCATCTCTCGCCCACCTTTGATTACAAATTTGTAAATAATAAAGACGCAATATTTCTTTATAAACAGTCTGATAAAAGTGTAAACTAATTCTCCAAGGTGGGTTATTTATTGTCCAACACAATAAAAAAGGATATTATTATTTAAAATAACCTATAAGATTCAACCCTTTGTAGACAGTGAGGTATTTTTTTGTCAATAATACGAATTTAAAATAGGTCTTTATTACCTAATTACTACGTTATAAAAAAATTAATTGGCAATTTTATATCATAAAATAAATCCTTAACAGTAAGTAAATTGTTTCAACTATATATGACAAGTTAAATATCCCTACAAACATTATAAGAAACAAAAACGTTAGGATTTTCTCTGTTTTTTCCTTTTTCCCTCCCAAAATACCATAAAATCAAGGCATTATTCCTGGATATTTTTGTTAATAGGACGTTTTTGGTTGATCAGTGTAGTGAAATGTGCTTAGAAAATGTTAAGATTTGATAATCAGATGAGAAATTTTTACGTTCACACTCCCTTTAACCTTATGGGGCAATAACCTAACCCAATATAACCTAACCTAACCTAAGATAACCTATAAAAAAAAAACATTTTAAAATTACGACGAATCGCCCCTTAAGGTACATTGTCACTAAAGGGACTATTCCCTATCTTTCTTTTTTAGCTCAAAACCACCACATGGCCAGTATTTATATTCCCTAAAGAGCAGAGCCTAGTCGCTTTAGCGGTTACAAAGATCTTAAGATTCAGACATCAGACAGACATCTTTCAACTTTGTATTATTGATAGAAATGACATAATTACAGGAAATGTTTAATCAAAAGTATTTCGAGGGGAGAGGCCTTACAATGATATTGTTATATCTTACCATTTAGAAACACGTCTCATTTCTTTCTTATCCTGTGTACTAGTATAGCTCATAATTTTACCAATAATCTCTGGAGGCAAGTCTTGCAATCCTTTAACAACAGCCTAGAAATAATATTTGATTTTAAAGAAGTTGTATCAACTTTTTTGCTTTTTATTTAAGATAGCTAGCCGGTTCTTTCAGTAAGTAGTAGATGTAAAATTTTTCATAGAATTCAGATATGCAATCGGTTTTTTTGTAGACCTCTTATTTTTTAAGTAATGTTTTTTAAAAAAATAATTAAGTCGGTTTTAAGGTACTAAAATGCAACAAAATAAAAGAAGAAAATAGCCAGTATGAACAAAAATAGTAAGATCTTTAATTTGACACCTTACTTTTAAAATTCTGTTGAGTAATTATTGAAAAAATCTATTTTTTTAACCTCGGTTTAATCTAAACATTAAACCTAAATATTTTCTCATACAGACATAAAAAATATGGGTTCATATATACCATTAGAATGAGAAAAATAATATGAATCCATTCTAAGCAAAATTGAAAAAGTTTAAAAAAATTGTAATAAAAAATAGAAAAAATAAAAAGTTTATTTTAAGAATTGTAACTACTAAACTAGCCAATCACAAATCGCAAAAATTGACGAATCGGGAAGCTTAACCTATAAAATTAACCTATAGGATTGCCAGAAAAAAAGGAGAACGTTCATACAATATATACAATAGATACTACAATAAATATAGTGATATTAAAGAACATGTAAAGAATGAAAAATTATGAACAAATATGCATCAGTCTGTTTATAAACTTCAAAACAATGCAGTTAAAAATACATCATTGTTTCTTGTGTTTAAAAAATATCTGCTACATTGCATTGTCTTTTGTTTAGGTTTTGTTCAGGTTTGGTTCAAGCTAACCCTTAAAAGCCGAAAATTATGATTGTTAAAATAAACTTATTTTTTTTATTATAGTTTTATAAATCTTTTTCAATTTTGCTTAGAATAGATTCGTAATATTTTTCTGATTCTAAAGGTATATATGAACCCATGTTTTTTATGTCTGTTTGAGAAAATATTTAGGTCTAAAGTTTTTATTAAACTGAGGTTAAAAAAATAGATTTTTTCAATAATTACTCAACAGAATTTTAAAAGTAAGGTGTCAAATTAAAGATCTTACTATTTTTGTTCATACTGGCCATTTTCTTCTTTTATTTTGTTGCGTTTTAGTACCTTAAAACCGACTTAATTATTTTTTTTAAAAACTTAAATTACTTAAAAAATAAGAGGTCTACAAAAAAACCGATTGCATATCTGAATTCTATGAAAAATTTTACATCTACTACTTACTGAAAGAACCGGCTAGCTATCTTAAATAAAAAGCAAAAAAGTTGATACAACTTCTTTTAATATTAAAAAATACATTAGTGATAGGAAAAAAACTCACACAAAATCAGCTAAATTGTATGTACGGCAGGCTTGTAGTATGGGCTTCGCAATCATAGAGCAGTAGGCAATACCTTTCAGGGTTGTTCTAAGGGAGGGCAAAGATGTGATTCCCATCCTACCCAAACAAATTTGGGTATGCAGTATTCAAACACTTTTTTGGAGGGGTATAGGTGGGTTTACACCCCCCCCCCCCCCCAATCAATTCCATGGTTCAAAGCATCTGTAGTCGGATGATATTTTATACATCCCACCCCACTCCAAGAAATAAAGGTTGGACGTCCTTAACACCTAATTTAATTCATTAATTACTATATTTAGAGAGCAAACCTTTTGGGGGAGAGAAGTTTAGCTTTTTTCGTAGCCATACTAAATACTAGGTTTATAAAAAAAAATTGTGGATAAAGTATACTATTAAATTAGTCAGAATAAGGTATATTTTTTTTTTTAAGTGTTTCAATAACCAATATATCAAAGGAGGCCTGTTTGACTTTTATTTAAGTACTTTTATAAGTTGAAGGGGAGGGAAGTCTAGAACAATAAAATCACACCCCTCTTGTTGTCTATATTACACCCCTTTTGATTTAGGCTTTTGGGTGACAAAAATCTTAAGGCAAGTGTTAAAATAGTGGGGTGCGTATCACGCTCCACCCGGAAAAAAACCCTGTGTACACTGTACACGTCTAGTTTACCTTCTTAGCTTCATTTTCATTTTGTATTGACTTGATGTCCTCTGAGAGGAGTAGGCTGGGAGACTTTGCTGGGGCTGGTAGTAGTGGTGCACTCCAGGTAGAAGCACCTTGTACAGACTCTTCCTCCACATCTAATATTTCATTCATTCTTCTCTTCTTGGGTTTCGGTTCACAGTCCTAAAAAAATAATAATTAACCAAGTTAGGCTGCTACTAAAATAAAATCCAGTCGCTGTGGCTTACTAACATAAGCTCTTTGGAATGGATCTATACTTAAAGAACTTGTACATTGGTTGAAAATTCACCTGATTTGTTAAAACTAATGACATTCAAACATAATTGTTGTAGGTTTCAGATATTTTTGGAGTAAAAATGTTATGGTTGGCCAAGTAAAAGGATTGGGGGATGGTGGGGGGGAGAGAAATATCATAAAGAAATTCATTTAGGGGGGGGGTGAGTACAACTTGTCATACCCCCTCCCCCCCTTAAAAATAACATCCATAGAGGCAAAGTCAACAACGCCCCTTTAATCTTATTTTTTAATGTTTTTATACTTGAAAGTTTAACAGTCATTCCCCCTCCCCCCCCCATGTATCCCAAAGTTATAGGAGAGAATGATAATTGAATTTTGGATAGTTCCCCCCCACCCCCCCATCCTTTAAAAAAAGACCGTTGTGTTCTTGGCAGAAACTTTTTTTCCATGCAGTCCCTAATATAACCCAACCTAATCTCACCTAAGGTAATAAACACACAAATAATAAATAACCTCATTTTGAAGGAGGGTAAAACCCCCACCCTAGAAACCACCCTAAAAAATGAGTTAACCAAAAAGATTTTTCACTTTTTTTTCTTTAATTAAAAATTACCCTTACCCTACCACAAGTGCCAAAAGAGGCCTCTAGGGGGCGTAACCGCTAGTTTTTACCTGAGAGTCAGTTGTCTGTTTTGCTTGAACTTTGTGTTGTCCTTGTGATGGCATTGCAGGTTTAGTGACGGCTGGCGGCATATCTGGATGATTTTGCGGGTAGACAGCATCTAAAGCCGCAACTGACTGCACTGTTTTACTAGCAGTCTGTGACAGAGCAATTGTACTTGCTGCACCTACACTGCTAACTGTGGGTTGTTCTTCAGATGGAAGGGAAGTATGAGTGGCTGCTGGAGATAATTGACGATTTTTCGGAGAGACGGCACCAGAAGCCGTAACTGTCTGCACTGTTTCACTAGCAGCCTTTGGCAGATCAAATGCACTTGCAGCACCTTCACTGCTGACTTTGGGTTGTCCTTTAGATGGAATGGAAGCATGAGTGGATGCTGGAGGCAACTCTGGATGATTTGTCGAAGCCTCAACTGCCTGCACTGTTTCACTAGCAGTCTGTTTTGGATCAAGTGCACTTGAGACACCATCACTGTTGACTTTGGTTTGTCCTTGAGATGGAAGGGAAGCATGAGTAGCTGCAGGCGGCAACCTTTGATGATTTGGCGGAACAGTACCAGAAGCCGTAACTGCTTGCACTATTTCACTGGCAGTCTGTGGCGGATCAAGTTCACTTGCGGCACCTACACTGCTAACTGTGGGTTGTTCTTCAGATGGAAGGAAAGCATGAGTGGCTGCTGGAGGCAATTGATGATTTGGTGGGTAGACGGCACCAGAAGCCGCCTGTGCCTGCTGGATATGCACAATCTGGCCTTGGAGGTGACACATCCGTCCTTGTAAATCAAACATCTAAATAAAAGTATTATTTACCGAGGCATGTTAGAATCTTCAAACAGGGAAATCTTACATAGAAATATACTAGCACTCTAGCTCTGTCAGAAGCTGAGACGATATATACCAAAAATAAAATAAAAACTTCTGAACATAATCGTTGCATGTCTATAAATCATTTGTATATCGAAGAAGTAAAAATAAAAAAAGGCAATTTTCTTTTGGGCTAATTGAGGATAACTTTGTTTTACTCACAACATCCCTATAAAATATAAAGTTAAGTTAGTCATTTATTGCATCTTATTATAGACAGGTTTCCGAGGTATTAATAAAAGTATAAGATTAAAACCAGTTTTGTTACCTCCATTTGGCCATTTGATTTAAATTTATTTTTATTTCATTAATTGTAGAAAGCTGTGTGTAATACGATGCTATAACTGTAAGAAATTTAGAATTTTAGTAGGGGTAGAATATATCATAACAATGGCAATTAATGAAGAAAGTCAGCTTCTTCTAAATTGGTTATAAAATAACTATTGGCTTCGGCCCTGGCCTCTAGGGGCTTTGCCCCAAGAGGTTTGATCAAATCATTTTTTTGTATGTTAGATTTAAAAGAAAATTTTTTTTTAAATTTTCTTTGGGGGAGGGGAATTTTTTTTTTTTGGGGGGGGGGCCGGGGGGTAGTCGACCCCAATATATTAATTTTATTTTCAAAAAGAAAAAAATTTGGGGGGGGTATTTTTCATTTATTTTTTTGGGGGGGGGGTTGGGGTGTTTCACCCCCCAAGAAAATAGTTATAAACCTTCTCGGGACCTATGAGAAGCTACCTTGTAAAGGAGAACCCGATCGGTTCAGCGGTTAGCGAAATCCTTCGCTACAAACAAAAAAAAGACAGACAGACATCGATCTACTTTGTATTATAGTTTAATCGAGAATACTAAATTCCTTTTTATGTTTACTAAACCCAGAACCACTTCATTATGCAATCTACATTTTCCTGGATATTTTGTCTACGGTAGTCCATAGGTGTACAGCTTTACAGTACATTGTTTCTATTTGTTAAAGCAACACGTATGATAAAAGAAAAAGATTCTTTTTAAAGTAAATTGCTTATATTTCAATCAAAATCTATATTTTTGTATTTTTTACCGATCCACTTCATTATGCAAATCAAAAGAAAATCAATGGGAAAACGTTTGTTTTGCACTTTTCTCCACTTTTAAAAAATGATTCTAATAAAATAACAATTTTTTAAGGAATTTATGCATTAATTATAATGAAAAACAGTTTAAAGTAGATTTTAATGATTTTTCTAAATAAGAAATAATTGAAAAAAAGAAATTCTATCCCTATCACTTTAGAGGACAGCTGCTGACCCCCAGTCTTATGAATGAAGCTAAATACATGTTAAAGATAAAAATTACCCTGAAAAGTATACAAAAATGTTTTTTGATGTGTTAAAAAAATCCATTTTAAGGGCAAAACAAACTTTTTCCCATTGATTTTCTTTTGATTTGCATAATGAAGTGGATCGGTAAAAAATACAAAAATATGATTTTGATTGAAATATAAGCAATTTACTTTAAACAGAATCTTTTTCTTTTATCATACGTGTTGCTTTAACAAATAGAAACAATGTACTGTAAAGCTGTACACTTATGGACTATCATAGACAAAATATCCAGGAAAATATAGATTGCATAATGAAGTGATTCTAGGTTTATAGCATAGTACATAGAGAAAACCTTACCATTTGTTGCAATGATAGCATTTCCATCAAAATTTGTTGTAGACTTGCTGGTCCTGCTGGAACATAGGGAGCTCCAGGCGGTCCCATCATTCTTGGATACTGCTGCATCCCTGCGCAACGGCCATCTGGCCTCATGGATGGACATGGGCAGAAGTAACCGTGGGCTGGAGCCGCATAATTGTAGGGTGGTCTCACTACACCACCAGGAGGTGCTGTCATCCTATTAGGTTGTGTGGGGTTGTCCGCATGTCGCTGGTTCATTGTTATACCTGGATCCTGCATTTATGGTTGATCGGTTTAGAGCATCCTAAATAATAGAAAAGTATGAATAATGGGATTATAAATATATATTCCTGTATGGCTTCAAATCCGATTTATATCCGCTGAATTAGCCATACTGAAAAACCATGTATGGTATGTATTTAAAATTCCACGAATATTAAATATTATAAGATTAATACCAGTTTTCTTAGCTCGGCCTTTCGCCTTCTTTAGGGCAAACAAAACATATTCTTATTTTATAATTTTTATTTTAATATCCGCGGAAAGGTGTTTATAAAACGATGAGATAAATAATTAATATTTGTTCATTTATAAAGTGAAATGATATTTTCAGTGGTACAGACTACTCTTTAAATAAGATATGGATTTGACTCATTTGAAAATTACACATAACTAAAAAAAGTTTGAAAATCGGACCAAAAACACCAAAGATATAGGGAACTATGTAAAAAATAAAAATAGCCAAAAAACTGCTAAAAGGCAATCCAACCTCCATGGATGTTTCATTAAACGGCGGGAAATTAAGATATCTATAACTAATTTTTAAAAAAAAAATTAGACCATAAACACCAAACTTTCAAGGTGAAAAATACAAAAATAGCCAAAAACCTGCTAAAAGCAATCCGACCGCTATTAATGTTTCATTAAACAACTGGAAATTTACTTTAGATATCTATAACTAAAATTTTTTGAAAATCGGTTCATAAACACCAAAGTTATGGTGAAAAATGAGAAAAATAGCCTAAAACCTGCTAAAAAGCAGTCTGACCGCCATGAATGTGTTAAAGTTAATTATGCTCCTTAGTGATTGAAATGATGTCAAAAAGTTTTAGCTTTCTTTCTGTCAGGAGCCGAGAAAATCACGTTTTCCCCACTTTGTCTCTAACTGACGGACGGACAATTATAGGGTAGCTTCGCTACTAAAAATCATCCCTAAGAGATGGATGTTTCGGCGGCAGCAATGGTTTTAAGTCAACTATTTCAAATTGTACTACGTTAAATCAACTGCTAAACGAAGTCACAATGTTGTAATACTCTTTTGTGCTGGTTTAAAAATGAGGCAACTTCCACCCTGCCAATATAAAAAATCACATTCTTCCAGTATAAGTGAGTTATTAGTGAGCGTACCTTGATTATTGAGAGACTTGCTTGGCGGTCAACTGATAACTAATAATAAACATGGTTTACTCAAAATAATATCTTCTCTTTTTTTTGGAGGGGGAGGAGTTACAGGGAGGGGGGTGAATAAATGATAGAAAATTTTGTAGATTTAAGGTTACCTAGTTTTTTGTATTCGTTAGGTTAAGGTTTGGAGAACTCTGCAAGAAAAGTGATTCAACGAGATATCTCATTAGGGCTTACGCTCCCGCAGGGGCCAGATTTATAGGGGAGTATTTGTAACTTATCCCAAAAACGGATTGATCGAGGTCTTTATCAATTTATTTTTAAATCCTATTATGTAAAGCAGTAAGGTTTTTTTTGTTTGCAGCTTAAGATTTCGATAACTACTGAACCGACTGAGCTCTCCCTCTTCCATAGGCCCTGGCATAGTTTTAGGCTATCTCATTTTTTATAGAACATAGATTTCTAGAATGATTTATTAGAATCCTTACAATAAAGTAACAGGATGTCTATCTGTTTGTACCGAAGGATCTAGCTAAACACTGAACCGATATGAATCTCCTTTACCGGGTAGCTTCTCATAAGTCCAAGTAAGTTTATAATATAACTATTTTGGTGGGGGGTACCAAACCCCGCCCCCCCCCCTAAGAGAAATCGTCCCAAGAAAAATCAACCCTCCCCCAAATAAATTTTTTTTTACTTTTTCTTTTTAAATCTTAAAAAATGGGTAGTCGAAATCAACCCGCCTTCCCCCTCATGTGCCCCTAGAGGCCTCCACGGGGCGCATCCGCTAGTATATTATATGGGAACAAGGATGACAACATCCAAAAAAGCATAGCTGAACAAATCAGACAAACTCTTATTAATCCTTAATAAAAGTAACAGTAAGTTTGTTTGTACGTAACAAGGATCTCGCTAAATGCCGAACCGATATGGTTCTTCTTTGGATTGAAGCTTTTAAGAGGTCTAATTATTTTTAGGAAGGATACTCTCAACCCTCTAAGAGAAATTGTCCCTGAAAAAAATGTTTATTATCAATTCCAAACTATTTTTAGCATTATAGTACAAGTTAATATTGAGGATAAGAATCTAAAATTAAACTAAATTCCCATTGTCACATTCCTATATCCCTGTTTAAATCATAGGTAGGGAGGGGACAATCGGCTGTTTATTACACTAGTCCCCAAAGTTTTATAATAAACTTTCTCATTCGTTGGCATGGGACTTCTGATTGTAAGACGTTTATTAAATTTAGTGTCCAAACATTTCAACCACTTATTATAATCCACAGAATGGGTAATATTGTGTAACCTCATTAGTTACAAATATTAATTTATCCTCCATTTTCTTATCCCTCAAGATCCCTCTGGATTAAGGATGTGATTAAAAAATTTGGTGGGTTGTATTCTGTAATGTGGGAATGAGTGGGCGGAGTTGAATAATACCTGACAATGAAAGGGGGCGTAAATATCACATAATCTGATCTTGGACTCTAACATAGAAGGGGGATAATTCTCAAAAACCTATTACATAAGTAGTAAAGTTTTTTTGTCTCTAGCTGAAGATAATGATAAATTATATAGAACTGAATAAATTTTCAATTTCATGAGCTTCATATAGGTCCTGGTTTGGTTAAAAGCTATTTTATTTTTAGTTTAAAGTCTTGAGATGGTTTTAGCCTATTTTTCTGAAAGTCCCCGCCCGTTAAAAGGGACACAGCCGCTAGTAGAGAAAAATATAATTCCCTTATATTCTTAATTAGAAAATGTAAAATCGTTATTTATCGCATTTCATTATAGAAAGCTTTCCGCTAATATTAAAATGAAAAATTTTGAGCTTAAAACCAGTTTTATTAGACCCAGGGTTTGGTACTGATAGTTTGCATCAACCACTTAATATATTTATTCAAATGACCAAGGGTTTAAGCAAACAAATAAGAGTAGCCGTGACAAATTTACAGTTCCATGTACAAATCGATATATACATATTATTAATTGGATGTTGCAACAGATTTTCATGTACCCTAAATCTAAAATATAGTGATTCTTATCTGGCTATAATAAAGCTACCCCTATCTCCTCCCTACTGGATGAATGAACCGAATAATAATTGATACCCATGTCAGCAACCTAAATTGACGACAAATTGTTCCCTTTCAACATATCCACGTATTCAATATTCTTAAAACCTGACCATGAAAATGAAAAGCTTGCCTGAAAACTACAGCCATATCTTATTTCAGTTTTGTTTACTTTTTAGTAGCGAAGCTACTCTATAATTCACTTTGTCCGTCCGTCAGTCCGTCAGTCAGTCCGTCAGTCAGTCCGTCAGTCCGTAACGCTATGGGGGAAATGGGATTTACTCAGGTCCTATAAAAGATAGAATGCTGAAATTTTTTGACAACATTCCCATCATTAAGGAGCACAATTGACTATAAAACATCATTGGCGTTCGGACCGATTTTTAGCAGGTTTTAGGCTATTTTTATATTTTTCACATTTTTCTCCATATCTTCAGTGTTTATGGTCCGATTTTCAAATTTTTTTCAGTTACAGATATTAAAATTAAATTTCCCGTCGTTTAAAGGAACAGCCATGAAAGCCAGACTGCCTTTTTAGCAGGTTTTAGGCTGTTTTTTTTTATATATTTAACATTTTTCTCCATATCTTCAGTGTTTATGGTCCGATTTTCAAAATTTTTTCAGTTATAGATATCAAAATTAAATTTCCCGTCTTTTAAACAAAATAACCATGACGGCCAGACTGCCTTTTTAGCAGGTTTTAGGCTATTTTTATATATTTAACACTTTTTTCCATATCTTCAGTGTATATGGTCCGATTTTCCAATTTTTTTAAGTTAAGGATTTAAAAATAAATTTTTTTGTGGTTTTAATAAAACAACCATGACGGCCAGACTGCCTTTTATCAGGTTTTTGGCTATTTTTTTATGTTTTACATATTTCCCCATATCTTTGTATATTTTGATGCAATTTTCAAACTTTTATGGGATATCTGTATCAAAATAATTTTTCTCATTGTTATGAGCATCTTTAATATAATTTACTTTGACCATCGTCATCATGCAAAATAAAACAAGGTTTCATGTTTATTTTATCCAATAAATCTATTCTTGATTTTAGTAAAAATCTTCAAAATCTACGTATTCCAATTGACGATTTTTTGTGCTTCGCTACTTATGGATGTTGTCATCCTTGTTTCAGTATTTTTATTTAATTAATATAACTAAACATAACCTAAAACCACCCTAAGACATGTGAAAAGCTTCACTGAAAAGTACAACCAATAAAACCAGCATTTTCTGAGATCTTTAGCCTCAGACAAAATAAATCTTACTACTTTATACTATGGATCTGAGGCTCTGTAGTGAAAGAGGGTAAAAATTAGCCTAAAATTATCCCAAGGCATGATTGTGAAATAAAATCAGAAAACACTATTCTAAGAGCTATGTGAGGCTTCCCTACAAAGAAGAACTAAATTAGATCAGCAGTTATCGAAATCTTAAGCGTCAGACAAAAAATATATTTTACACCTTGTATTACACAATATTAAGGTAAAATATGTTGGAAATCAGAAAAATTACCCAAAATTGTATTATATGTAGTTATAAAATTTGCCGCTAGGTAGTGTCGCATTTTTTCTTTTATTTCTTTATTATTCATTTTACAACAAAACAAACAAAAAAAATAGAACTTTCTCAATTTGAAAACCAAAATAATAATTAAAAGAATTAAAGAAAATGTAACGATTCTAATTTTAAACCTAAAGTATTAGGAATATCAAGTTTGCGTTTTTCTGATCTTAAAATCGACAATAATTCTGTACCGCTACTTATGGATATAATTGTCCTTGAACTTTATATAATTATAATTTAGTAACGCAGCTTACTCTATATAAAAGTTCAATTTTGTGGAGGCCTGTCACTGACGGCTAATTTTGATACAATTTATCCATTAAAACTCTTAAAGGGCTGTCAAAGTTAGCCTACCTAACTTTATTTAGGAAAATGGGGGAGTAAATTATTTTGATTCTGTTTGACATGCTAAAATAAAAAAACCACCCACTCCTACTGGATGAACGAACTGACCAATAAATGATGTCTATGACGACAATTTTTCGCCTGTTAGTGTCCACAATGTATTATATAAAAAGTTCTTATAGACACGATCTTTCATTTGTTGGCTTAATTTTTGTAATCAGTTGCGTTCACAGGGTTTTACTAGGAGTTATGAACCCTGTGGGGGTAAAGAAGAAAAGGTATACCTGCCTCTTATCGACATTTTATAAAGTAGATATTTTTTTGTCTGGAGCTAAAGATCTCGGAAAAAGCTGGCTATTATAAATTGCGGTACTTTTCAGAGAAGCTTTATAAATGCCTTTGTGTGTTTTTAGGCTATTTTTCTTACCCCCATATCTTAGAGGCTAGGAGCGTAGCAACGTAAATATTTGGCAGGAATCATCAGACAAAATTTAGAACGATAGGACTATTTTAACATATTTAAGTTAACGAACAGAGCTATCCATAATGGACGGACTGACCCTTATTGTAAAAAACCTTGGTTTAAAAACAAAATACTCAAATATTACCATTTTTATTTTGTAATACATAACACAAAAAATCCAGAGATTTTAATTTTTATAATATTCTTCTAATCTTAATAATAATGTATTGATAATAATTATTCTTACTCAAAATTATTTTTTATTACCTTTATTTTAACACAAATCTTATTTGCACAAAATTAAGTTAAGACACTTTTTATTTTAATTTTTTAAATTTACATTTTTTGAAAATCACAACAAATATTTAGAATTATTTATACTGATTGTTTTAAAGCATAAGAAGTTTAAAATTAATAAAATAAACAAATAATTTTTGACATTATCAATGAAATATTCTCATTTTCAAAAAAAGAAACATAGCTGACTAAAAATTCTTAAAATAACATAAAAACACAGGAAAATTGAAACAATAATAAATAATAATATCGACTATTGCTTATCGCAAAAGCCTTATATAACAATAATAAAATAAGCATATAACAAGATATGCAATAAAATAGACCACAGAGGGGGCCCACACAGTTTAACAATTTGGAGTGCAGAAACCGGACCTCAAAATTAATGCTACCAAATTTTCATGCCTCTAGCAAAGCTCTGAAAAAAGGCATCTCTCAGGACATTTAAAAATTCCCAGACATCGAATATTGCTTAAATTTGGGCCAAAACTGCTTTGCTAAAGGCATAACAACCGAAATTTAGGACTTTTTTATTATAGTATCTGGTTTTACAACTTCGGCTTGGCAAAATTCTGTGGGGTCCTATAACTTAGTACACACCTCTCAAAGAAGGTAATCATGCAACTTTAAGAACTTTTTCATTTGTTACGTTAATTTGATCATTTTTTTAATATAAATAAATGTCATTCTTTTTGTATTTGATAAATCTACAAATAACGAATATTTTGAGAAATATTTTTTGATCATATGAACGTAATACAATTTTAAACATACGCTATGAAAATTGCTGAAATCGTATCCTTTAAAGCACAAAGACGCCCAAAGAAATATTTCTTAATTTTGTCAATTTTGATTGTAACGTATTTCAAGTTTCAGTATTTCATGTTCGTTTTTTTGTATTATAAAATCAACTTTTCGTTTTTACTCTTATATAAATCTCAAAGTCTGATGTCTTCAGGAGTGTATATTCTGCACAAGATTAGTTTTTTCCCCCGGCTGCAAAATGTTATATTTTTTTCCACTCATAAAGAAATGGAAAAATGTTTATTTTGAAATTAATAATCGTCAAAAGCCAAAATATTCGACTACATTAAGCAACAACCCTTTCTTTCCCCAAACAGATAATAAATGAGATTTTTTCAATTGTCCGAACTCAGCTAAAACTGTCACAAATTTTCGGATAAAGGAATTTTTCAGAATGGCTTCGAATACAAATAATTTCCGATGGGTTAAAACCGGTTAAATAGTAAAAACCAAAACTAATTTCCGTTTTGTTGGCTCCTAGAGGCCAACAAACTAAATTAATTTTGTAATGTTATATTTTACTATCCGCATAAATTGTCTTTGATACGATAAAATCGTCTAAATGTTAATCATTTTGAGTTCATCATTTCTTTTGAAGCTCAAAACATCGAAATTTGAAAATACTTCATGTATTTAGAATTCGTAATTTAAGAAAGTTAGGATTGGAAGTTTAAATAATCTATAATTTGCCTATATTAGTTACATTAATAGCATGTTTGTCCATAAAAATCTCTCAAACATTTTTGTCTTATTGATACTTAAAAAATCTACTTATCTTAAACGAATAAAAGAAAAACTTAAAAGTTTAATAAAATATTAGATATTTATTAGGTTTAAATAACATATTTTGTTTAATTTTTATACAACTTTGAATTAAGTTACAATCAACACAGACAGAGTAATTTCATTACAACATTTTCTTCTTAAAATTCATATATGTCACGCAGCGGATCTAACAGCGGAATAAGTTCTTACATTTTTTTTCAATTTTGTTTATAAAAATAAATAATAATAATAATGTATGTATATATGTGTGTTGTTTAGGATAATAGTTAGCTAATGTTTTCTTCAAAAGCGGCCATTAAGTCGGACTGACGGTTCATGTCGATACGGTTTCTCTGAAATAGGAAAAAAATATCATTAGTATTTCTGTTTTATGTTCGAACTGCGATAAATTATTTTGAAATTTTATTCAGAATGTCCGTCCGTCATGGTTAAAATAGTATTTTTTCAGCTGGTAAAAAGATTTCATGAATTGAATAGTCCATATCATCTTTCCCTTTTCTTTATATGACCACTGACCATCTGCTCGATATCTGACTTTGTCGGTCAGTCCATTCAGGATATCTTATTGTTTTGCTAATTAATCTTGGATGATGTCATCCTTGTTTTTTCCAGTATCGCTTCAAAACCGATTAATAAACGGTGGATTCTAGTTTTTTTACGGCATCTCGGGGCAATAAAAAACTTATTTAAATCTAATAATTGTACATTTTTATATTCGTAGAAAACTGGATATAATACGATGCTAGGTATAATTTTTTCGTATGGTTCTAATCCACCGGATATTAAATTATTAATCGGTTTGGGATGAATATGTGGAATAACTATTATATTCCTTACTTCAGCTTCCCTCCTTCTTCTTTCTTGTTCTTGTTGTCTCAGCCTGTCTCGCTCCTGCTTAGCAAGGTCGGCAGGGGAAGGAGCTAAAATAGATAGATTATGGATATCTGCACAGATAGATAATACAAAAATATTAAACCTTATGTGAGTTTAATGGTGAAATAAAATCTACATGCAACTTTAAAGGCAAATTATATATTAAAAATCTTAGGGCAAATTTTAAAGGGATATGACAATTGCCAATAAATTGATGACATCCCCAAATGATGAACACAAAATTACCCTTTCTGTAAATTACGATTATTGGTTGAAACGTTTGGACAATCAACTTATTGAACCAACCAATCAAAATCCATCACAAGTCCCCAAAATTGTTGAGCCAACGAATAAGAAAACACTACTTATAAAACTTTTGAGACTAGTATAATAAATGTTTGTATGTAAAAAATTTGTCACCTGGAGGCGCTGGACTTTGAGAATTGGCCATGGCCGCCAAGCTGCCGCTGCCCGACGAACCACCACCGCTTACAGCTGTTGGTGACGGGCGTGGCGGGGCAACCGTCATCGGCGGCCGGCTGCTTTGACCGCTGCTGACGGCCGAGGATGCAGAACTCATGGACGTACGGCTGCCGCTGCTATCAGTCGGCCGTTGCTGGCTGTTGGATACGGTTGGGTTGGCGGTTGATGTGTTGTTTGACGTTGACATCATGCTTCGGCGAGCCTAAAAAATGAAGAAATTATTGCTTGTTGTTTGGACCAGTTGTTCTCATGCATGGGGTGGGGATGAGCTATGTATAATTCAAAATTGATTAATATAAATGACGATAAAATTTAGGAACAAGGTCGTTCTGGTCCAACAAAGTAGAAATAATTCTAGAATATTTCATTACGTTAAATGCAGAAAACTGGCTATAATACTTATAGATTTCAGCGATATCAAACTTGCTATACTTATAGGAAAATTTCTATCTTGCTATCTAATTTTCTACCTTGCTATCCTAGTACCTGTTCCAAAGCATTTTCTTCCTCCTGTTCCTTTCTCTTCTCCATCTCTACCCTGTGTCTCTCTTTCTCTTGTCTCTGTCTCTCCATCTCGTGCCTGTCACAATGGATATATAATATATGGATACGGTCAGAGATTCTTGCATACCCTGATAAAATGTTTCTCCCAGCTGGCTAACATAACAGTATCCCCTCCTTATCACTTTATCCCATCCCATCCTCTTACTATTGAGGAACATATTGACCAATATTTGATGACTATATTGACAAAAATTTCACTGTCAAAATTAGTGATGGCAATCCGTCGAATTTTCGGGGCGGATTCGGATTCCGGATTCTTAAAGAATCCGTCAAAAAAAGTGGCGGATTCCTGCGAATTCCGGATTCTTAATTTTGGCGGATTCCGGATTCGGATTCCGGATTCTAGCAATATTTTAAAAGGATTTTTAAAAAAACTTAAAAATTAAGTGCTACATATGTCCTAAAAATCAATGTTCTTGGTGTTCTCTATAATTCACTTCCGAGAATCGAACCAGATTTTAAAAGATATTATATATAATGATGAAAATCTTTGCCTTCAAAGAGGAGGAGTTAAAAGAAAAAACTCAAGACGCTAATTTTAGCCTACCAATTAAGAATCCGGAATCCAAAATTGGGCGGATTCCGGATACGGATTGCCATCCCTAGTCACAATATCCACTTAGTTTATATCCATTCCTGTGACGCTCCCTCTCCTCTCTTTCCTTCTCTCTCTCTTTCAACTTCTGCTGCTCGCGCAATGTCTGCTCCCTGAATCAGAAAATTAATAAGATTTTGAAAGGTAAACATTTAACCTTATATAAAAATAACAGAATATCTTCCTGTCTGTCTGTGTGAAGCGAAGAATCTCTCAAAATGATTAACCGTCAACCGATATGGTTCTTCTTCAATGTAAAGCTTTTAAAGGTCCAGGAAAGGGTTTATCAAATATGTTTGGGGAGGATATCTCCACCCTCCCAAGATAAATCGCCACTTGAAGAATATCCCTCCATAAAATATTGTTTTACTTTTTCTTTTTGAAATACTAGCAACTGCGCTCCTAGTATCTAGGGGTTCCATATCCATTGGTGCTAGAAAAATAGATTAAAAATATTCTAAGACTTAAATCTGAAAATAAAATAGCCTAAAACCATAACGGGGCCAATGTAAAGCTTGACTAAAATAGGGAAGCCAATAAGTTAAGATCTTACGCGCTTCAGACAAAAAAAACCTTACAACTTTATATATTTGGATATCAAAAGTACAAGGTCGACTTCCCCCCCCCCCCCTTCAAGTACTCTAGAGGCATGTGAAATTTTTGTCTGTATACCTGGCTTCCTTTTCTTTGGCGGCCTTCTGGAAGGCGGCAAAGGTATCCGACGCCGAACCAGACGTCCGGTTTGATTTGCTTGTCGGGATGGCGGGGTTGGTGGGAGTCACGGGATTAACCGGCTGTCTGGCAAGGCTGGACCAACCCTTCAACGGTCCCTTTGAGGATTTATCAACCTGTAAAAAAACGAAGTTAGAAATGATGTATGCAATTTCCTATATATAGAAATCTTCGCATCATATGACTATCTTGTTACTTTATAGCATTAAAAGCGTCTGCACTCCTAGCATCGAGGGGCTCTGTATTCGAAGTGGAAGCCATGGAAAGTAAATCTCGATAATAAAATAGCCTACAACCATCCCAGACCTATGTGAAGATGTAAAACTCACTCGATTTAGACAAAAAAAACTTCATTCTAGTCTTTATATAATAGAATTTGGACATTAATTTGGATTCAGATTAAAACAAATATGAAATCATATCGTTATATTTGTATAATAAACTAACAACGTACCTGTGAATCATTATATTGAGGTGGTGAGTTGTGATGTGAGTTATAACCTGGCTCCAGAAGGGCGTCCAGCTGACTTAGACCCGCTCCTGAACAACAAACATAAAAATATTAGAGAGAGTGGGGATATTAGGCTAGTCCCTAAAGTTTTCTTATTCAATGGCTCAACAACTATGGGGACTATTGTTGAATTATGATTGGATGGTTCATTAAGTTAAGTGTCCTAACGTTTGTCTTATCCCTTTAGATCCCTGAAAACACATTAATATATTGTAAAAGAATTTCTATCCATGTGAGGCACTGAACTGTAAATTAAACTGTATTACAAACGGATTTTTTTTAGTTACTATTCTTACTTAATAATGTTGGACCGACAAAGCAAATATTGGAGTGGCCTTACCACTAATATCCCAGCAAAACTTACCTTTGAAAACATCAATATTGTGTGTGCCATTATTTAATGATTTCTCTTCTGGTCCTAGTTCGTCTAACCCTAAAATATAGAATATTATGATTTTTTTTGTTTCAATACAGATTTTACACGAACTACTAAGTGCCAATTGAACACTGTTTATCATCCCCCATTATTTTAAAAATAAGGGATGGTGGTTAACAGGGTTATTACTTATTAGTGCTGAACAAAGTTCTATGTGTAAATGAGCCATTTTTGATAAATAACATGAGAGAAATACTGTTTTTGTGTTTCTGTAAATTTAGTAAAATCGCTTAGTTATCATAGAGAATGGCTTTATAACTGATCCTATTTAATAATGTAGTGGGCTAATTATAACTTTGATCAAGATTTCGATAACTAATCATCCGCGTGTGTTGTCTACCCTTAGAATACAGAGCTCCAAGATGCTAGGGGCGCAGCCGTTAGTGAAGAAATTAAATAATCTTACAGGCTGAAAAACTATCCTAATTTTAAAGACTATGTATTGTTCTACTTTAAATGTTTGTACGTCATCAAAACAAAGTTTAAAATGTGTTACCTAACAAAGATCCAATAGATTCAGGTAAAGGTAAAGATTCTGTCACTGGCATTGCAGAGCTCCTGTGGCCGCCCGAGTCCCTAGCTGGCGGTGGGACATCCCCGGCAGAGGTGGGCGCACTACTAACCACCGCAGTGCTATTTGAGGCGGTTGTTGTAGCCGTAGGCGGCAACTGGCCGGCAGTTGTTTGGGGAGGCATACCGCCTTGAGGCATCAGGTCGTTTCTCACAGCTATTTTAATACCGCCCGCACTATCTGAGCTGTTCATATTCACATGTTTACTATTGTTCATTGGCATACTACCGCCGCCGTTGGACGTTGTCACAACCGTTTGTAAGTGCTGCTGATAATGCTGTTGGCTGTCCGCGGACAGGGCAGGATGAATTAAACCGCCACCTGCGGCGGCCGCTGTTGTGTTAGAAGCTCCAGAATGCAGTGGGGGGCCGTTAGTTTGTTGGCTGCTTCCGCTATAATGTTGATTATTTGCGGATTTTGATGTTTGGACCGCGTTTGATTGAGCAGTTGTCGTGTTAATTGATGATGTATTGTTGTGATTATGGCCGCTGTTAGCAGCTGTTGTAGCAGTTACTTTTGGCGGTTGAGGAGGTATGGATGATGTTGTTTGCGGTTGGGCAGCTGCAGCTAGCGGTGTGATAGAAGATTGCGGTCCAGAAGAATTGCTCATAGAACCTGAAAAAAAGGAGGAAAAAATTATTATCTTATTAAGGTCTCTTTGGAATCATGCATATTAAGGAAAGCATAAAAACATTTTTGAATTGGTGGAGAAGGAAAAGACTATGCCTTTTTTTTTAACAAAAAGCATTATGTGTGTCTGATTTTAGTTTGCCTGATAGTAAGAGGGGGTTTTTTAATCCGTCCAAAAAATTGCGGATTCCGGATTCTTATTTTTGGCGGATTCCGGATTCTAGCAATATTTTAAAAGGCTTTTCTTAAAAATTTAAAAATTTAAGTGCTACATATCATGTCCTAAAAATTAATGTTCTTGGTGTTCTCTATAATTCACTTCCAAGAATCGAACGAGATTTTAAAAGATATTATATATAATGATGATAATCTTTGCCTTTAAAAAGGGGGAGTTGAAGACGCTAATTTTAGCCTACCAATTAAGAATCCGAATCCGCTATTAAAAAACGGATTCCGGATTCGGATTCCAAAATTGGCCAAAAATTGGTCGGATTTCGGATACGGATTGCCAACCCTACCCAAAACAGGCTCACAACAGTAGTAAGCGTGCAATCAAATCAATGGCACATAATTAGAGATGTACCAAAATAAGATCTTTTGATGTATCCATTCATTTATAGGGTTGGTATCCAAGGCTATATAAGCATAATTTCTATATTAAGGGGGGGGGGGGGGGGGGGTTTAATGCAACCATCTCGTAATCAATGTATAAATTGCACTTAGAATTCGAATTTCGATCTGAAATTTTGCATGAGTAATCCTTGGTAGGTCTATTTTCCCTAAATCGAACAAAAAGTTAGAAAAATAACGGCCAACAACTGGCGGCTCAGCAGTTTAGCCATTTTTTTTGGCTATTTTCAATGCAAATCATCACGAAACCTATCTCCACATAATACTATTTTCTGGTCCAAAATGTTTTCAAACGGTTCTAGCCGGTAGTTGCTGGTAATAGAAATCTAAAAATGTTGTTTTTGTATCATTTCACATGATTTAAAGCAAAAATATGTTTCAAAAAGTTGATTCCTACGTAATTTTTGACAGATTTGCCCTAAAAATAGCCAAAAAACGGCTGAGCCGTTAGCCGTTACTTTTTCAACTTTTTTGTTCGATTTAGGAAAAATAGACCTACCAAGGATTACTCATGCAGAATTTTAGATCGAAATTCGAATTCTAAGTGCCATTTATACATTGATTACGAGATGGTTGCATTAAACCCCCCCCCCCTTAATATAGAAATTATGCTTATATAGCCTTGGATACCAACCCTATAAATGAATGGATACATCAAAAGATCTTATTTTGGTACATCTCTAATTATGTGCCATTGATTTGATTGCACGCTTACTACTGTTGTGAGCCTGTTTTGGGTAGGGTTGGCAATCCGTATCCGAAATCCGACCAATTTTTGGCCAATTTTGGAATCCGAATCCGGAATCCGTTTTTTAATAGCGGATTCGGATTCTTAATTGGTAGGCTAAAATTAGCGTCTTCAACTCCCCCTTTTTAAAGGCAAAGATTATCATCATTATATATAATATCTTTTAAAATCTGGTTCGATTCTTGGAAGTGAATTATAGAGAACACCAAGAACATTAATTTTTAGGACATGATATGTAGCACTTAAATTTTTAAATTTTTAAGAAAAGCCTTTTAAAATATTGCTAGAATCCGGAATCCGCCAAAAATAAGAATCCGGAATCCGCAATTTTTTGGACGGATTCTTGTAAGAATCCGAATCCGGTCCAAAAATTTGACGGATTGCCATCCATAGTTTTGGGGAAATGCTTTTCTCCTACTATAATGTATGTCTCGCATCAAACATAGCAACGGAAGGAACTATTTCTTAAGTCTTAAGTTATGAAGCGATGGTAGGCAGAGATAAGAAATCTTCTAACTTGCGGGCGCTTATACAGTCGCGAGTTAAAAGATTAATTATGAATAGTACTTTTCTATCCAAAACTGGGTAATTTATACCTGAAGTTAAAGGTGTGCTATGATGTGTTGGGGCAGATGTGGATTTTGGTTTCTGCTGTTGTTGCTGATTTTGTGTGCCCTTCAGTAAATAGAAAACCATAGATAAAGGGATATGTACAGTACATTGTATAATTAAAACTTAAATTATGATATTCTTAGCCAAAACTAAAAAATAAAATAATAAAAAAACCGAATTTGAAAAAATCCAAATGTAACATAATGAAGCTAATGTATACTTTTAGTTAATAATAGAATATCAACCTTTTGATTAATTGAAGTTTTATTTTATATCTATAGTTTTCTTTGCCTGCTGCGTGGAAATAGGCTGTTGGGCGCTGGGCGGGCCAGGTTTTCTAGCCGGCGGGGTGGCGTTATCCTCCTCCCCGCTGCTGTCACTTGAATCACTGGACTCCGAGTCGCTGCTGGAGCTAGAGTCGCTGTCACTGCCCTTTTCACTAGAAATATTCAGGTCACCGCCGCCCATAAGGTCCTTTTTGGCTTTCGACGAACCGCCGCCGCTTTGCCGCGATTTCGGCGTGGTTGCGGCGTTCGCATTTTGGGCAGGATTATTGGTATTGCCGGCAGTCGGCACATTAGGGGCAGGTGTGTTGGCCGGGTTGGTCTGACCGCTGTTTTGCGGCTGGTTTTTGGCGGCGGCCGGCGTGGGGATACCGCCACCAAGGGTGGTATTCACTTCGTCCAGCCGCTTTTTCAGCTCGGATGCTTTGCGGTCAAGCTGCTCTTTGCTCTGCTTCTTAGCACCGCCATCCGTTGCCGGCTTGTTGGACTTCTTCAGACAGCCCTGTACGTATTTTTCTAGTTCTCTCAATGTGGAAGCCTTCAGGGTTTCAAAATCGATTTCGATTTCGTCAGGGTTAAGACACTGTAAGCTAGGTTCTCTAGTCTGAAATAAACATTATAATATTAATAAGATGTGGTATTAGAAATAGATTAAAAATTTTTACAATTCGTTGGAGAGATATGCCCATAACAGATATTTTTTTTTTATAAATCTTCCTCTTATAATCAAAACCAAATATAGTAACAAATCAAACTTCAATAAAAGTCTCTAGAGTCGTGAAGCCAACTAATAAGAAAACGTTATTATAAAACTTTGGAGACTAAGGGGGGGGTTTTTAATGCAACCATCTCGTAATCAGTGATTAAATGGCACTTAGAATTCGAATTTCGATCTGAAATTTTGCATGAGTAATCCTTGGTAGGTCTATTTTCCCTAAATCGAACAAAAAGTTGGAAAAGTAACGGCTGGCGGCTGGCAGCTCAGCCGTTTAGCCGTTTTTTGCCTATTTTCAGGGCAAATTCATCATTAATTACGTAGGAATCAACTTTTAAAAACATATTTTGGGTTTAATTCATGGTAATGATAGCAATAACCATTTTTTAAATTTCTAGTACCAGCTGCTAAACGGCTAGAACCGGCTGAAAACGGCTAGGAGCTACCAAGAGTATGAAGGGTAGATATGGGTTGTGACGTATCTAGGGGTAGGTTTTTATGGCTGCTGAGCTCAAAAATACTACCAAAAATAGTGGCGGCCTATCCATATGGCAGCTGGGTAACAGCTGCAATTCAGCTGGGAGCGGCCAAGAGTAGAATGAGTAGATAGGGCTTGTGACGTGTCTAGGGGTAGGTATTTAAGGGTGCTGAGCTCAAAAATACTACCAAAAATAGTGGCGGCCCATCCATATGGCAGCTGGGTAACAGCTGCAGCTCAGCTGCGAGCGGCCAAGAGTAGAATAAGTAGATAGGGCTTGTGACGTGTCTAGGGGTAGGTTTTTATGGGTGCTAAGCTCAAAAATACTACCAAAAATAGTAACGGCCCATCCAAATGGCAGCTGGAAGCAGCCAAGAGTAGAAAGAATAGATAGGGATTGTGAGGTGTCTATGGGTAGGTTTTTATGGGTGCTAAGCTAAAAAAAAAACTACCAAAAATAGTGGAGGCCCATCCATATGGCAGCCGGGTAACAGCTGCAGCTCAGCTGGGAGTGGCCAAAGGTAGAATGAATAGATAGGGCTTGTGATGTGTCTGGGTAGGTTTTTATGAATGCTGAGCTCAAAATTACTACCAAAAATAGTGGTGGTCTATCCATATGGTTGCTAGGTAACAGGGGTATGTCTGGGCTCAAAAATACTATCAAAAATAGTGGCGGCCCATCCATAATCCATATTGCAGCTTGGTAACAGCTGCAGCTCAGCTGGGAGCAGCCAAGAATAAAATGAGTACATAGGGCTTGTGACGTGTCAAGGGGGAGGTTTTAATGGGTGCTAAGCTAAAAAAAAACTACCAAAAATAGTGGTGGCCCATCCATAGGTATGGTTGCTGGGTAACAGCTGCAGCTGTGCAGTAAACCGTTGTTTAAGACTTAGCTGTTAGCAATTTTTGGGACTATTAAAGGATAACCAAATATTGAATATTTCAGTATTGATTTAGTTGTTAAACAGCTGAAATTGGCTAAGAACAGTTATCAACAAATAAAAGTAAAAGTTTAAGACATAGGTAGCTTGTGATGTGTGGGGTAAATTTTTATAGGTGTCAAGCTTATTAATACTCCCCAAAAATAGTAAGGCCCATCCATATGGCATCAGGGTAACGGCTGCTGCTCAGCTGTAGCTGTTACCCAGCGGCCATATGGATGGGCCCCCACTATTATTGGTAGTATTTTAGAGCTCAACACCCCCATAAAAAGTTAAAAACCTACCCCTAGAAATGTCACATGCTATATCTACATACAACATATACTTTTGGCTGTTGATAACTGTTTTCAGAATTTAAAAAGTGTTACTAGTAATATGTCCATGAAATAAAGTTATAATGTTAATTAGGAGAAGTTTAATTCTACTAAAATAATAATACTTATATTTTTTGATATTCTTCACACGTCACAAGCCCTATGTCCTCATTTTACTCTTGGCTGCTCCCAGCTGAGTTGCAGCTGTTACCACCAAGCTGCAATATGGATGGGCCGCCACCATTTTTGGTAGTATTTTTGAGCTCAGACCTACCCCTGTTACCCAGCAACCATATGGATGGACCACCACTATTTTTGGTAGTAATTTTGAGCTCAGCATTCATAAAAAACTACCCCTAGACACGTCACAAGCCCTATCTACTCATTCTACTCTTGGCCGCTCCCAGCTGAATTGCAGCTGTTACCCAGCTGCCATATGGATGAGCCGCCACTATTTTTGGAAATATTTTTGAGCTCAGCAGCCATAAAAACCTACCTCTAGACACGTCACAAGCCCTATGTACTCATTTTACTCATGGTCTCCCAGCTGAACTGCCGCTGTTACCCAGCTGCCATATGGATGGGCCGCAACTATTTTAGGTAGCATTTTTGAGCTCAGCACCCATAAAAACCTAACCCTAGACATGTCACAAGCCCTATGTACTCATTCTACTCTTGTCTGCTCCCAGTTGAGCTGCAGCTGTTACCCAGCTGCCATATGGATGAGCCGCCACTATTTTTGGAAGTATTTTTGAGCTCAGCAGCCATAAAAACCTACCCCAGTTACCCAGCAACCATATGGATGGACCACCACTATTTTTGGTAGTAATTTTGAGCTCAGCATTCATAAAAAACTACCCCTAGACACGTCACAAGCCCTATCTACTCATTCTACTCTTGGCCGCTCCCAGCTGAATTGCAGCTGTTACCCAGCTGCCATATGGATGAGCCGCCACTATTTTTGGAAGTATTTTTGAGCTCAGCAGCCATAAAAACCTACCCCTAGACACGTCATAAGCCATATCTACCCTTCATACTCCAGCTCCCAGCCGTTTTCAGCCGGTTCTAGCTGTTTTGCAGCTGGTACTAGAAATTTTAAAAATGTTTATTGCTATCATTTACCATGAATTAAACCAAAAATAAGTTTTTAGGTAGCATAAAAACCTACCTCTAGACACATCACAAGCCCTATCTACTCATTCTACTCTTGGCCGCTCCCAGCTGACCTGCAGCTGTTACCCAGCTGCCATATGGATGGGCCGCCACTATTTTTGGTAGTATTTTTGAGCTTGGCACCCATAAAAACCTACCCCTAGACACGTCACAAGCCCTATATACTCATTATACTCTTGGCCGCTCCCAGCTGAGCTGCAGCTGTTACCCAGCTGCCATATGGATGGGCGGCCACTATTTTTGGAAGTATTTTTGAGCTCAGCAGCCATAAAAACCTACCCATAGACACGTCACAAGCCATATCTACCCTTCATACTCTTGGCAGCTCCCAGCCGTTTTCAGCCGGTTCTAGCCGTTTAGCAGCTGGTACTAGAAATTTAAAAAATGGTTATTGCTATCATTCACCATGAATTAAACCAAAAATAAGTTTTTAAAAGTTGATTCCTACGTAATTAATGATGAATTTGCCCTGAAAATAGGCAAAAAACGGCTAAACGGCTGAGCTGCCAACCGCCAGCCGCTACTTTTCCATTTTTTTGTTCGATTTAGGGAAAATAGACCTACCAAGGATTATTCATGCAAAATTTCAGATCAAAATTCGAATTCTAAGTGCCATTTAATCACTGATTACGAGATGGTTGCATTAAAAACCCCCCCCTTTAATCAACATCCCATTGACCCCTCCCTCCCTGGGCTGTGTTGCATACCTGAATGATATGAACGACCCTGCCTATTTTATCTCCTGGCAGAGTGTTGATATCAAGACTAAGTTGACGCTTCTCGTCATAGGACATGGGAACCGCGGTGTCTTCCTCGTCGCTCTGATACTCAAGACTTGATCCCTCCTCACCTGAAAAAAATGTTCATAATAAAAACATAAAAGTTTGGACACCATTGAAAAAAAAACATTAAGTTTTAGTCATACATTCTAATAATAAAATATTATTTAATTAGCTTTGAAAAATTGCTGGAAGACTGAATAAAATTTTCCCTATAAGAATAGATAATGATAATATTGTAAAAATTCGCAGAACCAAAAAACACATCCACACTCTAGTACCCAAAGTTTTACAAAAAGTTGTCTTATTCAGTGGCACGAAAACTTTCGAGTCCTTTAATTGCATTTTATTTGGTTGCTTCCAAAACCCTATGTTCAGACTTTTAACCAACACTTTCAATCGAAATAAAGGGATTATTTGGTTTATCATCACAAGGGATGACAGTACATCAATTCATCAATCATTGCCTAATCCATCAGATCCCTGCCTCTTACATATTTTCCTAGCAATTTTTTTAATGTTTTTTGTTAATAAAATGAAAATCCCCGATGATGATACACAAATCACAATTGGTGGTTAAAACGTTTGAATGCTTAATTTAATGAACCAACCAATTAAAAGGGGGGGGGGGGGGGGGGGCGAAAGTGACACTTTTTGAAACCAAAACTAAAAGTCAAAAGAACTCAACTAAAAAAAGAGTTACAGGTCTGACATTTTGCATGGCAGTTGCTTTATATGGGTACAATATGGAACTGTGAAGAAACGGCGTCGCAACCGCCGAAAACCGCCGAGAAAAGGCAAAAAAAATTTCGGCGGGAAACGGCGGTTGCGCCGCCGTTTCTTCACAGTTCCATATTTTAAAACTTTGGGGACTCGTGTAAATAATAAACAACCCAATGTTTCCTTCCTCCCTGATTTTAACTGACCTGGTACAGGAGGTGGTCGGCCCCGTCCCACAGGTCCGGCCGGCGTCTTTTTCGGCCGGTTCACAGCTGATCCACCGCCGGCAGGAACTTTCGGTGTGCCCCTGCCTCGACCACGTCCTTTTGGCGTTTCCATCGGTGTTGTTGGCCGCGATCCAACGGCGGCAGGTCCCGCCATTCCTGCTGGGGTGGCGGCAGCCGGCGTAACAGGCAGTGGCCGTTTTTTGGCAGTCGGTGGCGGCGCGCCCCGCTCTTTACGCCGTTGTGCACATTCGGTCAGAAGGATGTCGATTTGCTGCTTCATCTGGCGGATTTGCTCCTTAAAAAAAAGTTAAATAAATCCGGCCGTTTCCTAGGGGTAAGATAGGGGGCAGAAAAATAGCCTAAAATGATTCCTGGGTTTAATATGAAGATAAAACAGTCTTAAACCATCCCAGGACCTATGTGAAGCTTCACTAAATTGAGAACTCAATCAGTTCAGAAATTATTGAAACGTATGATTTACCTAAGAAAAATCCTTATTACTTCATAAATAACTTTTTAAAACTTTAACTTGACATTACAGAAACTATAAACCCTACTAAGCCCATTACAAAGCTTTCTTCTATACTATATGTCCGGCCATTTAAGAGATCTTAACAAATATTAAGCTTATTTACCTGGACTATTCTAAGTTTCTTGTTATAGTCAGTGTTCTGGCCATCAGAATCAGACCCAGAATCAAGTCCCTGAAAATTTCAATATTGAGTCACAGAAAAAAAACATCTAAAACCCAAGACTAAGGAGCTGTATATATATATAAAAAAAGATGTATCTTTGACCTTTATCCCAGTGTCACTTGTGAATTTCAGACAGACAACCCTTTGATTACACTGACGTGCTCTGTAAGCCTTAACTTTGCATGATTATGAGTATCGAGTTTCGTCTGATTATTTTGTTTAAGTTTTGACCAAGATTCAATCCTTTAACCCAACTATGCCAGCAACTCTTTGAACACAGCCAGAAATATTAATGTAGAGCTTACCATTAGCCGAGAAGCTGCACTGTTGTCACCAGGATAAAGAAGTTCGTGGTCCCTCAACTAAAAACAAATAAGTATTTCATTGAAAAATGCAAGATTTTTTTCCACTTTAGACCCGAAGCTACCATATATAACAAATAGTTCGTACATACTAAGTTACTTTCATAAATTGACTATCTGTTTTTAGGTCAATTTGGACAATCAAGCTCCTATATTATTTTTTTTGCAAGATCTAGTTTTTAACTGCAGAACCGATATGGTTTTCATTCACAGTATAACATCTTATAGGTCCAGGGATGGTTTTTAACTATTTTCGGGGAGGGTATCTTCACCCTCCCATTAAAAATTGACCGCCCCCTTCCCCAAATCAAAAAATATATTTACTTTACTTTTTCTTTTTGAAACTAAAATAAAAAATGGAGGAGGGAGGGGGCCGAATTCAATCCCCTTCCACCTCAAATGCCTCAAGGGGCGTAGCTGCTAGTTTATATGATATTACTACTCAAAACACAAACAATACATATAATATAACGATTGTAAAACTAATCTTTTTTTCTTGTTTTAGCTAGGGCATTAATTTACATTCTCAAATAAAAAAAAAGCTTACATGTCGGCTCTGCTCAATGAAAACGGCCTCCAGTTTGTTGGCCATTGAGACAACGTCGTGTTCAGGTGGGTTGTACTGCCGACAGTTCTGGAATATTAAGCCTACGTCCACCTAATCGGTTGTTAAAACTGTTATCATTACACTAAAACGTATTTTTTTATGGAATACGACCAAACCTGACTATTAATGACTA
Source organism: Acartia tonsa (assembly GCF_053477335.1). Taxonomy (NCBI): domain Eukaryota; kingdom Metazoa; phylum Arthropoda; class Copepoda; order Calanoida; family Acartiidae; genus Acartia; species Acartia tonsa. The sequence goes on from NC_137266.1 coordinate 41,263,946, forward strand.
CAATACGTAGAATTCAAGGATCAACAGGCATAAGACAATAGACGATAAATAGAACCAACTGAAAAAAGTTCAGTCGAAGTAGCAAGTGTTTTGAGCAAGCTTGGGTTACTTCTATAATTTACAGTCCATCGTCCCCTCCATGCTAGCATATCAAGAAGGCCATTAGGTTTTCCCTTATACTTTGGCATGGTTGCTCAACAAAGCAGGTTTAGCTATGACTCAAATAGTGGAAGAATAAATATGATGTATGAAACTGCCGTCATTGTTTTTTTTTGTGTGTGGCTGAGCTACTATATAATTGATTTTGTCTGACCGTCCATCCGTAACGCTACGGAGGTCTGCTAAAGGGAGGGGGAAGTTTGTACACTTATAGGAAATTAAAATTCAGTATCAAATTTTGCCCTGGCCGTTTGGGCTTGTTTTTATAGTTATCAATCTAATTCTTTTTGTAAACTCTCTTATATAATAGGATCTACTCTACCTGTAAAACTTTGAAAATTGAATTTTGGGACTTTCCTACTAGGGGCTAGAGTGGCAAAAGACCCCCCTCCAAAAAAAAAAAATTGAGTTCTGAGCTTATTTTTTAAAGATATCGAGCTAATTTTTTTAATGGAACCTTTTATTACATAAATGAGTTGAGTTGATTAGCTACCCTATATTTCATTTTTGCACTTTACTTCTTGGGGCTTGTAATCTCAACACTTATAAATTTTGTATTTGGGGGGGTTATTTTACCAAAAAAGCGCCCAAACGGCTAGGCCAAAATTTGACACTGAATTTTCATTTCCTATAACTGTACAAACTCCCCCCCCCCCCCTTATTAGATTTTAAGTTTTTTTTTGGCCCGAGATGCCCTAGAAAACTGGATATAATACGATGCCTTACTTATTACTTAATTTTTCAATATGGCTGAGAACCGGTTTTAATACACCGGATATTAATCGATTTCGAAGCGATACTGGAAAAACAAGGATGACAACATCCATATTTAATTAGCAAAGCCAAAAGAAATCCTAAATGAAATAACGGACAAAGTCAGATATCGAGCAGATGGTCAGTGGTCATATAAAGAAAAGGGAAAGATGATATGGACTATTCAATTCATGAAATCTTTTTACCAGCTGAAAAAATACTATTTTAACCATGACGGACAAAAAGAATTAGGTTGATAACTATAAAAACAAGCTCAAACGGCCAGGGCAAAATTTGATACTGAATTTTCATTTCCTATAAGTGTACAAACTTCCCCCTCCCTTAATATATACTGCTGATTTTTTTTGTGTGTAAATGCCAAAGAGCATTCTCTTTACAGTCTGCCCGTCAAGCTACAAAAACCAAATATCCATTTTAAAAAAGGTTTCTTGATTTTTTCTATAAGATTATCACAAATTCTGTCTTTTTTCTTAACATCTTCTTTATAACTCACTTTGTTTATCCATGATTTTCATCATATAGATGTTGTCATCCTTATTTTTTTTATGTATCAAATGATAACAGTTGTTTTCCTTAAATTCTCCGATAGTTCTGTATTCTTGGTTATCTAGCTTTCTTTTTACAGTACCCATATCCATTGGCTTCTAAACAGGATTTTAAATAAACTTTTTGAAGCATTAGATGAATTTGTGTATATATTAAATAAAGAATTACACGACACATTTATAGAACCATGACTTCTCTAAGAAAAGATTTTTTTTTTTGTAAGAACAACCTCCATATATCCATCCAACGTAGTTTTGTTTGTATTTTAACTGTCCTTTCTAACCGCTGAACTAATAGATTTCCCCATGTTTGAGAAACATCAAAAAGTTGCTGCACACAGGTTTTAGTCTATATTTTCTCCTGTACCCTTTGGGTATAGGTCCCATAGATGCTATGGAAACAGTCGCTAGTTCGGTATAATCGAATAGAACCATCTTACTTTGATAATTTTATGGTAGTCGTGTAAGCCAAGTTTTTCCGTATCTACAGGTTTATAGAATGGCCACGCATATCCAGAATGTTTCTTTGTATACATTTCCTGAAATTAAATATATTATTGTCACCCATACACTTAATTGTAAAGAAATGTTCGTCTGTCTGTAAGAAACACAGTGGGAAAACGTGATCTGAATTTATCAGTTGTTAATCAAGATAAGCACCTAAATTTTGATGAATATTTGTTGTTCCAATAAACTTTCAGTATGAGAATCCCACACTAACAAGAAAATTAACTAGGTAACTATTTAGATACCTTCAACACGTCATTGCATTGTCGTAGAGGCTCAGAAGTTTTGCTGCTCACAGTTCGCGGCTCCTCGGACTTGCGGCTGGACGAGGCGGAACTTTCCCGCCGGACCGGCGGTTTATTCAGGTTGGGCTGCTTAGCGGGCGGCGGAGAACCAGCGCCACCTTCTGCTGGCCGTTTTATGCCCTTGTTTTCTTGAGATGGAACAAATTCGTCGCCTGTTTTTTAAATCATAATTTAGTTTATAATTCCTAATTTCACTATAAAAAGCAATGAAACAAAACAATTTTATTATCGTGTTCACGGACAATTGTAACACAACTCTTATTCAAAATTAAACTTTAAAAAAAATCAAAATTATGGTTTTCCTGTAAGTTTAGCTTTGCACAACTTGGTAAACTCTTTATGAATCAGATTTGCCATCGTTACAATGTCTTCACCTATTATAAAAAAGACTACATTAGATTTTGTTTTTGGTGCTTTCCTTTAAAGTGTTCATCGAGGACTGCCCCCCCCCCCCTCCCACACTTTTTTATAAGATGAATATAAGGGGGAAGAGTAGCGAAACCACTGTGGGGCCTATAAAAGAGGTGTCATAACCCTGCATTGCTATGAAGTATAATACTATTTTGTATATGTATGTAAAGTTTATATAAACATCTCTAATTATGACACAGTTAGGAACGATACTCTATCAATAACGGATATAATACCAATAACAATTTCATATTAATTTTTTAAAAATATGCCTACACAATTTTCTTTCTATTATAAGCAAGCGGGGTCAAATGGTTCATAGCAACAAATTCACAATATGCCTGACAGTAGCCAAATTTCAATGAAACGAGGGACAAACTGATCAAACCTACCTGGTTTGTTGTAAAGTAGACAGTTTTTGATCATCTGATCAAAATCATTGATGGCTTCATCCGCACTCATATAGTAGTTATTGTCTAAAATAAATAAACTTAGATCTTGATTTAAAATCCATTTTCCTATCTTTGGAAAACTGCGGAAACGATAAATATTATTGTAGTAAGCAAAATCAAAACACATGTTGATAATAAATATAACTTTAATTGTGTAAAAGTGTTATCTTAAAATCTAAATGATTCATAATAACTACACGTAAACACATTAGGTCAAATATTTTGTTAACACATGTGTTTTAAAGTGCTAGCACATATTTTATCTGAATTGCATCATATTTAAGTATAACAAGCATATTTTTGATATTATTCAAAAAGTTGCATGATGAACTAAATTGTATTTTTGATACTGTTATCTAATTCAATTCACATCTAATTATGATTATGTAACGTTAATTTAACACCAACACAACGATTAAATCCTTTTTCAGTAAGAACTATGTCGAATAAATCCTCAAAACAAGCGGACATGACAGTCTTACTTACGCTTATTTGAAACAGTCTCCCTATGTCAACCGTTACTTTTCCTGTTCGTACAAAAAGTGTACCAAGAGACGAGTTACAGAGTAGCTTCGCTGCTAACACAAACATAAACTATTACCTAATCGTTTTTTAATAGTACCAAGGTCCATGGGGTGTTTCACTATTTTGAAATAATCTAAACAAATAAAAATAAAATTACTACCTAATTGAATAAAAAATGGAAATAAATGGTTTGTATTATGTTTTATAGAACAAACAATATGAATGGATTTTTTTCCGAGGAAGATAATCCTTTAAGAAGATCTCCTTTTCTTAATTTATGACAGCATCAACTGGTTCTGTATTAGGCATATAAAGAGAGGTCAAATAAACAGCCTAAAACCAAACCAAAATCTATGTAAAGATCAGCTAAAAAGACCTTAATCGGGACAGAGGTTAACGAGATTTTAACATACAGAAAACATATCTTTATCTTTAAGATAATAGGATAATAGTAATAAAAACCTGGAATGTTTAGTTCAATTGTGTCAACGGGTTTATAGAACGGCCAGGCATGTTTGTGCTTCCAAATAGTCTAAATAAAAATAAAAACATTTAAAGATAATCCCAAATATCACTCGTTATAATCAGAAGACCGGTTTATGTTTATAAGCTACCATAGACACTGTTTTCAAGTTCATAAAGAGAGAAGGATTATTTGATCGTCCATTGTCCTATCATTGTATTATTGGTTCCTTAAGGGTATTCAATGTAATAAATCACTATTCTTGAGCAATAACAATCTATAAAGAAATTCCCTTTACTCTAATCTGAAAGCTGGTACAGAAACCGGAGCCAATAATGAAAAAGTGTGTGGCTCGATGAAAACTATAATAAAAGTCCGTAGGTACTCATCAATTCTTATTTTTTCTCATATCATAACCTCTTCACTTTATCATATCATTTATTAAAATGAAAGGGGGGGGGTTTTAATGCAACCATCTCGTAATCAATGTATAAATGGCACTTAGAATTCGAATTTCGATATAAAATGTTGCATGAGTAATCCTTGGTAGGTCTATTTTCCCTAAATCGAACAAAAAGTTGGAAAAGTAACGGCTAACGGCTGGCAGCTCAGCCGCATAGTAATTTTTGGCTATTTTCTATGGAAATAAATCACGAAACCTCTCTCCACATAATGCTCTTTTCCGATCCAAAAAGTTTTTAAACGATTCTAGCCGGTAGTTGCTAGTACTAGAAATCTAAAAAAATATTTTTTGTATCATTTCACATGATTTAAAGCAAAAATATGTTTTAAAATGTTGATTTCTACGTAATTTTTGACAGATTTGCCCTAAAAATAGCCAAAAAACGGCTAAACGGCTGAGCCGTTAGCTGTTACTTTTTCAACTTTTTGTTCGATTTAGGGAAAATAGACCTACCAAGGATTACTCATGCAAAATTTCAGATCGAAATTCGAGTTCTAAGTGCCATTTATACATTGATTACGAGATGGTTGAATTAACCCCCACCCCCCCTTTTCACAATATAATTCAATACATTTAAATATCACTACACTATAGGGAAGATTCAGTAAATAAATGCTTAATAAAAGGATCACTTAAAATAGTAATATATGTTACGTCGTAACGGGTTAGGAAGATATTACCTATAGATTTGCAATTTGATATTAAAAATTATATAGGAAAAAAGATTTGTTGAAATGTTTCGCTATCAATCCCTTCTCTAGGGTACATACCGGAACTATCTGTCTCTTCATTATCAAAAGCTTGTTCGTCATTCTGCCCGGCCGTTCTGGGGGCGGAACAAACGGCGGCTGGGCGATGCCGTTGACCGGTTTTACGGGCGCCTCAAGCCTTGGGTGTTGTCCCCCCACACCGGGGGACCCCGCAGGGGGTTGAGACGACATGGTAACAACCCCCGGGCGCTCCAATGGACTCAGACTGAAATGTTGGTGTTTGTCTGAGCAATCATATCTGAAAATATATCATTCATTAATATTTTAATTATCAAATACTGTTTATTACTTGTACTATGTACTTTGAATACATTTAATATCACTTAAAAGGTATTGTACCATTTACCATAGGCATTGGGGGGGGGGGGGGGGAACAACCCTACTGTAATACATTTTAGGCAACTAGTGAATTAACCTATTGCTTGCTAACCATCTATCAAATGCATGCTGTAATGCATGAGAGTTAGATCAAGTGTGCATAGAACAAACGAATTAAATCTGAAGATTAAATAGATTAAAACCAACCCTAAACCTGTTTTAAAGCTTTCCTTCAAAGGAGACTCAAACAACTATTGTGCAAAAACTAGTCTCAGACAAAAAAAAATAACAAACTTATTACTCTATATTACACAATATTACCTTCACTGTCCCAAATAAATTAGAATAGTGTTGATATGTCTGGGTGCAAGATGGTTTTGGGTTTGTTTGTAGCAAGGTTTGGCTTTTGGTAACTATATAGTACCGAGACCTAGCCGTTTACTTGAAATCTGAAATTTTCATAAATATTTATTAAGATTAGACTTTCAACCAGTGGCGTGCACAGTGATTTACAGGGGGAGCGTGAAAACAAATAGGAGGTGGAAAGAGGGAAAGTAGACATTCTACACGCCAAAGTTTTCAAAAGTAAACTGGTGGAAAATAATTATTTTAAGAATATATCATCACAAATGATGGATATAATCTGTTTAATAGCCATAAATATGTATAAAATAATATAAAATTATGCATTTAAATCCTTATAAAATAGTCATTATCCATAAAATAACTATGATATAATTTTAATGACTCAAACTTTGTAAAAAATCTCATTAGTCATAAAAAGCCTATATTTAGCCATTTTTTCACTGTAAGGTTGATTCACTGTATAAAAGTAGCTACTATAGCATGAATTGAGTCGTTTTCACGATATTTTTTGAGGAAAATCACTTTTTATTATAGAAATAAGATAATTCCACATTTTGTATCACTCGAGTAAAATTCTTGAGTTTTACAAACAAATGATTTTCTCACGATTCACCGCCCAAATATGGCTAAAAATTTCACAAAATCACCACAAAGCATTCATAATCATTCCATATTAACCTCTTTTTAGGCATATCGTGTTCTAGGCCCGTTATTTCATGCAAAACAACAAGTTGCAAAAAATAGTTCTTTTTGGATGAATTTCACACACACACACACGCACACACACTGACTGGTGTGGGGTGGGTGGAGGGGTGAGGGAGGGAGGGACGCCATGTTGGCTAAAACCGGTTCCAGCATTCCCGGGCCATCATACTGTGCTACAGCGGTGCCGCATATTTAAAAGAAAATTTTTACAATATTTTTTTCAATTACAAGAATTTAAAGTACATTTTGTGACAAATTTTTTTCTTTTAAAGTTTTAATATTTTTTCTGTCTGTTAAAATTTCGATTACCATTGAACATATCTTTCCCCCCATTTTTAAAATGTCTTGGGGGTGGTTTTGTGCTATATTTCTGCATTTCCCTTCCTCTTCTTGTTCAGAGCGTATGAATATCTAAAACACGGCTTCTAATCACACTTTCAATTATTATTTATAATAATTTACAAATTTTAAGCAATAAAAAAATAAAAAATTACGGCACATCTGTTTGTTTTAGGTTTTACGGTTCTTTCCCTTTTTCCGTTAGTTCTCACCCCCTTTGTTTGTTTCCCCTTGAACGGCTCCTCCTCTTCTCCTTCATTTAAACCTTTTAAGAAATTAGCTTACAGATCGGAAATATTCACAACGTAGTCATTATAATTTTCATTATCAGGCAAGGAGAGGGGCAATTATCACAAAAAAATATTTAAATTCATCATTTACATCTCGAGGCATGAAATGATGGAGCGAAGGCTCATCATTTAAAATCGAACTGAACATTCGATTTCCGATTATATAATTTTTGTTTAAAGTTTTATCCAAGAATTTGGCCACACCAAACCAACCCCTCTCCTTCCCCTAAGATCTCTTCTTCTTTTGTACTTCTCCCCATTTCCCCGGTATATCACAGTTGGCTTTTTGGGACAAAATTACTAGTTTTTAAAAATTACAAAGCTGCCGTTTTGTCATGATTTTTGGGCTTAAAACTTTATTCCTCGAAGATGATCAGCAAATTCCAAGTCTAGGAGTCGAGGATCACTATTTCTACAAAGCTAACATAAAATGGATCAACTTGTTTTTTGGAGATTAGGTGTCCAACTAAAAAGATAGCGATGAGAGGGGTCTTTTTGACAAAAAGGTAATCACTTTTTCCCCTAGAATGTTGCTGAGATAAATTTTTTCACTACAAATTAAACATAATATACCCTTTGGCTTCATTATTTATCCTCTAAAAATATCCAATTTTAACCCACCTTGTTTTTCTTTTGTCCCCTTTCCATTTTCTTGTGCAACGTCTCTTAAGAGGGTAAATTGGGGCTCGGCACCTCCCCATTTTCCAGCCTCACCCCCAAACTCCCTTGCCGCGCCAAATTTTTTTATTGCAACAGTTTTTTCGTTTCATGTGGTTATGAAATATTTCCTGTTTTTTTCTATTTGAATCTTTAAAAAGTCATGAAAATGCATTATTTTAGTAATTTATATAAATTTTTATTGTTTTTATTTATTTTTTAATATGAAATATGTTATATGATATGAAATTTTGAATCGTTCTGTATAATATTTAAAAACTAACTAAAATTAATATAACAAGGATGACAACGTCCATAAAAGTTAGGCTCTTAATTCAGACGGTAAGACAAACGTATATGAACCAGGAATATATATGAACACTTAAGGTGGCAAATTAAAATATCAATTTACAAGTCTTAATGAAATTAAATCGTATTTGAATTAATGGTTGCTAAATTAATTGTGTAAATACTATAATACTTACAAGCTTAGGACTTTTTATTGTGTAGTGATGCTTCGCTTAAAATATTTTATCTCATTGTCTTTGGAATAACTGGTATTGATCATAGAGTTTTTACGCTTTTTTAATCCAACTTAATTGTTAAAGAAATCATCTTAAGTGTGAAATCATTAGAACAACTCTAACATGCCCAAATTAAGACCCTTTTTTGTAATAGAAAAGCGAGGATAACATCAGTAACAAGTAGCGAAACATTAAAAACCATATACTGACCAACGAGAATAGTTTTTCTAAGTTAGGTAGTTAATATATGTTTATCCAGTGGCGTTTTATCTTGGGAGGGTGGAGATAACCTCCCTCAAATATTTATGATTCTTTTCCGGATCTTTATGGGAAGCTTGATAAAGGAGAACCAGTTAGATGTAGTACCTTTTAGGACTAGGCTTATGTACATCTAGCTCAATTTTAAGACCATTTTACTCACTGTTCAGATGTCATTGCAACCCCCCCCCCCCCCTTCTGCGAATAGTTCGTAAAAAAGTGTTTTTTTTCGACTTTGTATTAGCACAATTTTTTTTTAAATCATTGTTCTGCAACTTTTGGCAATGGGGAATTTAAAAATTCAATTTTTATTCATCTATCTGAAAATTTGGAGGAGTTATAATGATTTTTATTTCACTACCCCTAATTTTTAACCTACAGTGACGACAAAACTGCAGTGAGACAGACATTCCGTTACTTTTATATATTTAAAATTAAATGCCAACATCGCAATTATTTTCATAAAATTGTTTTTTTTTACAGAAAAATTTCAGTGAAGTGATACAAGATAAAGTAGAAAAAAGTAGTGTTTTCTTTCCCGCAATGGAAAATGAGTACGGCTATGAGAGGGAACCACGAAAAAGAAAAATGATGATGGTAAAAAGTGCTTATGTTTTCATCTTATCTTAGTTAACTTGTAGATCACCCATAAAACGTTGGTATTTTCCCTCAAAGTACCTTGTTGAGAACTTGTATCCACCCCCCCTTTCGTTTAGATAAAATGTAAATAGGGTTTGGTTGGGGTAATTTTTATTTTAGGTTAGGTTATATTGGGTACTGTGATGTCTCGCATGGCTAGGGCACCCTTAATTTCAATTTATTTTATTTAGATTAAGTATAGTAAGCAATAAACTCACTGTTTTATTGTTTTTTTTTATAATGTATTGCGGGACGTCCAAGCCTTTAAATTTAAGGGGGTAAAATGAGGGGTTTTAATGGTAGGGGGGGGGGGCGATTTCAGGGTGTTAGGGAAGGGAGGGTGGTAAACACCTCTTTACCCCCCAACCTCGGACGTCTATGGCCATTTTATTTTTTAACACATTAAAAATTATCCCTAGAGCCCCATGGATGAGAGAAAAGAGCGCCGGGGGCGTCGCTCCCCATCCTCGGGGGGCGGGCGTAGACGGTCACCCTCCGACGGGGGCAGTGACTATGACGAGAGACGGAGGAAACAGGAGGAGTGGAAGAGAAAATCAGAATCTTTTATTAAAGCTTTGAAAGCAGATGAGGTTAGAAATAAGGAAACACTTGTAAAAGGGTCGCGATGAAAAATATCTGTCTTTTAGCTATTCGTTAGGACGTAAGCTGATAGGCCTATTAAATAATATTTTAAGAATTTTTTTTTTTTGAAAATTAGTCATTAGTACTACCTAGTATTTTTCTCCTTAGTGGTTTGGAGGACATTATAATGACTTTTAAAAACCAGGATTTTTACGTCTGTCAACGTTTGTTAAATATTAAGTCTATAGGTATATTGAAATGTTACTAAAGAAATCTCAAATGAAATTGTATATTGTTTCAATATTTACAGATAACGTTTCAATAAGAGGGGGGGGGGGGGGTTGACACATTTGCGTTAACAGTGAGTATAGGCTTTATCTTTGGACTGAGATGATGGGTTATTAGGGATAAAGTCATTCTTATATGATGAATTTCCCTAAGTTTTAAGATTTTTTGGATAGGCCTGCAGGTTAAGGAGCTACAGGCCTCCAGAAGTTTTTTTTTTACATATTTGAAGAAAAAAGGTGCGTATTTTGTTGTATAAGTTGACCTCTAACCCCTCAAAAAAAATATTTTTTATTTTTACCTGTCCAGAGACCACCTGAAGACCTGCAGCTCCTTTGAAAAAAATTATCTTATAAGAATTATTTTATCCCTAATAACCTATCCTCTCAGTCCAAAGATAAAGCCTATACTCACTGTTTCCGCAAAAGTGTCAAAACTTCCCCCCCCCTCTCTTGTTACTGCGCTCCCGGTGTCTTATGTGACCTTGTCATATTAATTCGCACAAAATAACTTTGGAAAGTCCATGTAGGACAAAGCTTGAACTGATATTTTACTAGAACTCGCAGTCCGATTATGGTCGTACTGGATCTACCGGTGGACGAGAAGGAATGTATTCCTCTTATTCTTCACAACAGCATCATTACAGGTTAGCGGACCAAAGTATTATCACTTGAAGCGCAGCTACTCTGTTATTAAGGAATCATAGTTCAGTAAAATGTGATTTTATCACATTTTTTAGTTCTGCTTATTTTCATATGATGTCTTAACTATTAAACAATGACCCAACGGCGCGGTTGATTGTCTGTAAGTAATATGCTGGATGAAACTTTACTGAACATCAGCATTTGTATGCATCAGTCACTCTTTAATGGTGTACATTTTCCATCAAATTTGTATTTTTCTTTCCTTTCCAACATCACCATATCTTTTCCAGATTTTTATTTTTAAAAATTGTAAAATATATCCTTAAGATGAATCCCCCTTGACATCCCCCCCCCCCTCCCGCTGTTGGGGTGAAGGGGGGTGGGATTCTGGAAAATATATATACCTTCTGCCTTCATCATTTATTCTCTCATAAACTTGTGTTTAACTTTCAAGGGATGAGCAAAGAGAAATGTATGTGAGAGAGAAGAGAGATTTGTCGGACCCAAGACGGGATAATGGTATTATATTCATTAACATTTTATTATTAATTTTTGATTATACAATTTATTATTATTTGTTTTTTGTTTCTAGAGGTATAGTATTTTATTGAATTTATGATATAACTTATAAATATGAATTTCAATATATTTTTCTAATTTTGGGTTGAGTAAGTATTTTCCTATTAATTTTAATAATAATTTTTGAGGGTAAGAAATTAATAGAACCCCCATCCCGATTGTTTTACATTAGTTTAGGTTATATCAGGTACAGGGTAGTTCCTCAGGGGTTAGGGACACAGGGAAATACATTCCAACAACCTTATTTTTAATTTATAAGTGGGTTGGGGGGGGGGGGGTATTCTGTGCTCGCTAGGCACTTTGAAGGAAAGCACCAGAAGACATCTAGCACCTATCTATTTATCTTTAATTTATGGTTCATGAAAAACCACCCAAATAATCTGTAACCTGTTGGTATCAATACAAATTTTAGCCACCCTCTTCTTAGAGCGTCGTGATGAGGAGATGAGGGTTGGTGACCAGGGGTCTCCCCGGCGGCCACAGGACACCAGCCAACCTGCCAACAGGACTCAGAGTCCGCCTAAAGAGAAAAGAAATGGTAATCTTTGTTTTAATTTTTCTCCTCTTCTCTTAGTGCTTTATATGTTTTTATTTAGGTGTGATAATCTTGTCTCAAAATATTTTTTAATAATTGGGCTAAATCTACACACTCAACATAAAAATACCACCCCCCACCCCTAACCATTTGCCGTAGTATTAATAAAATGTGTTAAAACTTACTGTTACGCTGGGTTGTTTATTCTGCACAAGATTCATTTATTCAATCCTAGTTTTATTTCCAAAGAGGCTGATAAATGTTTTCAGTACTCTTTGTTTTACCCCTCCTACCTTTAACCGGCGATCTGATGCAGAATATACACCCCTGTCGCCACGTAAATGAAGTACGAGGTGGGGGTTAGAGTTTCTACACCTGCGTTTAGAATTATTTTGACATAAATTGTTTAATATGTAAACAAATGTTTGTATATATTTTTTAAATTGACTTGCTAGTCCATTTATAATATTATATTTTGTACCCTGCAAAATTTAAATTCAGGTAAATTCTAATGTTTACTTACCTAAACCTAATTTATTATCGATTTTTATGACCAACTATTTGTATATTCTTTTGTAAAAATATTCTATTGTCATTGGAGGTTAAAAAGGTAAAGCATTATTTTTATATCACAAAATTAATTTAATGAATTAAAATTGTATAAAAAGAAAGAGGTTTGTATCAATTTTATTTATCATGTTTAAAAATTCTATTTGATATCAATAAATGTTAATTCTTCATGAAAAGGTTTGTATTTTGAGTTTTTATTTATAAAAGATTTTTTATTATTTCTTTAAAAATTCTGGCCATTCAATATTATTATAAATATTCTATTATGAACAGGTCTGTATACTTTTTTAATTATTTACATTTTTATTTAATAATCAATTAACAGGTTTGTATAAAAAAAATGCTTAATAATTTTCATTTAATAACAATTTTAGGTGTCTACTGATTTGTAATTATGTTTTAATTAATATTATATTGTTTTTAAAATAGATAAAACCAGCGGTAATGTATAAAATTCAGAAATTGATAAAAAACAAACTTGGTTAATTTTCAGGAAAAGCCCCCAGACTAAAATACCACCAAGATCCGTCGAAAAAATCACCATTTTACCCGATTATCTTCTATATTAAAAGGTTGTTAGCGAAATACTGGAATATTGTAGCATAAAACCTGCCCTACTAACAATATTTTCCCCTCTATTCTAGTGCTGCTTACGCCCGAGCAACGAGAAAAGTTATTGAAACAGCGTCAGGATTACGAATCCGCCGCAGAAAATTTGGAGGATCAGTTGCTTAAACTTAAGGTGATAATCAATAATCATAGGGATAGGACAACAGGATATTTATCTTTTTCTCTAAACTATAATTGAAGTAGTATTTATTGTGGCGAGTAAATATTGAGGGGGGGGGGGGGATGAGAATAAAAGTTTTAGATTAAACTAACTTTTGTGGTCAACTTAATTTGGCGTTTATGCTGTTCCATTTTAAATGATAAAGTGTATTAGTATTTAGCTGGATTAAATTTGAACTACCTATTTAAATATCATGTTTCTTACCGTAACATAAAATGTTAAACAAGGTCAAAACCATGTATTTTTGGAAATGCGTGCTAGGTAAGTTATGGAGTAACTACGCAACCTATGTCTGTCATTTTCTAGGCATTGTGACATACTGAAATATTGTAAACATAATTTAAAACCTCCATCCTAAATCTGTAATGATGGACAACATGATAAAATAGATTAAAACACAGAACCAAGCTGCATCTTATTTTATTAACATAGACAGGATATAAACATGAACATAGAATAATCATCATAATAAAATAAGCTGCGGATAACTGGAGAGTAGGACAATTGATGAGCAGGCAAACAGTCCTGTAATAAACATAAGTTTAATATAAAAAATATTTAATGAATAATAAAATAAGAATATAAGCTTAGTCTCATTTGTTGTTGGCCCTTACGGAATACTGTCCATAACACGATGCGACATATGACTATTTCTCTATGATTAAAGACCAGTTTTGTGTCACGTGTATTCGCGCGCGCCATGAAAACTTAAAGAAGCTATATACTGCGTAGAGACCTTAACATATATGCTTGCAAAACTAACAATACTTTTGTTGCCTTTAGGAACAACGTGAAGTTTTAAAATCCAAGGGACATAAGCACGAAGACCCAACCATGAAAGAAAATGCGAAGCTTCAGGTTTGAAATGAAAAAAATGGCACTGCATTTTTTAGATTTAGCACATTTTTGAAATTTTGCACTTATCTTATTTCAGGATTTATTATTATGGCAGAATCACTTAAATTGCCAGTGAACCAACAAAAAAATTTCCTTACACTATTAAAATCTTGTTTTAACCCAATAGGGCTCTCACGAACATTTTTTACCTAACCAAATGAATAATTTGAAATATAATATTTTATTGTTGGTCCTTTGGTAATTTCAGTTTTGTTTATCTCTTTGAAACTTGTTATTTTAGTTTTTTTTGGTGGTGGCAGGTATCCTATTTAATTTTTTAGATATTTAAAAAAAATATTTAAATGTTTGATATGTACATAAATAACTGTTTTTTTTCTTCAGGTTTTTCGTTTTTTCTCCAATAAATAACTTTTTCGGACACTCCTCCATTTTCCCAACGTGACTTTTTCATCCTTTTTCCTTACCTACCTACTTTAAGACTTTAGAAAAATTCTTTATAGAAATAAATCATTTTGAGGTTAAGAAACCGCCCAAATGCTTAAAGCATATTTGTTTTTGTCTTTGCATGTTTCACCTAGAATTAAGAACTTTAGTAATTCCCCCTTTCTTCCCTCTCTCGCCAATATTGGATAAAATGTTTGCTATTGAAGAAAGAGGGTTAAAATCTCTTTGTTTAAAACAACATTTAGGAAACTAATGTTTATTTAGAAAGAGGTAAAGCACAGAATTCAGTATATGAAGGATTATATTGAAAAAATGAACAAAGGTAAATATTCTTTTCCTTTTATTATTCTCTGAAAGTATGTTGGGCTGTTAAGACTGTCGGTTGCGTCCCTAGATATATGGAGGGTAGATATATAGCCTAAACAATCCCGGGACCTATGATTAGCTTCCCAAAAATGAAACTATTTTGTCTTTAGATGTTAATGAGGTCTTAACTGACTAACAAAACATCTATCACTTTATGTCTACACGGACTTTGGGGCTCTGTTTTTAAAGGGGTTAGAGTTGGGTAGAAAAATAGCTTAAAACCATCCGAAACTTAAATATAATAGCAAAATATCCGAAAAAGCAATTTAACTTTGTACAATTCAACAATGATTTAACCTTACAACCAGTTTTCATGCTAATGAATGCCAGAATCAAAATATTTACTAAAGGTTTAGACGATGACCTAGCAGCCCAGAAAGAAAGGGAAAAAGAAAGACTATGGAGAGAGGAACAGAGAATCAAAATGGAGATGGAGAAAAAGTAAGGTTTTAGTAGCGAGGCTACTCTAAAATTACCTTTGTCCTTATGTCAGTGAATCCGTTACAATATAGGAGATAATGGGATTTTCTTGACCGCTATTGAAGATAGACAGCTGAAATTTCAGTGATTTTTAGCACATTTTCTTTTTTATGTGTCAAAACAACTGAACATCTGCATTATAACTTGCTGTGTAAGTTTGTCCATTCCATGATTTTTTTGTGTTGGTCTACTTTAAGTTGTATGATTGTTTTGTTATTTATTTAATATTGTTGAAAGATATTATGAGTTAATGTGCAGCCATTTATAAGATCATTCTTTACAGACATAACATATCTTTACAGTATAATACAATTGACTTTTTAGTCAAAAAAAATCTTAAGTAATATTTTTTTATTTATTGACAACATATTTAGAAAAATTATGAGATTTATAAATCTCGAGTCTTGGTATGGTAGCCTCGTACATAATATCATGACATGGTATTATTTAGGCAAAAAGAGCGTGAACGTAGTTGGGCTGAGCGAGAAAGAGAGAGGGACACCAGGGGCGCTCCCCCTATGTCTCCAGAGGATACCAGAAGCCGCCAGGACATGGATATGGGCGGCCGTGGCCGCCAACCGCCGCAAGAGGTAGGTCTTTAGAGATATCATATTATATTGGCTGCGACACTAAAAGATAATGGATTTGTATTTACAGGGGTATGGAAAGGCAGAAATATAACCTACCTATAATGGGGAGGGGAACCTATTTGAATCATTAGTTATTGAGATCTTAGGCTACAGACAAAAAAAACTTTACTACTTTATATCAAGAATTAAGACTAGAAAATACAAAGAAAGAAATAACAAAAAGTGCTTAGGTACGAAAAAGCTTTGGAACAAGAAAGCTGAAATATAATTATTATGAAATTCAACATATACGTGTGTGTGCATACCATCTGAATAGTAAAACTATTGGTTTAAACGTTAGGACACTACTGGTTTGTACAAAGTCAATTTCCAATAAAAAGTTCCTTAATAAATGAGAGAATGCGTTTGTTAAACTTAGGGAATGTAGTTTACAGCCTAATTTCTTTAATCCCTGGTTATTTTTTACCTTGTTTGATTTTAGATGGACCGTAGAGTAGAGATGCCCGAATCAAGATGGACTGAAAAACTGGACCAGTCTAGCGGGAAAAAGAACAAAGACAAGAAAATGGAATCGGCTAGTGAAAGGTAGAATATTGTTAATCGTATTGAAAATTTTCCAGAATGTCTTCGAATTTGATTAATATCTGCTGGACTTGAACTGCGATCAACAAAAAAAATGTTCCTGTCTTGATGGCTTTGGTAATTTTGTGTATTTTTTCAGCTCGTCTGAATCCGAGGTAGAACAAAAGAAAAAGCGCAAGAAGAAGAAAAAGAAGGCAGCTTCTGAGTCGGAAAGTGACGGCGAGAAAGCAAAAAAATCCGTCAAAAAGGTAATAACATATTTTTTATTAACTGATCTACTCTATACTTTATATATATGTCTATTTGTCCATCCGTCTGTTACATGAATAAGTTTGTAGCATTTAAGTCAACTAGCAAATCTAGATAATCTTCATAAAGTTTTTTTCTTTACTTTTCTATGTTAGATTGTATCAGTTTTCATATATTTAACTGTTTATCGCGGTTTCTATAAAGTTTAGATTCCCTCAGTGTTATATTTTTCAAATGCCATGGAAATGTGTACAATTTATGAAGTTACTTGTGCCTAAGGGGTTTTTATTCTGCTCAAGATTTATTTTTTCCCTTGCTGCAAAATATTTTCACAAACATTTATTTTATTCCCTCTAACACATATTTTTATTGTCTTGGAAAAATGGAAAAAAATTTTAAGGACTCTTAAAAGGGGATTCCATGCAAAATAAAATATTATACACCCCTGAAGGTGTGCCTTGAAGTCCAAAGTTTCAAATAACCATTTCTTTGCCTAGGAGGAAGATGACATCCTGTCATTGATGCAGAAGAAGCGGAAGCCAGGTAAAGAAGAGGATAACACGATGCTGGAACTTATTGCCAAGCTCAGTGATGGATACAACAAGACTAAACAGGAACTGGCAGAAATGACTTCGAGATGCTCAATTTTAGAAAATCAAAACAGAGTTTTGAAAAGCAAGGTATTTTAATTTGCACAATATCTTAATTTTTTAAAGTGTATATACGTAATGCATAGCTCTTATCGTTAATTTAATCATGTTTTCATAGTCCCATTTTTAATATCAATGGTGATTCCAGTAAGGTATGATTTGGAAAGCTTACAAATTTTATAATCGTTACCAGTAAGTACTTCTATTTCAAACATCAATGCTGATTTTATATTTTTCAAGGTTGATGATTTAACTGCGCAATTGAAGAAGCAGCAGCTAGAAGCGGCCGCGGCCGAAGAATCTCGCACAATCCGCAGTATAGAGCCAGAACCAGCGCCTGCGAGTTATCCCCAAAAGGTTAAATAAAATTGAACTATAATTCAATATATGATAGCACCCTTTTCACATTTCCCCCCTCTAAAAGTAAATTGGAAAAAGAAATTGAGTTAGAAAATATAACTTTGTTGGAAAATATACACCCCTGAAGTTCCTCTTATAATATTAATTTTTTCTTCAATTTTTATTAAATATCAGGATGAGTATTATAACAGTCGTGGAACGGCTCAGTACAGCAAACCGCAGCTACCGCCGCAGACAGACCACAACAACCATAGAATGGCGGCAGAGTCCAAAAAATATGACTACAGCAACAATGGCAAAGAATACGGAAAATCTTCTAGCTACGCTAATGATGAATTTAATAAAGTATACATCAAGGAAGAATTTGCTAAGGAAAAGGTAGCTGTTAAGAGCGAGGCCGCGTCGTGGAAGCATGATAAGTTTGAAAGTTTGGAGAGGGGCGAGAGTTCGAGTCCTGACCCAAGGAAACATAGAGATTCACATACAAGAAGGTAAAAATATTAATTCCTAGGGTTGTCACTTTTTAGTTTTACCAAGATAACACAAATTACAACTAATATCGTGATTTTAGAATACTTGCTTAACGATTTTTGTCATAGTCATAGTGATATTTTTGGGAATAATTTGGCCCTAAACGACGCAACTCATAATATTGCAGTTAGGGCGTCAAGTTAAAGGTTATTTATCAAATTATCACAGGGGTATATATTCTACATGGGATCCCCGGCTCAGGGGGGGGGGAAAAAAAATAAAAAATAAGTGGTTGGAGGGAAAAAAAATGTAAAATTTAAGAAAACTGAAAACATTTTTTCCATTTCCCCCCTCCTTGGTGAAAAAAACCTAAAAAAATGTGTGGTAGGAGGGAAAAAATAAATAAAATATAGAGTTCTTTAAATATTTTTCCATTTTCCCCCCTACTAGGTGAGAAAAAACAAGGGGGGAAAAAAAATAAAAAAATTTGTCGCCGGGGAAAAAAAATAAATCTTGTGCAGAATATACACCCCTGAATTATCATTTAATCTTATGATTGGTTTTCTGAAATAGTGTTATTTGCTAAGGGACCTACTATGATTTTTATAGGTATGGCTCTTATTCGTTATTATCAACCGGCCCCAGTGGTATTGAATCAGGTTTTTACCAAAGTTTAATTATAAAGATTCATCGGTGTTAAAATACTCAGAACTAACGACAAAATTATCTTTAAATACATTTATGTTTATTCAAGGGCTGACGAATATGACAGATTTATGAAAGAATATGAAGAAAATACAAGTCAAAGATCCAAACCGAAGGACATGTTCTACGAACAGAAAAAGAGGGATGTTAGCGGCACTGCTGGGGATAAATATTCTAGAGAATATCCTCCCACTAATTATGAAGGTCAGTTTAACATTAAACTATTGTCTTCTCCCTGGCTTAGTTGCTTGTAAAGGATCGGGTGGGGGGTATAGTAGTTCCACTTGTTTTTAAAAAATATTAGCAAAAAATAAAGAGATCTTAAGAGATAAGACAAGACAATCATAAGCAATGCACTTTTATGTATATCCAATAATTATAAAATATTTGTATCCAAAGTTTTTAGCCAACAAATGAAATAAGATAATGTAGTACTAGAATAATTTCTAATCCAATGTTCTATCATTTTCTATAAAAATTCTTGTTAATTTGTTATTTTGTAACTAGAATACAAGCTAGCCAAGGAGCGTAGCTATAGTAGCCAAGCACAGGAGGAAAAGAAGAAAAGGAAAGAAAGGAGAAGTTCTAGCGTAGAGGATAACAAGTATAAACAGATTCCATCCGAGTATAGCAGGTAATATAGCAGTGGTGCTAATTAAAATATAACAAGGTTATTTTTGAGCATTTGTTGCTAAGCTTCAAAAAGCCAACAAAAACAAAAATTCTAGTGGAAAAAATGATCTTTTAAAACATGAACACATAAATTAAGTTTGCTTTAAGCGAGATTTAATAAATGACCATAGGATTAAGGTTTAAAAAATTAATTATTGTTTCTCATTTCATATTTATAACAAGGTTTACAAATATCTCAAAATTTCCCTCAAAATGCTTGGTCGAGCTATAAAAACCTCCCCCTCTATTTTGAAACAGATTGAATATAAGGCCAGGGACGTGGTTCTCTTTTTTTTTATAGGTTAGGTTAAATTTGATAATGGGAAGCCCCGCAGGGGTCAGCCATAGGAAAAAGTACCTTAATTTCAAATTATTATAATGTACATATGTTGGGGATAGGGAGGTTGGTCAATGCTCAAATAGGTATTTTTAGTTAAAGCATGAAATGTTTATTCAACTCAAAAACATTTTTATTAATTGAAACATTTTTTTAGTGAAAGTAAGAGAAGCCGTTATGATAGTGGGGGGAAGAAGCCCTACCCTGAATATGAAATGGAGCGTGGCAAACACCACACCAAGGATATGGAGCGCAAGATGTATGAATCAGAAAGAGACAGGTAAACACAAGGATGGAGAACTTTTTATTACAATAGTACCCAAAGTTTTAGGATCGCGTAAAGCTCAAAAGCATTAGGTAAATTCAGTTTTTATTGTTTTTTCTTTAATCAACACTATCTAAACTTTTCAACCAATGATTTTATTCTTCAGAGAGGGTAATTTTGTTTATCATTAAGGATGTAAATCAATCTGTAGTCCATTTTCAATGATTTATCGTCTTAATCCTGACAGTGAAGATCTCCTCAAATCATAAAAAAAACTTTAGATACGAAGAACAGAAACGGAAACATTACGCCGAACGTCAAGAGCGGAGTGATAGCGAAGACGGCCGCCGACGGCGGTACGAGGCTGAACATGAGCACGCCAGCAGCCGGTATCATGGCAAGTATGGTGGGTATAGTAAGAAGCAGGAGGCAAGTCCCGCCGCGGAGGAAAGCCACCGCCGCCGCCACGAAAGTGAGGAAGAATTCCGCCGCAGGTAGGACCACAGGAATTTTTACGCTTTCAAAAGATTTGTCATTTAAATGGGGATATCATGATTTGACATTGATAATAACTATTTTGCCCGCAAAAAATAATTTAAGTCTAATATAACAGTTTTGATGCTTTGATTTACCTATCACAAATCTTTCTTTAAAAGAGGACTATCCACGAACAAGAGCACGTGATTCTAAGTACCTTCCAGTATTATTTTCTTTCAGAATATAATAGGTCACTATCAATAATTAATATATTGACGAGAAAATTTATGTTTCACAACTTCAAGTTGAAGAAAAGTTAAAAAATGTCCACCATTTTTAGTTAAAATTCTATCAAATGTTTTGTTGAGTTCGGGGTGTCTTTAATTGTCCATGTAGTCAAATGATAAAATTCAAAAAATTCAAAAGCACATTTACTATATCTCATATGTATGTTTTAATTAATGCTAATATGGATTAATTTACAATCTATATAACACGAGTATTCGCATATGTATCATCAAATATCTAATTTATTAAAAGAATTAGCTTCATAAAAGTTTTCAAAATCAATTAAAATACCTAAAAAAAAAACATGGTATAATATAAATTTTCTCTTCAATATATTAATAATATATGGTGACCTATTATATTCTGAAAGAAAATACTTAGGGTCAATGCTGGAAGGTACTTAAAATCATGTGCTCTTGTTCATGGATAGTCCCCTTTTGTCTCGTTCTTATTTTTGTTGCGTTCTTATTTTTGTTGCGATGTACTCAACTTACTAATTGTTTAGGCAATACAATGATAACGGTGAAAGACGCCGTTATGAGAGCAGTGGTAGCCGTCGTAAGCGAGAAAGCGAGGAGGTTGAATCCAGGTAATTATTTTCACCTATGAACTTCTATTTTTAAATAGTTGCTCATAAATTTCGCGCTTTTGCACAAAGTACCTTTTTGATCACTGATAGCCCTACCCCTCCACCCCCCACCCCGTATTTGAAAGGAATTGATAAGTAGTAGTTTTTTTTGTTACTTAGGCCAGGTTAGATTATATGATATTGGTTGTTGTGTAGCCCTTCAGGGTGAAAGCACCAGAATTTCATAATTGATTTTTATATCCATAGGAAGCGAAATGATTCTGTAGACAGCAGTCATGGCAAGTTTCAACGCTATTATGGAGGCGATGTTGATCATGAGGTAAATTAAATTAAAACCTTTGTCTGCCTTGTTAGATATACACATTTAACTGTTAAATGATCTGGTAGCCAAAGTTTTGTAACCATGATAAAAAACTTTAAGATAAAACTAAAAACTCTAATTCAGTCATTGTGCTTTAGTCAATTTTTGGCTGTTATTAAAGATAGACCGCTGATTTTTGTTTGAAGATTACCATAAAGAATCCAGTATCAAATATACCTGGTCCGTCAATTTGTCCGTTATTCTACAAAAGACATTTTTATATTGATGTCTATATATAGGTTTCGTGATTTTATGTTATCTTATTCCTTTCCTCCCCCTTTTTTTTGTGCCTATTGAATATCTACTCTATAACTCACTTTGTTTATTTTCTTTGCGCTTTCATACTTCCAGATTTTGTCATCCTTCTTTTTTCACTTTCTCGGTGTTATGCTACAAACTACAAAATATTAGGACGAGAGTGCTGACCGCAAAAGCAAGAAGAAAAAGAAGCGCAGCCGATCATCTAGAAAGCGCAGCTACTCTCGCAGTGCATCACGTAGCAGGAGTAGAAGCCGCAGCCGTAGTCGCAGCCGCAGCTACGAAAAATCTAAGGTAAGAAAACAAAATAGTTTTTTTAGGACATTTACTTTAAATAGGTAAATATTACCTATCCCAATTATGCTTTGAATTCTACTTAAGGGGGGGGGGGGGGAGTTTGTACACTTAATAGGAAATGAAAATTCAGTATCAAATTTTGCCTTGACCGTTTAGGCTTGTTTTTATAGTTATCAACCTAATTCTTTTTGTAAACTCTCTTATATGATTTAATCTGCCTGTACAACTTTGAAAATTGCATTTTTGGACTTTCCTTCTAGGGGCTTGTGGGGCAAATGACCCCCCAAACACCAAAATTTTAAGTTACGAGCTTATTTTTTAAGATATTGAGCTGATTTTTTAAATGGAACCTTTTATTACACATAAATGAGTTGATTAGCCACCCCATATTTAATTTTTGCACTTTACTTCTAGGGGCTTGTAAGCTCAAAACTTATAAATTTTGGATTTGGGGGGGGTTGTTTTACCCCAAAAGCCCCTAGAAAGATAGTGCGTAAATAAAATCTGTAGTTGCTACTTATTTCAGTTATGTGAAAATAGTTTTTAATAAAAAAATCAGCTCGATATCTTTGAAAATAAGTTCAGTACTTAAAAGGGGGGGGGGCGAAAGTGACACTTTTTGAAACCAAAACTAAGAGTCAACAAAGGAACTCAACTAAAAAAAGGGTTACAGGTCTGAGATTTTGCATGGCAGTTGCTTTTTAGGGGTACAATAAGGAACTGTGAAGAAACGGCGGCGCAACCGCCGAAAACCGCCGTTTCCCGCCGTAATTTTTGTTGCCTTTTCTTGGCGGTTTTCAGCGGTTGCGCCGCCGTTTCTTCACATTTCCATATTGTACCCTTATAAAGCAACTGCCATGCAAAATGTCAGACCTGTAACTCTTTTTTTAGTTGAGTTCCTTTGACTTTTAGTTTTGGTTTCAAAAAGTGTCACTTTCGCCCCCCCCCTTTTAGTGTTTGGGGGTGTCTCTTGCCCCACTAGCCCCTAGAAGGAAAGTCCCAAAATTTAATTTTCAAAGTTTTACAGGTAGATCCAATCATACAAGAGAGTTTACAAAAAGAATTAGGTTAATAACTATAAAAACAAGCCCAAACGGCAAGGCCAAAATTTGATACTGAGTTTTCATTTCCTATAAGTGTACAAACTCCTATCCCCCCCCCCTTGTTTATTTGTAAAAATGTTACAATTGGACATATATTCGTCCTTAATACTGTATTATACTCTACTAGAAGTAATCATATGTCTCATTCCATTTGTCTTTAGTCTGTAATGCTGCTCTCTGTTCTTTTCTCTCTCTTGTATAAATACTCCTCTCACTTACACAGGGGTGTATATTCTACATGGGATCCCCTGCTTAGGGGGGGGGGGGGGGAAATAAAAAATAAGTGGTTGGAGGGAAAAAATAAATAAAATATAGAGTTCTTTAAATATTTTTCCATTTTCCCCCCTACTTGGTGAGAAAAAACTAGGGGGGGAAGAAAAATAAAAAATTTTGTAGCAGGGGAAAAAAAATAAATCTTGTGCAGAATATACACCCCTGCACTTACATTGTAGATTTATTGCCCCCCCCCCCTTCTTTTTTTAAAAATGTGTATGCTCCTTATCAATGTTCAGCTTATTATTGCAAACAGTTTTGTTACAATTGAATTTAATTGTTCTTGTTTTTTAGAAAAAGAAGAAAGATAAGCGTAGATCCCATTCGCGTAGCAGATCAAGCTCCAGAGGAAAGGATAAGAGACGTGGGGGGAGTTCTAGTAGGTCTACCAGCCCTGTAAAACATAAGGTAAGAAATTTTAAGAATCATAGATAGAAGACAGACACACACAGACAGGCATACAAAGGAAATTGAGAGATACTTACAAAGGAAATTGATAGAAAAAAAGAGAAAAATAGCCAAAGAAATAGCAGATTAAAGTAATATAACTTGAAAAATAAACAGATTTAAGATTTTCTGGTAAAATATCCTCTTAAAAATATTTTTTTCAATTTTGAAAGATAGATTTTTCCTCACCCTTCCTAAAAACACGATGTTAAAACTCACATTTAGACCTGTGATGATATCATTTTATCATCCAATTTCCTCTCCAATATTGTACCCTGTTGCACAGACTTTTAAATGCATGCCTCATAAAAATTGTTTTAGGACCCTCGAAGAAAAGACAAGAATGAAAAGATTAACTTGGATGAGTGGTCTAAACCCCCCACCATAGAGAACAGTGTAAATCTAAACAGCCTGAAAGAAAAGATTAAGGAAAGATTAACAAAAATATTTTTTTTTTATTAAGTTTATTTTAATATGAACCTTTCTTAATGATAGCATGCAGAAACCAGGCTATAAAATTAATAATTTTGACATAGAAATCGTATGAGACGGTAAATAATGTTAAAACAAATAGCTACAGACAGGCAGAAAAACTTCTTGTTACTTTTGTAAAAGAATAAAAACTTGAAACTTTGAACCTTATTTTGTTATTCGTTGCTGAAGGCAAAAGAGGCCGAAAGAATGGCGGGACAGAATAAATGGATGCCGGCTGAGCCCACGCCCCCAAAAGAACCCGCCCCTCCCGCCAATCCCGTTAAACAGGTAAAACTAAATCTTAAGAAAATACTGATTTTTATTTTCATGGGACTTTTAACAAAACTGTTACTGTGAAGAATATTCTATCAATTGTACTTAAAACTGTGATAGAGTTAACATGTTTTGATGATGCCCCAATATTCTCAATATGCTCGTGTAAGGGAGGAGCTCTGAGAATTATATTATCACAAACTTGTCAAAAGATTGACCTAAACAACATCTCACTGGAAATAACTTTAAAATGAATCACTTGGAATTATGGTACAAGCATTCGTTAATCAAAGTTTCAGTGTAAAACCAACTTTATTTTAGGTGAAACAACGCGAGTCCGAGTCCCTTGAACGCGGCCTTAGTCCATCCCGTCCATCTCTTAACATTTCCTGGGGCCAGGGTGTGCGCGGCAACAAGTCCGAACAATCCGCCGCACCCACCCGCAAATCGGCCGCGCCAATTGTCGGCAAAATGCCCTGGCTTAAGGGTGGAAGTAATTCAACTGCCGCCCCGGGACGGGCCAGCAAATTTGGCCCTCCCGTGTCGGCGGGGGTTGGCATTACGCCAGACGTTCCGCCGCCTAAATTAGTCACGGAACCCGTTAAGCTAGGCGCCACCGATTCAAACAACGTTCAGGACACGCCTCTTCCGCCGCTACCACCAGCGGACAACTCCTCAAGCCATGATTTCAGCATTCCGCCGCCCAGTCACGTGATACAGCATCAGCCGCCGCTTCCGCTGTTGGGTATTAGTAAAATACCGCGCAACCCAACGCCGCACACAAATTTAAACATCAATGAGATGTTGGCCGCGGCCAAGAGACACATGCAAGAAAGGTAAGGGATTCTCATTCCATTATGGCTTTGAAACCGATTAATTTCCGCTGGATTAGAACCAGTTTTTAGCAATATGAAAAATTATGTAATGTTTTCTATTAACGACAATTTATCACGAATAGTTTGCTTTACATTTATTGAAATTAGTAGTGTCTAAACTTTTCACCAATATTTTTGATGTACTGAAGTATTTTTTCTATTGGGAATCTACTGTAACTTATCATCCATTGTCTTATTCCTTTAAATAAACATATAAACTTGTGTTTTAGTGTAAACAAGAAACGTTCCAACATTGGACTCCCCCCTCAGAACATTCTAGAACCTGTCCCTGAGACAATCCCGCTTCCAGAATCAATCCCCATGCCAGGTACGTTCAATTTTTAGGTAGCGAAGCAACCTTGATGATCATGTTTTTCTTGGTTGTGATCAAGGACAATATACTAAAGTTTTATATAAAAAAATACACTACTTTAAGTTAAATAAATCGAGAGAAAAAATTTTGATATCAAGAATTTCTTTATTTTACTCAGGGCGGGAGAAAATAAATTGGAATAGAATTATACTAGTACCAAAAGTTTCATAATCACTTTATCTCCTTCATTGGCTTATAAACTATTGGTACTTAAGGTAATTCTTGTTACAAACCTTCAATGTCCTAACTTTTCCACCAATGATCTAAGAAGGGATGAATTTGCTTATCATTATTGTATTTAGATCGTGTATTGTCTTATCCCTTAAAATTCCTTTTTAAATTAATGGAATTTCATAATTCAGATATCGCACCACCCCCTGAAGTTGGCCCTGGATACGGTTACGGTGGCCCAGACCCTATGGAGATAGCTCCGCCTCCAGATTATACCCCCGCCCCTATTGTATCAACCTACGGGGCGCCCGACAACTATTCCCCGGCCAAAACATCGGCAGCCGAGGTGATGGACAGCGGAGCGGATCCGGCGCCGCCTGGCGATGATCCGGACCCGGATGAATTGGCCATGCTGGGAATCGATCCCGAGGATTCGACTGTTTGAATATTGGTTGTCTGTTTGTTGTTTTGGAATAGTCAATATTGTCCCAAATAATGAATATTTAGATTTTCTGTGTTTTCTATGTTTGTGAGACAATTTTGACCTCTCTCTTGATGTATGCATTAAGAAAATGGGCTTTATTAAATTTCACCGATTTTTTTTACTGCAATTTCATAATCATGTTTGAGTTTGATCACAGCGATATAGTATTCTACCGTTTTTTCATAGCACCAAACGTAGACGGTTGTGTGTTATTTTTTTGTACAATTTTAATTGCCCTTGATTAAAGGATTCGCTTATTGCATATTTTTATATTTAATCAAATAATCTTGCATTAAATATTTGTAAAAAAGGTCAATTTTTTAAAATTTTAATATTAGCATTTTCACTCTTAGAAAAACCATATTTTTTTGCTATCTACACGTGATAAACACTTAGTAAATCAAAATTATATTTTGACATTATTTTGTATAGTTTTATTACATCACCCTGTATTATTACTTATTAATTACAGTGACAGATAATCACAAAATTTTATTTTGTTATTGTTAATCATATAGGTATTATTTGCACACTAATATTGTAAAAAAATCTATTATTTTTTTTTAATTCGCAATTCTGTATGTTATTAAACCTTTTTTTTTGATGGATTTTAAGTGTGAATTTGTTTAATTCGGGTTATTTTTTTTGCATCAATTTGTGCTACATATATTTGGATTTTCATTGCATTATCATACAAAAAATTAAGTTTGAAATGTGTTTCAGAAAGAAAATGTTTTGATTTTGTCTTAAAAATCTTCCAAATTTTGAAAATGGCTGTAATAACGGTACAGTGTGGCAATTATGCTAATTTTGTTGGGGCCCACTTCTGGAATTTGCAGGTGATTCACATAGATGCTGTAGAGTCAAAGTTACTCGTAAAAGCTGTTGATATTTAAATATTTGTTTAAAGGAGGTTATATTTAAAGCCATAGATCCTTTTCAATCAACCTGAGGCTACTTCATCAATCTAGCATATTTTTGTACTGGCCAAATATATATTTTTAAAACTTCAGTTTTCATTATCAATCGTCCTGTATTAAAAACCCGCAAATCATTTTATATTATTAACATATTTATAAAAGTTATTAACTGTTGTTATAATATTTTAAGTGTATTATACCGAGGATTAGATGTTACTGACTGTATTATAAATAACAAGTTTTTAGTTACATTTTATTTTTATAGGAGTCTGATTTTGAGTATAGAAAATTGAGCAATGAAGAACAAGCTGTCAATACCACAGATCATGATGTGCTTTATAGAGAAGGTGTCACCTTGTCGAGGTAAGGTTTTTCTATTTTCTATTTCAGGTAGGGTGCCGAGGGGGGGGGGGGGGGGGTAGACATAGGACTTACACTGACACCCACGTTTTCTCAACTTCAATGTTTTAAACTAGTACTTGAAATCTACAAAAGGGATAATTTTGTTTATCAGTTGTTTCGTAGTGATTCCAATAAAAATTATACTTCTGCAATGTTTGCAAAGTTTAGCGATATTGATTATTTATGCTTTTATTCCTTTTCCTGAAATTAAGTGGAAATCAAATCTTGAAAGGTCACTAAGCTCCTCAATTTTCCATCATGGAACTAAACCTTTTCAATTTCTAGGCAGACAACCTACACTCCACGACTGGTGGCCATCGACCTGAAAGGATCTCTGGGAACCTTGCCAGAACTTGGAGACCTGTACGGTATACCTGGATTTCCAAAATCAGAGTGAGTTGATATTTTATTTGGTAACGAAGCTATTCTATGATGTTTGACCAGCTTGCAGTGTCTTTACGACTTATGTCAGTCTGTAAAACTGTAAAACTTATTACTTAATTCATAGAGTGTTACTATCTTATTGTTGCGTTTTTATAACAAGTTAAACACATAAGGGGTGATTTTGTTTATTATAATTTGATTACGCTAGTTTATATTCCTATATCTGATTATTACTATATGTTTTGTTGTCCTTCAGTGTACAAAACTGGTTTGGTGACGTGGAGATCGTGAAAGAGGAACCAGTTCGCAAGAACCGGTTCTTGCGGGACCTCCAGGATGAAGAGGGAGAAGGGGACCAGTTTGGCGAGGGGGAGAAGGACAGGGATACTGCCTTGGAGGGGAAAGGTAAGATTTCCTGAGTGTTATTTTAGGTCATGTATCGCATCTACTTTTTAATGTATTTACGCCGGTTTAACAAACCTAATACCCGAAAGTTGGTAAAGTGCAAAATGTCTTTCTATATGATCTATGATTTTTTTGCTGGAATTATCAGAAAATAACTTTCTGACGTTCTGTGGGGTTTGTATGCCTGTAAAAAGGAAGGGAGGGCATAAGTTTTCATGAAGACTATCTTTAACATATACTTTAGGGATGGGTTTTTATTGATCGACAAGGCATATTGAGGGAAATTGTGAGTATATTATTATTGTTACCTTATTTTACAAAAACGTTTTTCATTGAAAACTATCGCTTTAGGTAAAAGGTTAAAACAGAATGTACAAAAAGAAGAAAATTACAGATTGGAAGATGAAGTTAATTATTGGTCCGATTATTTATACTCAAGATATCACCCAAAGGAAAGATAAAAATATTTTCTTATTTGAAACCGGTGGATTAGAACCGGTTCTCATTAATACGAAAAAACTATGTCTAGCCCGTGCCTTCGGCATCTCGGGGCTAAAAAACTGGTTTTAATCTTAAAATTGTACATTTTGTATCCGCGGAAAGCTGTTTAGTGTTATAATACGATGCAAGAAATAACAATTCTCGTATTCAATCGAAACTGATTAGTATCCGGTGGATTAGAACCGGTTCTCATCCTTATGAAAAAATTATGTCGAGCAACGTATTATATCCAGTTTTCTACGATTATATAAATGTACAATCATAAGATTAAAACTAGTTTTTTTTATCCGCGGAAAGCTGTTTATAATACGATGCGAGAAATAACTATTAAAGATATCTTTATTTCATTCATTTTATCCCCCTCCCACATATGTATTTTTTTACCAATGATGGGAGAAAATGGGAAAAAATGTTTTCAGTTCTCTTAATTTTTACATTTTTTTCCTTGAATCACATATTTTTAAATCACCCCCCCCCCCCCCCCTTTAAAACCGACAAATCTGAAGTTCTAAAATAAGGACAAACGAACAGTAACACTTGTTTGAAATTGATGGGACATTTCTAACATGCATAAACTATTAGATCAGAGCTATCCGCCTTTGAAAATATTATTCATCTGTACAGAGCATATTAGTAACAGAAAGTTATCAGCACAACAATACAACACATCCCTTTGATATGTTTGGATTGGGCACAGATCTCTGGAATGACACGCATCAAGGTAGAAGATAGATAGCTAGTTGGATGAAAAATTAAAAGTTTACCCAGCTTATTTGATAGATGTGTGTGTGTGTGAATGATACAGATTGATAGTTAATGAGAATGATAGATTTTAAAAAATCTAAAGGGATGAATAGAATGATGAAAAAGAGATGGATAGATTTAACGAGAATTATAGGTGGATGAATAGAAATAAAGTGAGGATATTTAATATTACAAACAAGTTTCATGGATAGATTGATAGTTATATGGTGGGATACTGATATAATTTCGATCAACTTATATTTTAAATAAATTCCTGATGGTGAAAATTGTAGAACAGTACATCATACCTAGATGGTTTTTTTTACAAAGAGAGGTAGACAGGTAGGTAGAAATCTATTAGAATAATAGATATTTATTACTTGGATATATTACCAGATTTTCATATTCTCTAACAAAGTGAAACTTGCAGCGGCCTAAAATAACGATTCCCCCTATTCACCCTTTTACCCCATCATTCTCCCCTCCTACTAGATAAACGAAGTGACCAATAAAGAAGTTCCATGTTAGCAAGCTAAATTGACGACAATTTTCCAGTGTTATAATATCCACGTATATTCTACATCCATTATCAAATAATCATTTATTCATTCTGATCTAATTAATTTTTAGAATTTGGAGATCAAGTGGAGGATCGGGTGAGATTCTTTGCCGAGGAGTGTGATAAGTTGCAGGGCTTCCATATTTTGGCGGATTCAAATAATGGATTCAGTGGCCTTTCCGCCAGGTAGGTTTATAGATGAAAAAAATAAACCGCATGCCATTGCCCGTATGAATGTACGACAACTGGGAAATTATTTTTAGGCTGTTAATTAAGATAAATGACTGACTTTGTAATCGCAAAATAAATAGCATTCAGTTTTTGTTTAGTTTGTTGGTTATGTAATCAGACTTTGACTGATATTAAAGATTTATTACGATTTTTTTATGTGAATTTTTTAACCTAAATCATGTGTTTGTTTATAGTCATCATTGTTAACCAATTCTTTTGTCTTTCATTGATGTTATCGTCAAATAATAAATGTACTTTAGGATTAACACGATGTTGGTGGACGATTATTCGAGTAAAAGTTTGGTAAATTTCGCAGTGGGAAGGCCAATTCTCAACGATTACAACTTCCATTCTTGCTCTGCACACCTCGCTAACTTCACACTCAGTCTTGCCAGGTAACATCTTTAATGTTGTTATGTTGACTATCAGGGATCTAAAGGGATAAGACAATGGTCGATAAATTAGTGTACATAACCAATGATGATGCACATAATTGCCCCTTCTGTAGATTAAAATTAGTAAACACTCAAGTGAATAAACAAACCAATCAAAGTTTAATAAAAAGTCCTCAAAGTGAATAAGAAAGCCTAATTTTAAAACTTTAAGGACTAGTGTAATAAACTGCCCCTTGTCGCCTCATGTCTCATGTATAAGGATGTGCTACATCTATAGAATGTGTAGGATTGTTGTTTTTTTGATGTTTCTAACTGGGGCTTACTCAATGTTACCTGAACCTAGCTTAGGTAACTTGCTCTAACTTAAAAGGAATTTAAGCCTATATGTACATATATCTTTGTAATACTTCGGACAGAATCGAACCGTCTACTCATCCATAAGTAAGCGAGCTCCTTAAACACTAATAAATATTTTTGAGCGGTAATTTTATTTTATAACTCTTGATTATTTCGCAAAATAGCCTAAAACTTACCCTGGACCAATTACTTTTCTGATAATTATGAAATGATTAGTCCAGCCGTTAACAGATCTTACTGAACAGACACACTCATATACCGACATGACTCGCTGCTTTTAAATAGAGAATGTTTAAAAAAAATTTGTTTAGTCTGCTTGAAGATGGGTTAGTAACCCCACTCTCCCTATCACAAGATTGGTTTCCCTTGAAGACCAGGACTGCTAAATTTCCATGCCTACAGTACAATCCAGAACTAGACTATCATTCCAGGTATAGAAAGGATTACTAAGACGAGAATTATTTTTATTGATTCTATGTCAGATGCATGACTTTACAAGTAGAATTTTTATATAAACAGACGTAGTTAAGACTAAGACTGCAACTTAACGGGATTTTTTTCCAATATGCTTAACCTCTTTTTGAAGTTAGGGACCTTTAATCTAATAATAAGCAAAAATATATTTCGCTTTATTCAAGCCTTCTCAATTCTAAATGTTTTAGATTTTCTTATTTTAGTTGCATCCTGGCGAGCAGTATAGATACAGCAACCCTGATGTACAGACAAAAGAATTCGCCTGCCCCCATGTCAGATATTGTCTACGGGCTAGGCGGGGGAGATAGGAAATTGGCTAGTATGGCGATTTCTTTCCCCTTACATCTTACAGGTGGCACATTATTTACGAAAAAAACATTTTTCTGCATGAGGTCTCAGATTTTGATAAAAACTTCCAGTCCCCTTCATTTGGTCATAAAACTAAGGGCTGGGTGATTTTTAACCTTTTTAATCCATTTAAAGTCCGATTTTGTCGCGCATTTTCTCACTGTGGTGTTTTCACAATGAAAAAAAGGCATTTTTTCATGATTTTCAAGTTTAAAATTTTTACATTAATTTTCAACTTACAGACATGTTTTATATATCAAATTAATCACCCAGATGGGTACAATATAGAATTTGTCTTTAAAATCACAAAAATCATGAATTACAGGGTGTCCCAAGAAAAATGTCAAAACAGGTTTTTTAAACTTTTGACACTGTCAGGAAACGAAGTTTGCCCATTTCTTGCCTTGAGAGTGAATATCATTCATTTTACAACACATATGAAGTAAATTTGGCGTGGTAACTCCAAATTTGGACACCTGAGAAATTTTTGAAACACCCTGTAAAAGTGATTTTTGCGTCTGTAGAGCTAAAAATTGGTCCAAATTGATTATTTTTTTCAAATTAGCATACAAAGTATCTAAGTGTGTTAGGCCATAGTGTTTTCTGACCAGATTACAATTTTTATATTTTTTGGACACCCTGTATTTTCAAAAAAATGAGAAATTTTTTTTTTGTTTTTTAAATTTTTTTTTGTTTTTTTAAGTTACCTAAAACTGTCATATAGATACAGATTTTGACTAATAACAATAATATTTGCCTATTTTACAAATTTACACACTTTTGGGACACCCTGTGCATGTTTTTAAAAAATGGTGGTTTTTTCCCCTTTTTGGGGGGAAGGAGTCGTTTTAGGGCCAGAGACTATTTCTTCATATTTGTACAACTTTTTAAGGCACATACTTTGTTATTTATACATTAACCGCCTCCGGCGAACCGTTTTGCCGTTATTCACCGCCAAAGGCGGAATTTTGACCTTTTTTACCGTTCTCGAGGTTTTAACGGGCATTTTTGGTAAGAAGGCGTTGATTTATCAAAATCACTCTGAAATACTATTATTTAGGCTATTTTATTTACTAAATTTCATGTGAAGTAAAAATTTTTGTGCATCTTACCGTTTTTCGTCAAGATGGGTTTCAATTGTTAAAACAAGTGAATGAAGTGAATATAATATTAGTAATTGATATAACATTAGTAATAAAAGAAACATAAATCACGTCCATTTAAAATTCCTTTTGACAAAAATGGGTTGGATATACAAAAATTTTTATTTCACATGAAATTAAGTAAATAAAATAGCCTAAATAATAGTATTTCAGAGTGATTTTGATAAATCAACGACTTCTTACCAAAAATGCCCGTTTAAACCTCGAGAACGGTAAAAAAGGTCAAAATTCCGCCTTTGGCGGTGAATAACGGCAAAACGGTTCGCCGGAGGCGGTTAATGTATAAATAACAAAGTATGTGCCTTAAAAAGTTGTACAAATATGAAGAAATAGTCTCTGGCCCTAAAACGACTCCTTCCCCCCAAAAAGGGGAAAAAACCACCATTTTTTAAAAACATGCACAGGGTGTCCCAAAAGTGTGTAAATTTGTAA
This sequence comes from Acartia tonsa, assembly GCF_053477335.1. Classification (NCBI taxonomy): domain Eukaryota; kingdom Metazoa; phylum Arthropoda; class Copepoda; order Calanoida; family Acartiidae; genus Acartia; species Acartia tonsa. The sequence goes on from NC_137266.1 coordinate 41,298,488, forward strand.
AATAGGCAAATATTATTGTTATTAGTCAAAATCTGTATCTATATGACAGTTTTAGGTAACTTAAAAAAACAAAAAAAATTAAAAAAAAAACAAAAAAAAAATTTCTCATTTTTTTGAAAATACAGGGTGTCCAAAAAATATAAAAATTGTAATCTGGTCAGAAAACACTATGGCCCAACACACTTAGATACTTTGTATGCTAATTTGAAAAAAATAATCAATTTGGACCAATTTTTAGCTCTACAGACGCAAAAATCACTTTTACAGGGTGTTTCAAAAATTTCTCAGGTGTCCAAATTTGGAGTTACCACGCCAAATTTACTTCATATGTGTTGTAAAATGAATGATATTCACTCTCAAGGCAAGAAATGGGCAAACTTCGTTTCCTGACAGTGTCAAAAGTTTAAAAAACCTGTTTTGACATTTTTCTTGGGACACCCTGTAATTCATGATTTTTGTGATTTTAAAGACAAATTCTATATTGTACCCATCTGGGTGATTAATTTGATATATAAAACATGTCTGTAAGTTGAAAATTAATGTAAAAATTTTAAACTTGAAAATCATGAAAAAATGCCTTTTTTTCATTGTGAAAACACCACAGTGAGAAAATGCGCGACAAAATCGGACTTTAAATGGATTAAAAAGGTTAAAAATCACCCAGCCCTTAGTTTTATGACCAAATGAAGGGGACTGGAAGTTTTTATCAAAATCTGAGACCTCATGCAGAAAAATGTTTTTTTCGTAAATAATGTGCCAGGTATTAAAATCAGGGATCTTCTTAAGGGATACTACAATGGTCGCTAAATTGATACATTCTCAATGATAACAATAAAAAATCCTCCTTCTGTAGATTAAAATTATTTCTTGAAATCTTTTAGACTTATCAAAGAAACTAAAATTTGAGCCAACAAATAAGATAATGTGGTCATAAAACTTAGGATACAAATGACTACTCTTAAACAACAAAAATCGTAAATTTTGACGTTGCTAACTAATATTCATTTTTATATACTTTTTTATATTTAGAAACAAGCAGATTTGAAATAGACCTATTTACCAAGCTGACTCCTTTGCTGCCAGCAGCTGTTGAAAAGTCATTAGCCGCCAGCAGCAGCAGCCTTAGTCCTAGATCTCCAAATTTACTGACCCTAAGAGGATTGTTAAAGTCTGCACTTTTTAAACACAGGTAAATTGAATACAAACTTCTTATGTTAACGCGGTTGCTAAGTATTGCAAAGAGATAAAAAAACTTCTTAAACTGCCAAGTGTGTTTAATTAGCTAAAAGTGCGTTATTTGGAAATGCTCGTACCTATAGAATCATAGAGCACCTGCGCTGCATAACTATGTCATTTTACGGCATTATAGACTTACTGAAATAAATGTAGAACATATTTAAAACCTCATAGGATTCTTTTATATGAAACATAATAGGTAAACACAAATTGAAATGTCATCTTATTTTATATGTGACATATTAATAAGCTCATATTATTACTAGCATATAAATGACATATAAATAAACAATAAAATAAGATTCAGACTTCATAGCAGGATAGGTAGATGGGACTTGGGCCAGCACACCAGTAAACCTGCATTAGTAGATATTCTGATAAAGGTTTATACCTATATATTTTTTTGTGGTTTTTATGCACTATCAAATATGCTATCTTTTGAAATATTATTATTTTGTAGAAGCCCACAGTTTGCTGGAATCTCAACGCCTGAAGAGTATTTGGAGCACTGTGCCGCATCTCAAACTAACTCCATTCCAAGGTTTGTTTCATATTAAAAGTATTGACGTGGGGGAGGGGGGAGGAGATGTACCACCATTGTTAACAGATCCTACACGTTGTATCGCATTTATAAAATCCTTTGTAAATGATTGTTAAGATTTTGTATTGATATTTGACTCTGATTCTTGAATCTTAAGTAGAATCTTTAATGACCTTATGACAATATCTGTCAGTGATTTTGTATGGCTTTTTATGTGTTTTAATTTATATTTTTAAGTTTTGGTGCTTCGCTACCTGTAAGAAATGACACAATTAAAAATATAATTTATTTATTTAGAATGTATTGTCACACGAAACCAATGAAAACAACCAAACCATATCCCCAATTTTTTTCCCCTGAAATCTCACAAGATGGACAAATCCTCACCAAACCTCGCGGCAACGGAGAAAATGTAAGGTTCGTACCCCTGATGACGTCATGGAGTACGGGAAGTTTTGCCGCTAAATCAATTCAGTCCTTGGCGGAACGATCTAAAAAGCTTAACATTGGAAAACTACCAAGGTAACCACTTTTTTTACGTTTAATATAGGTTTTAAAAAGAAAAGAATCACAAAAATAGATAGGGTAAAGCGGGGCGAACTCTGTGTTTTTTTCGGTCTTTTGAACCTGCAAATCGTAAAAATTATTTTTTTTAAATGGGACCAAGACCAGTAGAAAGATCTCGGAAAAGTCGATCAGGTCCCTAAAAGGACGTAAACCTAGGACTTTGGGAAGTTTGTCAAAATTGATCTCTAAAACGGCACCGACTTCGCCCCGCCTTGAGGCGAAGTCGGTAGGGCATTTTCAAGCTTCGAAAAATCGATGACGTATTGATTTTATTACAGCATGCCCAAAAGGTAAAAGTTGCTAAATGTAATAAATAATTTTTCCGAAGTACGCGAAATTTGACTTTTTTTTCAAAAAAATTTTTTTATAAAAAACATAAAAATATTACTAGAAAAAAATAACTTTTTACGACTTTTAAGGCCTGATCCTTAAAATTCAGGCAATTTTGAATAGATTTGGCCAAAAAAATTAGCTCTATTAACAAAATTTCCTAAAAAAAATCAAGTTGAAAAAAAAGAAAAGTTTGGCAAAATCTGTGGTCGATTTTCCAGCTTCAAAAAACCTATGACATGTTGATTTAATTACAGCATGCCCAAAAGGTTAAAGTTGCTAAATGTAATAAAGAGCATTCACAAAAAAATTTATGAAGATCGGACAATTTTTTCTACAAAAAAAATAAATTTTTTCAAAGTACGAGAAATTTGACTTTTTTCTCTCAAAAATTTCACTTTTTATATAAAACTGAAAAAGTTAGTATAAAAAGTAAAAAAACCGAATTTGCCCCGCTTCACTTTTAGTCGATTTAAGAAATAACTATACAAGCTTTTTTGAAGTTTTAAACGGAAATGGATAGCCCATTAGATTCTTAATAAGTTCCCTTAAGACGTCTAAGCTCTAGCTCTTACCAGTTTTTGTCCAAATGACCGTTTTTCCGACCGAAGCAAAAAAATCGAAAAAAAAATTTTTTGTCGTCCGACTTTAAGACCCAATAAGTACCCTAAAAATTCATCTCACAAAAATTTTATTTTATACTTTTTTGTAGGCAATTTAATAAGTGACAAATTTGATCATATGTTTTTTTTGTCAGTCGATTAAAACATGGAGAAAAATGTTATTTAATGAAGGTGGTCAAAAAAATACCGACTTCACCTCAAAACCGAGATCGCCCCGCTTTACCCTAAAGTATGTAATAAAAATCATATATTAATACTAGTTTTGTTAGACTGGGCCTTCGTCCACTCAGGGCTAACGAATCTTCTTTTTTTTTGTAATATTGTCATGTGATCAAACATTTGGAATATCCATTCCAGCTTGATCAATATTAGAGAAATACGATAAAAAACTCATTAACTGTTCTAGGCTGCTTGACTCTGGTCTAGAAGAGGTTGAGTGGAACGAAGCTGTAGAGAAAATACAAGCTACCGCGGATATATACAATGGCGGCGATGACTTCGAATAGTTCATATGAAACCCGCCCACAAAAGAAAATTAAGATTCTGATTATTAACAGACTAATAAGCAGTTTAATCTACCTAAACACAAAAATTAAGCATATTATACCTTTTCAATTTTCATCTTAAATCACGTAAAAAAATACAAATTAACTCCTATTGCTTAATTTTTCAAAAAGAACCCCATGATTTGATGGTGTTATATTAAGTGCCATTACCTTTACTAAAAATGTCTATTTTTAAATGTAATATTAAACATAGTATTCAAAGGCTGTGATTGGAATAAAAGTCAAAATATTCTTCCATAAGAAAAGTAATTTTGTTCAATGTTATTTTGATTGTTAAAAAAGTAAGGGTGTGTTACATGAATAAGATTATGTCAGTTATGACAGATAAATAAAATACATCAACAATTCTTGTCCATGAAACATACCCTTTTTCTAAATTCTTACATTGTGATGATTATATTATCGGGGTGTGCCACTACTTTCGCTTAATGTATAACCATATAAAATCTTTTTACTTTTAGCCTTAAATAATTACAACAGCCAAAACTTTAAAGAAAATGGATGATAAATTAATGTCCATCCCAATGATTATTAACAAATTGCCCAATCGGTAGATTAGATTATTGTTTGCAAGTTTAAATTAGGCAATCAAGATGCATTGATATTTAAATGTATACCAAGTTATTATGCCAACGAATGAGATAACGAATCTTTAAAACTTTGGGTACCAGTGAAATTTACAGTCCATCCCTCCTGTTGCTTAATACCTTCTATTCATTTTGCGATTTTGTCTTTAAACAATCTGCGAAAGTATTAGCACACCTTCTGTTATCTATAATACAAAGTAGTACGATGTCTGTCTGTCTGAAGCTTAAGATCTCAGTAACCGCTGAACCGATTGGGCTCTACTCTTCAGGGAAAATACCTACTGGTCCTGTGATGGTTTTAAGCTATTTTTTTGGGGGTTGGAACACCCCCAACCCCCCCCCCCCCCCCAATTTTTTTTTATATTTTTCTTTTTAAATTTAAATTACACAAAAATAGGTTGATCAAACCTCTTGTGACACAGCCCCTAGAGGCTAGGGGCGAAGCCGCTAGTATTATAAACAGTAACACATCCTAAAACTGAATTTGCATCTGACCCCCTAAATTTTGTTTCAGATAAAGGTTTAAGAAAAAAACAAAAAAAACAGTGATTAATTTTTGAAAGTGATATTAGTCTTGTGTGAATGTTCCTCTGCACAGCTTCACCATGTACAGGACGAAAAAGGTAAGAATATACTTTTAAAGTAAACAAGGATGACAACATCCATTTGTAGGAAAGCATTAAACTTCATGAAAGGACAAACAAAATTAATTATAGAAAAGATGTTCAGTTGATAAATGTGTAATTCTTAGAAATCAAGAAACCTTTCTGAAATATAAATAAAAAATATTTTCAATGTTTGTTTATGCATGACCGACAGACTGACGGACAAAGTAAATTATACACTTTATGCTCAATGAAACAGGAAATCTTCATCAAAAATTTTAGCTATGTAACTTTGTAAGAAAATAGGATAATGGGATTTTCCCCATAGCGTTACGGACGGACGGACTCACAGACAGACATAGTGAAATATAGAGTAGCTTCGCTATTCTTAAACAATCCTAAATTAATGTACATTCGCAATTGTGATTAACAAAAGTGGTCCAGCTGTAAATTAAAATGATAAAAGTAAAGTTTTTGCTTTGGCTACTGTATAAAATTATAACGTACAGCGCAATGTCCCCTCATAAAAAAATAAGAGATTTTAATTTTGCGCTTGCAAGCGTCGTGCATCTTTTGGGTTTTTTTTGGGGGGGTTAGGCTTCCGATATAATTTCAAAATTCTTAGTAGAGCATAACATTTTTGAAAGAAACATTGATTTTTTATATTTTTCCGTACATTTTTTAATAGTGTGTTTTTATAGGATGTAGACAAACACGTGCAAGATATTAATCAGAAGATTAAAAGTCCAACAGAGCGAGCTCTCAAAGGATATTTTATTGCCAAGTTATACTTCCAGGTTAGTAGGCACTTCCAGACAAAGGTTTAAACAGGGACACTTATGTCTGTTGAAGTTTTGTGAAACTTCATTCTTAACAAAATACACAGGGGAGTATATTCTGCACAAGATTCATTTTTTTCACCTGCTGCAAATTTATTTTTATAGGTATTTTTTTCCCCTCCTAGTTTTTTACAGCAAGGAAGGAAATAAAATGGAAAAATATTTGTAAAACTCTTTATTTAATTCATATTATCCCCCCTCCCACATATTCTTTTATTTTTTTCACCAAAAAGGTGAGAAAAATGGAATATAAATGCTTTCAGTTTTCTTAATTTTTACATTTTTTTAGTGTCTCGTCTACTACATGACTACTTTAGTCCAAACACTAAGAAACTTTGGCTATACACACCCACACACACACACTCACACACACACACACACACACACACACACACTGAGTAAGTATATGTTGTTTAGGTTGGAGATAATGAGAGCGCAAGAAAGTATATTGAAGGTTATCTTGCGGAAAAGGATTCTCATGTCATTGCTCACAAACTAGCAGGTAAGCATATGGTCACAGTGGGATCTTTTGAAAAAAATCGGGACATCCAAAAAATCTAAAATCGACTTTTATCTATCCTAGGACCTAATAATGGCTGTAAGTAGACAGCTAGAAAAGAAATTTTTAAAAAATATTAATTTTTGGCGGGTTTATGCCATTTTTAAAAAAGGTAGTGAAAAATTTCTTTTCAGTTTTGATGATTTTACAGATTTTTTTACACAATTTTTTCAAAGCAACAAAAAATACATTTATGTTCATCTTATGAAAAAAAAAATTTATTGAGGTACTTTTCAGATACCTGTACCAATGTCTAATTAAAGAAAAAATTTAAAAAAATATTTTTTTGGTGGTGTAAATTGACATTTTGTGAGAAAAGGGGGGGGGGGGGGGAAATGTGGTGACTCGTGCCACGACATTCCAGCAATTTTATTTTGGGTGCTACTCCCTTAGTTTTAGAGATAATTGGATGAAATCTTTTGGGCTGGGTCAGTAATTATCCCAACTAGAGGTATCTTTCAAAATAAACGGCGGCTCCCGCCGCCGTTTTCCGCCGCCACCAAAAAAAATATTTTTTTTGCATTTCTCGCCGAATTAGGCAATTTGGAATCATTTGAGACCATGTTATTTTTTTCAAAAATTTTTCCCCTTACAAGCAACCCTGCGGGGGGACTTAGTCATTTTTTTCAAATTCTCGTATATCAAGGTATATCTTAAATACAGTACTTCTCCTGTGATTTTGAAGATATTAAAACAAAATCTTTTTAGGTTGGTAAGTAAAAAATATTTGAATTAAGAAAACGGCGGCAGGACCGGCGGGACCGCCGCTCCCGCCGTCCGCCGCCGTTTTCCGCCGCCAACAAAAAATTTTTTTTTTGCATTTCTCGCCGAATTAGGCAATTTGGAATCATTTGAGACCATGTTATTTTTTTCAAAAAATTTTCCCCTTACAAGCAGCCCTGCGGGGGGACTTTGTCATTTTTTTCAAAATCTCGTATATCAAGGTATATCTTAAATTCAGTACTTCTCCTGTGATTTTGAAGATATTGAAACAAAATCTTTTTAGGTTGGTAAGTAAAAAATATTTGAATTGAGAAAACGGCGGCGGGAGCGGCGGGACCGCCGCTCCCGCCGTCCGCCGCAGTTTTCCGCCGCCAACAAAAAAATATCTTAAATTCAGTGGTAGGTACTCCTGTGATTTAAAAGATATTGAAACAAAATATTTTTAGGTAGGTCAGTAACTAATGGCAGAGGTACGGCTGCGGAAAACGGCGGCGGGAAATGCAAAAAAAAATTGGCGGCGGAAAACGGCGGGAGCGGTGGTACCGCCGCCGTTTTTTATTCAAATATTTATTACTGACCCATCAAAAAAGATTTTGTTCCAATATCTTCAAAAGCACAGGAGAAGTACTGAATTTAAGGTATACCTTGATATACGAGAATTTGAAAAAAAGTCCCCCGCAGGGCTGCTTGTAAGGGGAAAAATTTTTGAAAAAAATAACATGGTCTCAAATGATTCCAAATTGCCTAATTCGGCGAGAAATGCAAAAAAAAAATTTTGTTGGCGACGGCGGGAGCGGCGGTCCCGCCGGTCCTGCCGCCGTTTTCTTCATTCAAATATTTTTTACTTACCAACCTAAAAAGATTTTGTTTTAATATCTTCAAAATCACAGGAGAAGTACTGTATTTAAGATATACCTTGATATACGAGAATTTGAAAAAAAAATGACAAAGTCCCCCCGCAGGGTTGCTTGTAAGGGGAAAAATTTTTGAAAAAAATAACATGGTCTCAAATGATTCCAAATTGCCTAATTCGGCGAGAAATGCAAAAAAAAAATGTTTTTTGGTGGCGGCGGAAAACGGCGGCGGGCGGCGGGAGCGGCGGTCCCGCCGCCGTTTTTTTTTAAAGATACCTCTAGTTGGGGTAATTACTGACCCAGCCCAAAAGATTTCATCCAATTATCTCTAAAACTAAGGGAGTAGCACCCAAAATAAAATTGCTGGTATGTCGTGGCACGAGTCACCACATTTCCCCCCCCCCCCTTTCACCAAAAATATTAAGATTTTTAACCCCAAAAAATCAGTTTTCTCCATTTTACCCAAAAACGGACAGGAGGCCCCGGGTTTTGCAATAATAATATCAATATACAACATGTATTGTGTATAAAACAGTTTTCACAACCTGGGGCCTCTTGTCCGTTTTTGAGTAATTGAGCATTTTACATTGCATGGTTTGAACAATTTCGTTCTTGTTAATTTCAAATTTTCCTTCGTTAGAGGGGGAAGGAGTCATTTTAGAGCCCAAAGTCATCTCTGCAATATTTTCAAACTTTTTAAGACGGATCTTTCTTGACTTATGCATCATTTGCCTCTGGCGAACCGTTTCGCCGTTATTTGCCGCCGTTGGCGTGATTTTTAACGATTTTTGCCGTTCTCGCGGTTTTAATGGACAATTAAGGGATAAAGGAGTCGTTAAATAAAGATGACTTATAAATACTTTTATTTTAGCAATTGAATTTGCTAAATTTCATGTGTTCTAAAAAAATTTGTAATTCTAACTGGTTTTGGTCCAGCAGAAATTCAAATTTGGGATTAATTATAATATTGCAAAAACATTATATACGCATCAGAGAGAGAGAGAAAAATATACGTTTGAGAGAGAATATAATATAGGTAATTATGTTTATATTCTTTTACAAACTTTAAATGAAGATAGTTAGACTTAGAATAAAGGTATTAACACAAAATCAAAAGTGTTTTGAAAATTATGTTATTGTTGTTTATATCTGTAAAAAAAATATTTGAAAACATGCCTTATAAGTGTCCTATTTTACTTATACTGGACCTACCAAAAAATGCCGGGACTCGAACTGGGTGCACCTGACGCTATATTCTTGTTCACAAACATTGTTTGCATTGAAAAAATATTTACATAGACGTTGATTTTGTTAAAATATTCCTATCCTAACTAAAGTTATGAAGTTTTATAGATTTTTTTAAAATAGGGTAGCTTCGCTCCTCCAATACCGACAGACGTACTTACCAAATGCACATTAGAAGTCAACAGGAGCAAAATTTAAGTTATTTCCTAGCTAAAGCAAAAAAAATTACATCATTTCCTCAAATACAAGCCTATTTATTGAAGTTTACTTTTGTCTACTCTTAATGTCCCGTTTTTAGGCAAAAGATCCCACTGTGATGGTTGTAATTGTCATCAACAAAGAAAAATTATATAGTACTTTTATATGTTTCTCTAATAGGTGTTAAGTTTGTTAAAAGAAAGTTTTCTTATGAAAAAAAACCCTAAAAATCATTTGTACACAATCGAAAAAAAAACACTCCCCTCCCACTTCCTTTTTTTCTGAATTTTTCATGATAGGAGGGTAAGAGCTATCAGTGCTCAACAAGGTACTTTGAGTGTAACCGCCAACACAAATAAGTTTTTCAGCAAATCTGTGACAAATACACTGAGATGCAGGGGATAATACCTTAGACGATAATATCCTTATCTTATTTAATTCAGGTCAGATCTACCAGGCTCTGAAGCAGACAGAGAAGGCATTATCCAGCTACAAAACCTGTTACCAGCTGGACACCACACAGAAGGATGTCCTGGAGACTATTGGCCAACTCTTGCTGGAACTTCCCATTGATCCAGGTAAAATATTTTTCAGTATGGCTTCGAAATCGATTTATACCTATCTGGTGTATAAGAACCGTTTCTCAGCCAGACTTATAAAATGTGTAACTTTTCGTATTATATCCAGTTTTCCATGAATATAAAAATATACAATCATAATATTGAAACCACTTTTGTTAGCCCGTGCCTTCGGCATCTAGGTTTCTTAGACAATGTGAAGATTTAAAAAAAAAACTACTATACTGATACTTAAGATAAAAGACTGTAAAAAGTGGCGGTTTGCTTTTTTAACAATTAAGAAATATTTGAATTACAGTTGAAATATTTTTGTCAGGACGTACCAAGTACTGGGTTGAGCAAGTAGAAAAGAGTATCCCAAACAGCAATATTATATACAGGTAAATTGTCTTTTGCCTTTGAATAAAGGATCCCTTCAATGGTCTAATATAATTATTTATTATAATTATTATATTTATTTTTTTTTCCCTGCTACAAAATTTTTTTATTTTTCTTCCCCCCCCCCTCCCCCCCCCCCTAGTTTTTTCTCACCAAGTAGGGGGAAAATGGAAAAATATTTAAAGAACTCTATAGGTATTTTACTTATTTTATTCCTCCTACCACACATTTTTAAAAAAATTTTTCACCACACCAGCCTGATTCCCCCCTCGGGAACTGGAAAAAATGTTTTCAGTTTTCTTAATTTTTACATTTTTTTCCCTCCAACCACCTATTTTTTATTTCACCCCCCCCCCCCCTGAGCAGGGGATCCCATGTAAAATATACACCCCTGATATTAGCAGTGTCCAAACTTTTTTACTAATAATTTTAATCTACATAAGGGGTAATTTTGTTCACCCATTAATTTATCGTCCATCCCTTAAGATTCATAGTATGTATGAAGCTACAAAATGTAGGTTACAGGTGAAAATTATGACGCGTCTTAACAGTTAGCTAGTTTGAATTACCAAGAAAACGTTAATAACATTAATTTATCGTCCATTGTCTTATCCCTGTTATTTAAATCAGGTTGAGAGAGGCCCTGGTGAGCAAGACTGATGGTGAGACCAGCAAAGAGTTCGAGACCATGCTCATCAATGAGATCAATGGAAGGCAGACGGATGTCAACTTGAGGATTAGACTCATTAGATACTATCAGCGTGTTGGAAGGTATTATTAGATTGATAATAATTTAAATCTACAGAAGGGGTAATAAGTAGAGAAGTCAATAAAAAATTAAAAGGATAGATTATACTGTACATCTCTATACGAATCTTAACTATTATTATTTGATTCAGGATAAAGGATGGCTATGAATATGTGCTTAAATGTGAAAATACTCGTTCCTGGCCTAATAGTTTGAATTGGTATACTACCATTATTGAAGTTTTAGAGAATTATCAGGTTAGTCACTGTTTTGGTAACTACTTTTAGAGAAGCTTTGCATTAAAAAATGATAATAAATCACAAGATTTGTCGATACATTCAATCTTTATTGGTCATTTAAACAGTTTAATTCCTAAAATTACATACATAAATTGAAAAGTAGGTTGCGGCTAAAATCCGTAAAGGTGTGTGTTTTAAGGCTTAAAAACAGTAGTAGAATTATGATATTCACTAAATATGTGTATTCCTTATTGAAAAGAACTATGGACAAAAAGAAAATTTTTAATATTATTTGATTGTCCATGGTAAATCTATGTATTATATGTTAAAAATTAATTTTTGTCAGCTTGACATCAGCAAAGCGTTCGGTGAATTTTTCAGGTTTTATTAACAATTTTCAGGTATCGTTAACTCTATAAAAAAGAATTTTGTCTATAGTTCTTTTCAATAAGGAATACACATATTTAGTGAATATTATTGTTCTGCTACTGTTTTTAAGTCTTAAAACACACACCTTTACAGATTTTACCCGCAACCTTCTTTTCCCTTAATCATCATAATTGAGACAAAATGTTCAAATTAAGTATCATAAATTCAAATATATAAGTTTAGTTTTAATAAAGAAAGATGTAACTACTGTTTTGTTTATTGTTATAAACAAAATCTGAGATACATAGAGCAGCTTCGCTCCTAGATGTTTTTTATTTTAATGCGGAAAGAGAATCATTTCAAGGCTTTTTGAGTAGAGAAAAGTAGTCTTATAGATTTTTTGAATAAGGAATTAATTTTATGTTGAAGCATTTCTTCAAACTACATCACATAAACATTATTTAATATTTTATTTCCCAAATTAAAGAAATTAAACTTTTTTCTTATTAAAACAGGCACAATTTTTTTTTACTTACAAAGGGAATGAGGGTGGAAGGGTACAATCCTTTTGTAGACACTTGTCAGTGATAAATAATACAATTGATTCATTTTGTTGGCCCGATCCAATTTTCCAAACAGGAATTTTATCATTAAATTTCTTATTTTCCTGTTCGCGGACAACTTTCTAAAATACAATTAAAGAAATAATAGGTATATTATTTTTCTTATAATGGAATGATAAAAAAAATATATTTTTTAGGTTGCGTATAAAAGCAATGTTGGTAAAGATTTTTATGGTTTATTTTTGTCCGCTTTGGATTCTGCAATCAGTTTAGAAATCATTGAAGATGCCCAGTACAGCAGGTACGTAGCTACTTTTTTTTTTATTGTAACAGCTACTTTACAATTTCTATGCATGCATTGGTTTGTAAGTCTGTCGTCTGTCTTAATTATTGAAGAATTTCAATTTCAGTGTGGTAACTCTTTTTTTTTTAGTCGAGTTCCTTTGACTTTTAGTTTTAGTTTTGGTTTCAAAAAGTGTCACACCCGCCTAAATACGATTTAGTACCTTATAGAGTAGGATTCCCAATGCAACCTTTGTTTTAGACTTGCTGAGCTGCTTGGAAAGATGGATGTGATCCTTCAGGAGGCCTCCAGCTCACCTGTACCTCCAGAGAAACCTGTGGCCGCCCATTTCCAGGCCCAACTCTATTATCACATTGCCAGACTTGTCTACAAAAAGCTGGCTAAGGTACATTTTAACTTTTCCTGTCTTATCGCTGATATGGACACTAGACTCATTTTATTAATTGTTAATAAACTTTGCTTGCATATGTTATGATTTTATAATCTTATTTATCAAAAAGTATACTATGTTTTATTTTTTGTTAATAACAACATCATAAAACTTTATGTACTATTTTTACTTTGTTTTTTTAAGGATATTTCCCCTGGAAGTATGAAAGAACATCACAGAACCCTGGGAGCCGCCTTGTTGGCCGCCTACGCCTTAGAAACCGCAGGACTCGGCGACAACACCGCTAAATGGTCCCACCTTCCCGCTGCGGCCGCCATCCGTCGGTCAATCAGCGGCCACTGTCTGATCTCGCTGGCAGAAAAGTTTGGCGGTCTGGATACCTACAAAGAGCGGCTAGCAGCTAGTATAACCGCTAAGGGCATTAATTCCAAGCTAGCCTCGCTTGTTTTTGTCTCTGCAACTGAACGTTCTCGTTCGGACGAAAGTGGTTTTCTAGCCGCCAGCGGCTATCCCATTGATATGGGAACCGTGAAGATGCCAGAGTTTAGTTTGGCCGCCGGTGGCGGTTGTGGAGATCTTGTGCTATTGGACAAAGCAGCGGTTGAGGGAGCGGCTAGCGATTTAAATTCTCTCGTTTGGATTCTCCTTAGATATTATCAAACAGGTTTGTTTTAGTTCAAACTACCAGAGGCATAAATAATTTTACACATCAATATTGTAGAAAGATCAATTTCTTGTCCATTGCATTTTAAAACCTTTTTCTAGTGGAAATTCCTACAAATAAACAAGTAGTTAGGTTGTTAAAAAAAAACTTTTAAATGATAAGCATTTTTTGATGAAATATCATCGAATGTTTTGTTACGTTCAAAGAGTTGTTTCTACAAAAGTATATTGCATCGATGAAAAATGTATATTTAGAAAAGGAGGTTGTAACTTGTAATATTGTAGACACAGACAGTTTAATTAACAGCATTTAATGATTTTTTACCGTGATATTTTATATTGTCCTTTGAAATAAACAAAACATTTGATTATATTGCAACATATGCATAACATTTCAAAGTTGTTTTCATATAAAACTATGGTAAAATTTAATTTTATTAGTTGATATAACTATTTTATAAAACTGTATTCACTAAAAAAAATCACTCAGGTTCGCATTATAAATAAACTTGAGCTAACTAAAATATTATTATTTTGTAGGCAAAGTATTGGACCTGAACTTCCCTCTACCTGAATTATCTGGCCTGCCAGAACTGCCCAGCCCTCCATATCAGTCAGTATCCAACCTGGATGCCAACTGTTTCATCTATGCTGTTGTCTACGGTGCTGGTAAGATTTTCTTTGATTCAAGTCTGTCCGCACGTCGCTTAAATAACCTTTCTCACTGTATCTAAGCAGCTTCTCTTATATTTGCAGTTTTTGTCATTATAGTTTATTATTATTTATTTGAAAGAAACACTAGTTTTGTTGCCCTACTTATGTCCAAGTCCATGGTTTACAGCAACAACTTCAAAGTTTTATGCATATCCATCGGCAAAGACAAACTAACTTATTTTATACTTTTAGTAGTAAGTTTTCATTGTCTCGTAAACCACTGCACTGTAACAATCAAGCTTTTCATGATGGTTTCCGGCCATTTTAGACTTTAGATTTTAAAAAACCTTTTTTTCTGTTCCCTCTCCTTTGGAATTTGATTTCCTTGAACTGATAAGTCTAAATTTTCTAGACTATAATAAATTTTTAGGATATCTGGAGAAAGACCGCAACGAAGATTACGTGCTGCCGCCCTACATAGGCAGCCGTCTGACCATCAGCAACCAGGAGGAATGGTGGAAACTGGCAGCACAGGCAGGCACTGGAACACTGAACCCACAGGACAAGAGAACCCTGCAGTTTGGTCTTGATGCCATAAGGTATGCGGAAACTATTTTTTATGTGTTAATTGCTATCATACAGGGGCTGCCAATCAGCCAATCAATTCCATTTGAAATTACCGAAAATTAAATATTTTTTGGCGTAAAACTAATTCATGTAGCAGAAGGGAAGTGGGTAAGAGGGGGGGAGGAAATAAGGGAGGGGGGTTGTGGGTAAATCTTCACTTAGAGTTGTTATTTTTATACAAGGATAAATATTGTCATTTTCATCTGTTGTCATAACATCTTTGCTTTCTTTAAGATGCAAAGGTCTGCATGGTCTAGACGCACAGCTGCTGCTGAAACTAGGCAAGACCTACGAGTGCCATGCCCTCGAGGCTTCTGCAACTGCGGATGCCGACGAACATGCCCACAGGATGGTCGCCGTCCTTGAGGCTAGGGCTGCCCTGTATTTTAAGGTAATTTTACATTACTGGTTACATGGATTTATGGAAGATTATGTTTCCAAATATTCAGTTAATGAGAAACAAAGTAGCATTTCTACCATTGATTTGAGAAGGGGTTTATCATAATTGGGGTTGTAATTCAATTTTTAACGTCTATTGTCTTATCCCTTAAATGCTAATTTAAGTAATTTATTGAAACTGGTTTTTCAGGCTGCCCTATCAGCAATTGAGAAGCTTAACATCGGCGTGTCGCCTCGTGTGCCAATGTACCAACTGTTCACAGCCGGCGGTCCTGATCCAAGCGGCGCTGAGCTTGCGAAAATGCGCGAAACGGCCACATTCTACCTGGGCACTGAAAATATGCATCAAGGTAATTTATATATTTTAATTTTTTTATTATAAAGGGGAGGATATCTTAATATTTTTCACTAATCTAGAAATGTGAACCTAACATTTAAAAATGTTTTGAAAGACTATTAAAATCTAACATTTCTTTTTTCTTTGGCACAGTTCTACTTTGTATTATAGATTAGCGACTGCCCCCCTAGCACTTTTTAGAGTCTTGAGTTAAGGCAAAAAGCCTACAACCATTCGAAGGTTTATATCTGAAAATAAAATAGATTGAAAAAATCCCAGGACATAGGTATATGAAGCTTTCGTTAAGTGGAGAGCTCAATTAATTCAGAGCTTGATCTTTAAATCATTTCAATGGTGATCTAAACCATTGAAATGATTTAAAGATCCAGCTCAGTATTTTTTTAAAAATCTTAAGCTACAAACAACAAGTGATATCATGATAAATTCCAGGTTTGATGGAAGAGGCATTGAGCAAGTTTAAAGAGGTGAGGACCGCATATGCGTCCTTCTATTCCGCAGAAATCTACCGCAAGTTAGCGGACGAAGAAAAGGCGGCCAATGCGGGCAGCGTCCAGGTTTCTGGAGCCTACCTCAATTACCTCACTGAAGCAAGGTTGTTCATTTAAAATTTTTTTAACAAAATCAAAATTTCACCAATTTAATGAAATTAAAATTTAATTTTTCTCAGGTCTATTAAGGGGAAGAGGGCGTGTAATTTAAAGGGGGGAGGCGGATGTGCCACTTTTTGAAACCAAAACTAAAAGTCAACAAAGGAACTCAACTAAAAAAAGAGTTACAGGTCTGAGATTTTGCATGGCAGTTGCTTTATAGAGGTACAATATGGAACTGTGAAGAAACGGCGGCGCAACCGCCGAAAACCGCCGTTTCCCGCCGAATTTTTTTTTGCAATTTCTCGGCGGTTTTCGGCGGATACGCCGCCGTTTCTTCACTGTTCCATATTGTAACCCTATAAAGCAACTGCCATGCAAAATCTCAGACCTGTAACTCTTTTTTTTAGTTGAGTTCCTTTGACTTTTAGTTTTGGTTTCAAAAAGTGGCACATCCGCCTCCCCCCTTTGTAAATGGTTGAAAAATGTGTACAATAAGGGGGGGCGGGTGTTATAACTCTGTCACGATTTATTAAAGTCCCAAAGATTTGAAGCCAACAAACTCTCGAGTTAAAGTGTGAATTGCATCCAATATCTCCGTATATTTATTTGCCTCAGTTTTTTGAAAGTATTAATTAGACTAATCCCCAAAGTTTTTAAACACGTTTTCTTATTCATTAACTGAAAAACTTTTTGTAATTTTATTACATTTTGATGGATTGGTTCAATAAGTTGAGTGTCACTGTCCTAATGTATTAACCAATAGTTTTATATCTACAGAAGGGAAAATTTTGTCTATTAGTATTGTGATCGCACATCACATTGTCTTATCCCTAAAGATCCCTGTGTGTATTTAGAGAGTGTTTGTACCTGACCCTGGACCGGCTGAAGAACGAGCCATCCGGGCATGCATTGAATGCCAACATCGGTGATATGGTCGAGGAACTGGAAAACTTGATTCATGAGAGCGAAGGAGCCGAAGTTGGGTCTAACAACGGCAATGGCGGTGTTACCGTTAATAACAGGTAGTTTGAGTTATGATGGAAAGAATAGACATTAACATATATTGTTTTTTTTTAAACTTAAAAGGATTCGTGTATGTTTGGGGGGGGGGGTCGCCATTTCTATTGTGTCATGTGAATATACTGTGTAAGTTAAGTATTGCTTAATTTAACCCACTTACTATTAACATAAATTAATAATCAATATCTCATTTTCTTCATGATTGGGATATGCATTCCGTTAAATCGTCATAAACTCATGCATTATTTTTTTGTTTAGGAGCTACGTTGTAAAATGTTTAAGTCAGTTGTAACATTTTACCACGTAGCTCCTTATCTATACGTAGCACAGTAATGATTATTATAACTCCAAGATTTTATTTAACAAAATGAATTATTCCAGATTTGGTGATCATCTATCCAGCACTCCTCGCCACACTATGGCGGCCAATATGCTGCTACGCCGCCATGAGCTGTCAACAATGGCGGTTGGCGGCGGCAGTGGACTCAACACGCCCGCCAACCGGTCTCTGTTCGAAGAGCGAGAGGCCAAGCCAAGCCCTGAGAGACTGGATGCCCAAATTCGCCAGTTGAATCACACCCAGGTAATATAGTAGCTTAGTATAGGAAGATTTGGCTGTTTATTATGCTGGTACTTCGTAGAAACGTTATCTTATTCGCTGGTTCTCAATTTTAATTACAAATTTTATAGCTGGTTCAAACTAGCAGTGTCCAAACTCTAATTTTGTTAGCATTTTTTTGAATTATTTACATCAATTTATCATCCATTGACGTATCCCCAAGTACTAAAATAGGTTTTATTTATGTACGATCTACATTACTATTTCGATTCTTCTAATGTGCATCGTAGTTTTTATCCTTTTGAAATAAACTTTGCTTTTTAGGAAAACCTAGTTCGTCAGATATCTGGAAGAGAGACCGAGTTGGTTGATTATACCAGAGAAATTCTTGATATTATCAAGTCATCCTCAACTGATGTCAAGGTATTTTTAATAGATTTATAATCCTAGATGGGCTGTCATGCACAATAATCAGTCAAGCTTAAAAATGAAATCCTAGCAGACGAACATTTTTGTTTGTTTTAAATTTATTTATATAGGATTCATTCCCACAAAAAAAGATATAATTTTCCGAAAGCATCAAAATTTGATGATATTCTACTATTTTATGGCAGTCTTTTTTATGAAAATGAAATAATAAAGAACTACCCTTAGTACCAATATTTGGCTGGATTGTAATGTTCATACACTGTTTGAATCTGATTAATTGAAAATATTTTCCAGTCGTTCTATCTGCTTTTTATGGCTTTATTAAAAGTTATCTTTTATTTCAAAAAGTCATTAATTCAATAAAAAATATCTATATATATTAGTTGTATCAAGCACCATTTTCCATGTACTCTGATAAAGTAATTTTCGCAGCTGGCTAAAATAACGATACCCCTCAACCACCATATTTATTCCATCCAATTCTCTTCTACTGAATGAACGAACTGACCAATGAATGAGGTCCATGTTAGCAACCTAAATAGATGACAGATTTTCCCCTGTCAATATATCCACGTACAATTATTATTGAACCTAATCTTGTTTATTTAGGATTTAACCACAAGCATAAGTGATCTAAAGAGTAGCCAAGTGCAGGCCAGTGCAGAAATGACCACACAACTAAAGCATCTCGCGGAAATAAAGGAGGATGTCAAACAACTTTCCAACATTCGTAGGTTAGTAAATTTTGTCAGTAGCGCAGCTAATCAATAGGCATATCGATTAAATAGACAGATCCTTTGTATTATTTGGGGGCAATTATTTTAGTTATATTAAAGTCCAGAAGAGTTTTATCTTTTGAATTTCCATCTTTGATTTGTAAAATTCATGTTAGGTTAGTGGCAAGAGTTTCATTGCTCCTTGTAGGGGTATTGTCCTAGATAAAGGTTTTTGGTTGAAAAAATAGACTCTGCTAGACTAAACAAACTATCAAGAATTTATAAAAGTTTCCAAAGCCAGTGAATGAGAGAGCGTGTTAATAAAACTTTGGGTAACATAATAAGTTACTATCTAATGTCCTCTTCCCTTCCAGGAGAATTGAATGAAAATATTATGAACTACTTTTGCTAATTACCAGAAAACAGTTTCCCCTTGGCCCGAAATAGACATTAAATGTTTAATAATATATCATATCGGCGCCTCTATTTTGTCAACCGCATGGAAAATAATGGTAATATCCCTTAGAATTTTCTTCAATTTTTAAAATTTCAGTATACCCGCCTTCCCCGTTGCGGTCGGCCTCCTTGCCTGCCTAGCCGCAGCGCTCGGCTCCTTAGCCTATAAATTAACCTAACCTAAAATAGTTGTTCGTTGTCGGGGGGGGGGGGGGGTACTAAAAATTTTTAAAATGGAAAAAAAAAGAGGAGAACGCCAAAAGGATATTCAATTTATTTAAGGGATACCCGTGAACTGTCCGATATTAAACAAGACATCAGCACCCTGAGATCTGAGCTGCGCGTGTATCAGTGTGAAAGCTTGGACAAGTTTGGCAGCATGGTCAAGCTACTCAA
This sequence comes from Acartia tonsa, assembly GCF_053477335.1. Classification (NCBI taxonomy): domain Eukaryota; kingdom Metazoa; phylum Arthropoda; class Copepoda; order Calanoida; family Acartiidae; genus Acartia; species Acartia tonsa. The sequence goes on from NC_137266.1 coordinate 41,318,398, forward strand.
GGAGTTGCTTGATAAACCTGTCATGGTCAGCCCAGGTAATGTGTTGATAGACTGATAAATATGATTGATTAGATTCTGTTAATGACAGAAACCACAAATAACATAGAAAATTGTAAGTCTATATGCGAAAAAAAAAATTATAATAGATAAAAAAAAGTGGGATTAAACACAACGAAACTAATAAAAAGTTAGTTTTCAGTGAGATAATTTCGGATGAAAATTCTTAGAAGAAAAAACGTGAACAGTAGCCGTTTCGTGACTTATAACACACACACCAAACAATAAATTTATAGTATAGTTGTATAAACAGAATACTAAATGATTTCCGATGGCAAAGACCTAAAGCTCAGCAGACGAGAATAATTTCATTAAACTTTGCTTTCTAAGTTCAGCTGTTTAATGCTTTCTTCTGCTTTTTGAAAAAGAAAGGGACAATTTTTGTGAAAAATTGTCATTTGTCTAAACTTATGTGAAGTATTTAAAACTGCCATAATCAATTTCTCAGAGCTAGGCTCCTGACTATAAAATTATATAAATAATCATCTTTTCCGATTTACACTACTGAATTGTTTAACCTAGTTATTTGTAATTAACAAGACATTTTTATTAATGATGTGAATACTTTCTTGCAAATCATAATTATCAAGTTTTTAGTGACATCTAGCGACAAATATAGAACTAATATATTGCAGATTTTCCCAAATTTATTTTTTGCCTGCATTTACGTTGTTCAATTATTTTTCCATAAAGGGTTGAACTCTCCCTGAGGTGGTGGCAAATTAACTATGTCCTTATTTTAAGTAATTGGGGTATTGTCAGAGATCAATGGATAATTTTCAAAATAGTTTTCAACAAATGAACAGTAATTAGACAATGCAAAACAAATTTAACTAGGAAAAAATGCAGAAATCATTACAGATCATACATAGACGTCCAAGTAAAGGGGTGTTCACCCCTTTAGACTTTGAAATCTCTTATTTTACACCCCACAAGTTTTTTAAAAATACATTAGATTACCCCCTTGAACATATGGAACCCCTCATTCAAAGTAAATGCTTAGGCGCCCTTGAGTTCACATTAGTTTACAATTTGCTTTATGTTTTTTTTTGCCGGCACCCGGTTGTATTTACATTTTTGAAAGATTCAGCTGACACCGAAGACCCAACCCACAGACAGTACAAGGCCCTTAGATAAGGAAAGGGGTTACACAGCTATTTATCGCTCTATATATATTACTTTAATCACCAAACCCTTTTTTAGGTGCTCCATCTAGTAGAAGTGTAGAGACCTCGCTAACAGAAGAAGAAAAACTGCTTATTGAAAGCTTTGGCGTAGGACTGCCAGGTAATAGAACAAATATATATGTACGCAAATTATCAAAATGATATTGCATTGTCTTATCGATTGTGTTGCTAAGGTCAAACTAATTCAGTCTTCATTAAATCTTATTTAGGGTAGTTTTATAAAAAAAAACTTGAATTGAAAAATAAGAATATTTGTTTCTCTCAGAATTTGTGAAAGCTCCTAGGTGGTGAATCTTTACTGCAAAGGAGAACCATATCGGTTCAGTGGTTAATAAGATTTTTCAGTGCACAACACACACACAGATAAATTCTGGAATGATCTTCCTGTTTATGTGAAAAAGGCCGTGACTTTATCTACATTCAAGAAAAGTCTTGATAGTCATATTCAGACTTTGGCCTAGAAATTCAGACCTCTTACTATGACCCTACTTGGGTAAAATAACAATAAACAGATAGACTGACAATCTGACAGTTATTTTGATATTTCATTGACTTCGTTTTGATTTTCCTCTTATTAAGGACAAGGAAGTCACTCGCCAGCAGTGAGCGCCTACAACAATTTACTGGTCCAACAACAGCTCATGATGATGCACGCAGCTGCCGCCCAGCCGCGTCCACAGTTGCTGCCGCCCGGCGGCCCTGGTATACTACCAGGAATGTACGCGCCGCAACCCGCCGGCCTGCCCTCGTCTTTTGCCGCTCCTGGTGTCCAACTGCCAACTGTGCCCAATCCACAGATACCAACAACCCCACAGCCACTGGCAGCAGCAGTCCAACCTGGCCACCAAAGCGTGATTATTAATCAATCCGCGGCACCAAGCACCACAACGCCCAAACTCAACAAGCCTGTGGAGACGGGCCCGCCGACCAATGTAGTCATCAGCAAGTCTGACAAGATCCCAACGGGCGCAGCCATAGCGCCGATGGTGAGCATGAGCGTGACAGTGCCGCCACAGCATAGACTCGGCGTTATGCCGAATCAGCAACAACAATCGCCGGCAGCTGCCAGTGTTATTGTAACGCCCAAGTTAGGCGGTACACCCAGCAGTGGTTTCCCTCCAAGTGGAGGCGGAGCATTCCCGCCGAGCACACCATTGTCCTCGTATAAAACGCCAGTGGCGGGTACTCCCTCTACACCTATTGTACCTGCCACTACTCCCAACAGTTTCCAGATTAAACTACCAGGTAAAAATTTCGATGATTTGTAATTGTTTTAAGATCCTAAAAATAAAACATAAAGCCTCTTGAAGACCACACAAGTGTCAACAAAAATATTAGACCTATCTATAGTTTAAAAAATGATGTTTTTAATTTTCAGAGGGATCAGCTTTAGTTACCAGCTCTCCATTTGAACGTGCAGGTACATTAGTTTTCAATGTAGCGAAGCTACTCCATAATTGAAAAATTTGATGAAAACAAGGATGACAACATCCATAAAAGCGAAGCACTGAAACGGTAGGACAAACAGACATTAAAACTTGTATAGTGTCAGAACTGAATAATCATAATATAAATGTATAAGAAACAAAGCAAAATTGTAAGTAAATTTGTTGAAAAACTGCTTGATTCAGGATAATGTTTATGGACATACTTACATTTTTAGGACTTGATTATAGAGTTGCTTCGCTTATTACATTATACTTTGTTGTCCCAGGAATCAATATACCAAAAATCAGATCAATCGGATGATTAGATCACATAAAAATTTGTTAGAAAAGTAAAAAAATCAACTTCTTTAAAATGGACGTACGGACATTTTGGTGATGATTATAGAGTTGCTACGCTTTTAAAATCGTACCTAACTATTAAAAGAATCACCAAAATTTGAAATCGATAGGATAATTCTAACATGCCTAAATTAACGAAAAAAGCTTTCCGTTACGGACGGACCGACGCTAATTATAGAAAAGCTTCGCTTTTAAAAAATAGAAAATATGTGGGAGGTGTAAAAAAATGAATAGTATAAGGAGTACTAGAAACATTTGTCCATTTTTTCTCCTTTTTTCTGGGGAAAAATCAAATATTTTGCAGCAGGGGAAAAAAATTTATCTTGTACAGAATATTCATTATATATTATTTCTGATCAGGTCTAGCAACAGCACCAGTAACAACAACTACATCAACAACATTCTTGGCCTCCATCCCCTCACCACAGTTCTCAGCTGTTACTCCCTCCCCGGAGAAATCTGCTCAAAGGTAAACATAATTTATTGCGACTGTTTTTTTTTTTTTTGTGGAGTAGCTACTCTTATTTCAATGCGCTTAAATAACTTGATATTTTCGGGGATCTATCATTGTGGGGCACTTTCACATTACCTAAAAATAAACACAAAAAATGCGGTTTTATCAAAATATTTTTGGTCATTATTCGATTAGAGAAACCGCCACATAATATGCCCTAATTATAAAGAAGCTATTCTAAAAATCTTTTTGTCAGTCCGTCCCCGTATGTAACGTTATTAAATGTGTGTGATTTTATCGGCTGTGATTTAATTTTTGATAATAGATTTTTTTAACCAAATAGCACATACATCAAACTTTGTTTTTCGGTCAGTCGGTCATGTAAAGATAGACATGAATATTTTTTGAATAATTTAGGTTTTTATCATTTTTCTATTCTTATATACTTTTTCTCCCACTCTTTTTAACCGACCACTTCGTCCGTTTGTCAATCTATTATTTTTTGTGCTTTGCTACTTATTGATGTTGAACTTGTCATCATTGTTTACTTTAGAACTCCCGGAACCACGCCCAAAACTCGTCTGCCCTCGACCACGGAGGAGCCAGAGGAGTATGAACCCCAGGTGGACTTCAAGCCCGTCATCCCCTTGCCCGAGGAGGTCCAGGTGGTCACTGGAGAAGAGGATGAAGAGGTTCTCTGGGAGGACAGAGCTAAGCTGTTCAGGTACATACTAACCGACAGATTAATCAATCATAATATCACTAAAAAGACAAAAATTCAACTCACCATGTCAGTATAAAAAGCTTGTCCTGAAAGCAGCAACATATTTGAGATCTGCATAATACATCATTTGAAACATCCAATAGACAAATAAGAGAAATAAGCGCCAACCTGATAGGCTTTGTCAGTCTTTGTAAAGGTTTCGTCACTCGTGACTTAATAGTGTATTATCCATGGTTTATTGTTTGTTCGACTTTCTCAAGGCATTTGAGAGTCAGTTGAAAGAGAGCATTACTGATTAGCGTATATTTTACAGCTTGAAAGATGATAATAAAGAAGATATTAGTTAAATAGATTCTTAATAAATATCAGCAAGAAAAGAAAATAGAAGGATATGGAGAGAAAAAAACATACGTAGCTTTTTAAAAGGGGTTGGAGGGGGGGGGGGGGGCAAATATTATATTTGATCGAAAAAAGTAAAACGTCGAGGAGAAGTAATTTAGTGTAAGAGTAGTAAAAAAGTATTTAGTTTAAGATTGTTTCAAATAAGGATAATAAGTCTTTTATAGCTTAATATTTCTAAATATATAAGGGGGGGGGGGGTAATGCAACCATCTCGTAATCAATGAGTAAATGGCACTTAGAATTCGAATTTCGATCTGAAATTTGCATGAGTAATCCTTGGTAGGTCTATTTTCCCTAAATCGAACAATAAGTTGGAAAAGTAACGGCTGGCGGCTCAGTCGTTTAGCCGTTTTTATCATTAATTACGTAAGAATCAACTTTTTAAAACATATTTTTAGTTTAATTCATGTTAAATGATAGCAATAACCATTTTTAAAAATTTCTAGTATCAACAGCTAACGGTTTGATAACGTTTTGTAGCGGCAAAGAGAATTATGTGGAGATAGGTTTCGTGACTAATTTGCCCTATAGTCAGATAGCCAAAAAATGGCAAAACGGCTGAGCCGCCTGCCGTTACTTTTCCAACTTTTTGTTTGAATTAGGGAAAATAGACCTACCAAGGATTACTCATGCAAAATTTCAGTTCAAAATTCGAATTCTAAGTGCCATTTATACAATATACATTGATTACGAGATGGTTGCATTAAAAAAAAACCTTTAGTGTAAGAGTAGTAAAAAAGTATTTAGTTTAAGATTGTTTCAAAATATAATTAGACTGTTATAGCTCTGCTTAATATTTCTAAATATACCTACAACTTATAGTTAAAAAATAATTTCTTTTTAAGGTTTTCTGCTGACGACAAAGAATGGAAAGAAAGAGGTTTGGGCCAGGCTAGGATTCTTAAAAACAAAGAGACTGGCAAAATTAGGTAATTATTTGTGAGGGAGAGGACAATGGCAGATATAATAATCCATGTGTTAATATTTATTACCTTCCAATATTAGAGTTTTATCCCTAATTTCATTGTTTTAATTACTTAGTACTTTGAAACAAAAATCTATGAATTTAATAAAAATAGAATTAGAAATCGGCTTCCTTTAATTTCTTTACATTTTTTCTTAGTTTTTTTTTTAAATATGGCTTCGAAATTGGATAAGAACCGATTCTCAGCCAAACTAAAAAACCATGTATAATATCTCATTTCAGATAATATTAAAATAAAAATCATGGAATTAAAGTCAGTTTTGTTAGGCCGGGAATACGTCCCCTAGTAATGTATAGAAAGCTGTATTAAATCTTATAATTTTTCATTTCAATATCTGCGGAAAGCTGTATACGATACATTGCAATTTATAACATTAACCATTTAGGTTCCTAATGAGACGTGAACAAACTCTGAAGGTTTGCGCTAACCATCTGATTACAGCTTCCATCACTATTGATAAAATGAAAGGTAATATGATTTAAACCCATTATTGGGAGTAGTTTGATTGCAGAATATTCCAATTTTAACAGTACCTTGATACTTATAACTAAAGACAAACCGATAAGAATGAAGAATATAACTTTTATATTTGTATTCGAGGACAACTATCGCAACAAAAGCTAGAAAATTTAAATATTGATAATTCTCAAAGTCTATTCTGGCCACAAAACTGCATGGTTTCGAACCCTATACAACATTGCATAACAAAATTCGACTTACCTTACACTGTAATTATGATATTATTATATCAAAAAAGGTTTTACTTAAGAGATTTCCCCCTAGTACGTTTATTCACTTAAGGGTTTGTAGCACTAGTACATTTGCCCCTAAGTGCATTTGTCGACGTACCCTCTCTTTATAATCTCAATATTTGTACAACGTAGCAACTCTTCAATTTGTGTTCAGGAAACGCCAAGGCACGTATCTGGGCTACCCATCAGGATTTCGCTGACGGCGAGGCCAAGGCCGAAAGCTTCTGCATCAGGATGAAAACTGAGGAACAGGTTGACAAGTTTGAGACAGTTTTCAAGGACGCCGTGATGAATGCTGTATCCAGCCCCAAGAAGGATACGACAGACTCTAAGCCGCCAGCAGCTGCTACAGCTGCCGCTGCCCCCAAGAGCATGGCAGATATTGTAGCCGCTCAGAAAGCTTCCACCTGGGAATGTCAAGGATGTTTCTCAAGGTATGGAATTTTTAAAGTCTATTCATTCTTTATAGTCTAGCTTTTAGCAGCAAAGATACTCTGTATGGGTATAGTTTTCTTTGTCATACTTCAAAAATATTAATATTAAAACATGCTATAGTTTTGGTTATTTTCAATTGTCTATGATTTTGTTGTTATAAATTAAAACATCTGCTCTTTTAATCATTCTGTCTATCAGTGTTGCGGATCCGCATTGATTATATGCGGATCCGGATCCTTGACAATAAAAATAAAATCACCAAATTTTTCAAAAAATACCTATTTATTCCTTATTCTCGAAGTCAAAAATACTTTTAATTTTTAAGTCTGAACCTAAACCTTAAAGATTGGCTCTCATCACGAGAATGTCTTTGTAAGTGACTACTTTATATAAATTTAGGTAGATTTTTCCATAGATATATACCCCAGGAGATCCGGATCCGGATCCTTAGACTCAAAAACATGCGGATCTTTGCGGATCCGGATCCACAACTCTGCTGTCTATACATATGTCCACTAAACATTTTGTTTTCTTCTTCTCTACTTTTGTATGCTGTCATCCTTTTTTCTATATTACTGAAAAAATAATTTTTTGTGTAGAAATGATAACGCCAAGATTAAATGTCCTGCCTGTGAGACGGCTAAGCCCGGCTGCGAAGAGGAGGTGAAGAAAATGGCGGAGGCTGCCAAACCGGTCATTACCATCGGTGCTGGTGGCGGTTTCAAGTTTAGCAGCGGTGGCACTACTACACCGGCTGCTCCGGCCTCTACTGGTGGCTTCAAATTTGGTTCAGGTACAAAATACTTCATTCATACAATACAAAGGCATAATAAAAGTGCCATAAAGTTACCAAAGTGTTAACACTTTTAAGCTAATTTCCTACAATTTCTTGCTATTGGTCCAGTTAATTATCATCCAGACTATGTATATATTTTTTGTTTTAATATTACATTTGTTGCAAGCCTATATCACTCCTATGTTATTACTGTTTTATAGCTTGCTTTTTTGAAGTGAAAATTATTGTTTCTTTGTTGCTTCTAGACAAAAAGAAATCCTGATTTTTTTTAGATCTTGTACCTAACAATTTATTTTAATCCTTTTTAAGATAACTTTACCTTTAAGGTTCAACACCATCAACTGGAGGTTTGACATTTGGAACACCCAAAACTGCCCAGGAATCTGGCGGATTAACTTTTGGAACACCCAAGACAACTCAAAGCACAACGGGAACAACCTTTGGAACACCCAAAACAACTCAGGGCACTACTGGAACAACTTTTGGCGGATTTACTTTCTCAACTACTCCTACCATTAAGAAAGAAGAGACCAAGGTTATTACTTTTAAAACACTATCGGCTACGCCCCCCCCCCCCCCCCCCCCCCCAGAAGCCTCTAGGGGCACTTGAGGTGGAGTGAGCATGGTTGAATTCGACCACCTCATTTTTTTATAGGGCGATTTCTCTTGGAAGTGTGGAGATACCATCCCCCAAAATTGTTAAAAACCGTCCCTGAACCTATAAGAAGCTTCACTGTATAGGAGAACCATATCGGTTCATTCAGCTGTTAGTGAGATCCTTCGCTACAGACAAAAAAGCACTTTATAAGAGGATTAAAAAATTTAAAATTAATATAAAAAAATCCGTATTTTCGAAATATTATCCTTGTTTATTTACAATTTTCCCAATTTAATAGTTTTCAGGACAAACCAGAAGAAAAGTCTACTGATAGTTCTGCGGCCAAACCAAATATTTTCTCTGGATTTTCATTTGGAACTAAGGTTGAGACTGTCGGCGAAACTGCTAAGCCTAAGGTAATCAATCCTTATTTGCTGTAAACTTGGCGCATACTGTGTCATAACTTAAGAAGTTAAAAATTGTACCTTTACTGCCATTGTCAGGGGTGTATATTCTGCATGGGATCCCCGGCTCAGGGGGGGGGGGGAATAAGTGGTTGGAGGGGAAAAAAATGTAAAAATTAAGAAAACTGAAAACATTTTTTCCATTTCGCCCGCCTCCTTGGTTAAAAAATCTAAAAAAATGTGTGGTAGGAGGGATAAAATAAATAAAATATAGAGTTCTTTAAATATTTTTCTATTTTCCCCCCTACTTTTGAAGAAAAATCTAGGGGGGGAAAAAAATAAAAAATTTTGTAGCAGGGGAAAAAAATAAATCTTGTGCAGAATATACACCCCTGGCCATTGTGTAAAGGTACACAACTAATTGTGTAATACATACATAGTTAAAAAGTAAACAATTCTGTTGCTATGAACCGATTTGATATATACTTCTATTACATATAAATGCTTCAGTGAAAATCAAAACCCATTACATCTAACCTTTACATCAGAATTTTTATTTTATTTTGTATTCTAAGAAAATGTCAATTATCATAATTTTTAGGACGAGGATAAGCCTGTTCTGGGTGGTGGAGCTACTCTAAGCTTCTCATCCCTGGCCACCACCAACGGCGGAGAGGAGGTGAACGTGTTCAAGACTTCAGGAAATAATGATAGTGCATCCAAACCATTCGCTACAACTGGAAATGTTCTCTTTGCATCTCAAAAGAAGAAAGAAGACGGTAAGAAATTAACTATTTCCATTGGTTGCTTTGGGATTGGTGTTTTGTGGAGTTACTAGCGGCTTCGCCCTTAGCCTCTAGGGGCATTGCCACAAGAGGTGATCAAAAAAAATTAAGATGAAATTCGTAGAGGACCAAGGAAATCTCCTGCAAAAAAAAAAGGTGCAAGGAAATCTTCTGCAATAAAAAAAAATGGAGAAGGGATTTTTTGTTTTTGGGGGGGTTGGGGGTGTCCCACCCCCCCAAGAAAATAGCTTAAAACCATCACAGGACCAGTAGGTATAGTCCCTGAAAAGTAGAGCCCAATCTGTTCAGCGGTTACTGAGATCTTAAGCTTCAGACGGACAGACATCGTTCTACTTTGTATTATAGATAAGAAATTTCCACAGTTAAGTGTATAGGTATTAAGTCTACAAGGAATTTTATATTTTTTTGTACCATAGCTACTATATAACTAGACTATGTCATTGTCTATACTTCACTGCTATACTACAGGCACATCCGTAGTTTCTTTCTCCAAGATTTTTTATCGAATTGAGTCTCTAAAATACTGTGTCAGATAAGTATATTTCAATACTTAAATCGCAAGATCTCTATAACAATCACATTTGATTTCTCTTTTGACCCCCTAAAGTTCTCATTTGTTTAATCTTATAGGTGATGAGGAGGGTGGAGACGAAGATTATGAGCCCGATGTTGATTTCAAGCCTGTTGTGCCCCTGCCTGACCTAATAGAGGTCAAGACTGGAGAGGAGGATGAAGAAGCTCTTTTCTCTGAAAGATGCAAGTTGTTCAGGTAATTAAGCAAGTTGTATTGGTAATTTGATAAGTTGCTCTGGAAAAATAAATATTAAAAGCAAATAGCATTATGCTTTACAAATGTGCACAAACTAATATGGATGTATATTTGTATGAAATAAATATAATACACTTTTAGATTTGCCTCTGAGACTAAAGAATGGAAAGAGAGAGGAATTGGAGAGTTTAAGGTGTATAAGAACAAGAAGACAGGAAGAGTTAGATTCCTCATGAGGCGTGAACAGGTAGTCAATTTTATAACTGTGTACAATTATTTATGAAGCATTATTTTTTATGTAAAGTTATCAGTTAGGGATCTTCTTTATCTTTGAGTTGCATGGACATAGTTATAGTACAAAGTAGCTAATTGTCTGTGAATTAAAATGGTACAAAAATGTAAACGTGTTAATTTTTTGCTTAAAAACATTGGTTTCTATTTATAAATCTTGTTATGCTTACATAATCATATTCCTTAGGATTTTTGATCTAAGCAACTAAAAATTTTGTCTTACTTTAGTGAAGTATTTTGTCAAGGCCAGTTGTAAAATATTAATATCTGTTTCGCCAGGTGTTGAAATTGTGTTGCAACCACCTGCTGACGGCCGACCTGGAGATCAGACCCATGTCCACCTCGGACAAGGCCTTCACCTGGACAGCACAGGATTACAGCGAGGGAGAACTCAAGGCTGAAATGTTCTGTCTCAGGTAAAATTGCAAGTTGTTCATATAGTTCAAGTTGTTTGTAAGAAAAATGCAAGTTGGCTTTGGTAAGAAGTTGATAAAGGGTAAGTACATTGTTAGTTCTTAGAAAATAGTAAGTTGTTAAATCATATGGTTTCACCAGGGTTCGGAAGCCGCGCATAAGCCTCAGTTTTAAACCTGCTTGTGAGCAGAAAAATAAATTTCAGAAAGAAGGAGTGTCTGCCAAAGAGCAGTTTTATACATCCAGCTAAATTTTATAGTGATAAAATGACGATTTCAGTGAGGCTTACACGCGGCTTACGCGCGGCTTCCGATCCCTGGGTTTCACAATTCCAAGTTAATTGATCGGAAGTAGTCTTGCCCATTACACATGAAATAATCCTAAAGTATCTTAGTAATTTTCGTATTCGTGGTCAAATGTCTATAATACGATGCGATAAACTAATATATGTTTTCTATTGTGAACGTCTAAATGAGAATCCAGAAATATATAATGTTTCTCACTATAACTACTGGAACGATAGACAAATAAAATTAACCTTAACCTCAGGTTTAAGAACTCTGAAATGGCCAAGAACTGGAAGGATATAGTGGAGAAGGCTAAGGAAGGTCTGAAGGAGCTGGGTGATATCTCTGTCAACGAGGAATCTCCAGAAAAAGAAAAGTCTGAACCTAAGAAGGTAAAAAATATTCCTCCTCTCAATGAGTAAATATTGTTTAATCGTAATCATAAATAATACTTTAAAGCATTTATATTTTACTGATCTATCCCTACCGTTTTCTTAAGCAATGTCGATATGTCTTTAATTCGTAGTTTTTGTATCTAGAACCAAAAAATAAATATTCTAGTATGTTTAAAACTTTTTGAAAAATATTAATATTTGATGTTTTAAGGAAACCACCACCAGTGCACCGAAGAGTATGGCCGAGATAGCCGCAGCCCAGAAGGCCTCCAGCTGGGAGTGCCAAGGATGCCTGTCCAGAAATGACAACTCCAAGATCAAGTGTCCCGCCTGCGAGACGGCTAAGCCGGGCTGCGAGGAAGAGGTGGCCAAGATGAAGGAGGCCGCACAGCCAGTCATGACCATCGGGGCTGGCGACGGTTTTAAGTTTGGCGGGGGAGCCGCTGCAACCAGCAGCAGTACAGGATCTGGATTTAGTTTTGGAGGTGGGGCTACCAGCACCCCGGCAGCTGCCACAGGCGGCGGTTTTACCTTTGGTACACCCAACCGCAATACTGAAGCTGCTGCTCCTGGCGGATTTTCGTTCGGCACCCCAAGCTCGACGAAGCCGGCTGATTCTACAACTGCCACAGTCAAGTCACCCTTTGGTACTTCAGAAAAGCATGAGTTTAATTTTGGAGGGATAAAGGTGTCCCCCCGCAAGCATAATGACAGTGCAAGGTAATAACTTATGCAGTGGTATAACTACTCTATAACGAGGGACACTAATATATTTGTCCGTGTGACTTAAAAATAAACCAAAAACTATATATTTTATGTCAAACGTATGCTGTCTGAAATTGATTTTACGGGGATTTACAAATAATTTATTACTAATAAAAAAATTCTATATACAACCGTCCTTTATTATTCCTTTGTTTTACAAACTCAAACACGCTTGAAATAGAGACACTTTTTACAATTGTTAAGCATATTTTATGTTTAGATCTGAGACAGAGTTGTATGAGAACGAGGATGAGGGAGAACATATTTACTTTGAACCCGTGGTTCCTCTTCCGGATAAGGTTATCCTTCATTGTTTTTAGATCTTTTACACTTTGTTTTTGTTCTATAGTGTAAAGTCGAATTTCCTTTATTTATATACATAAATCATTCTTTTAGACCCTTAAAACAAGGATGACAACATCTATGAGTGCGAAGCTTAACAAATCATTCTGACAACACAGACAAACGAACATTAAAAAATAAAGAGTAACAACGCATTTTATACCTATATACGGATAAACAATCCGTGATTTTCAACAAGACTTTACATTCTAAGTAACGTAGCTACAAATAAGCTAGGTTTTGTTCATATCTAACTCATTATTATTATATTATTTAAAATATTTATATTAATGGCTGCACTAAACAAGTATATAAGCGCTTTGTTTACAAAGGGGGGATGAGGGAGGGGGAGGAAAAATAGCCTAAAACCACCTATGAACCTTATTACTTAATAGAATATTAATTTGTATTTTATTTTCTCAAAAAAAAAGAAGCTTTATCCCATAATATTGTTGTTTTAATATTGAAGCTCTCCCAATATCTTAAAATTCATCAACAGATTCATTTAGGTTGAGGTTAAAACCGGAGAGGAAGACCTAACCACCCTGTACTCCCAACGTTCCAAACTTTTCCGCTATGTCGACAACGAATGGAAGGAGCGCGGCCTTGGCGACATCAAGATCCTAAGAGAGTCTACGGGCAAGATCCGCCTGCTGATGCGCAGAGAGCAGGTGCTGAAGATCTGTTTGAATCACTACATCACGCCGCAGATCATGTCCAACTTCAAGGAGAAGGACGCCAAGTCGTGGCGCTGGGCGGCGCCGGATTTCTCAGAGGGAGAACTTGAGGATATGATGTTTGCCATTAGGTATTTTGTTTTTGTTGTTCTAGTAACGCAGCTACTCTTTAATTTAGGTATGTCAGAACGTTCCCATATTCTTAAACATGTTTTCTTATCCTCAAAAAATAATAAACTGGCTTGGAACAGATTAATTATCTCTGTGTTAAATTTAAAGCCATTAGGTTTTTGTATTAATAGCGTAGCTACTCTTTAAGTTAGGTGTGTCAGTATGTCACTCTGAAATAAAATAGTAGGTCTTTTCCGCCTAAAAATTCCCAGCAAAGATGTAGCTGTTGATTTTGTTTTAAACAACTACACTAAACTGGTTGTATTTTCATGGTAAGTTTTTGAATAAGTTGCGTAGCTACTATATATTAATCATCTGTCAGTACGTCCTAAAATACTATTTTTTTTACCATCCCAAAAAAATTCTCTACAAAGATACTTTGTAGCTGTTGATTTGATTTTAACTTACGACATTGAACTGTTTGACAAACTCCCAGATGTTTGTATTAAAAAGCCAAAATTTCTCATGGATGTTTTTTTCCAGGTTTAAGACACCAGAAATTGCCAGCGAGTTCAAGAAAGCCTTGGACAATGCCGTTGATGGAGCTGTTATCATTCCCAGTCCAGGTATACATTGTTTATAGTGGCTGGCCAGGGATATTAAGGGATAAGACAATGGAAGATAAAGTGATGGGTTCCAGGACATACGCAGGAGTGTTAAAATATTAATTTAATTAAGTATTTCTGTACAGATTAGGTTAGGTTAAGATATGAATGTACAAATAAGCCCCCCGCAGGGGTTAGGCATTATAAAAACCTAAAAGAAGGTCTAAAATAGGCAGGGTTGTATATTCTACATGGGATCACCTGCTCAGGGGGAGGGGGGGGGGGGAAATAAAAAATAAGTGGTTGGAGGGAAAAAAAATGTAAAAATTAAGAAAACTGAAAACATTTTTTCCATTTCCCCCCCTCCTTGGTGAAAAAAACTTTAAAAAATGTGTGGTAGGAGGGATAAAATAAATAATATATGGAGTTCTTAAACTATTTTTCCATTTTCCCCCTACTTGGTGAGAAAAAACTAGGGGGGGAAGAAAAATAAAAAAATTTGTAGCAGGGGAAAAAAAATAAATCTTGTGCAGAATATACACCCCTGAAAATAGGTTAGGTTAGGTTAAGAGTCCACTCCTACGTTTGTCCACTCCTGCGTTTGTCATAGGACCAAGTGATGCACTTCCACATCGATGATCAACAAAAATACTACTTTTCTAAATTAAAATTATTGGTTGTAAGGTTTGAACACTGATAGTTCTGAATCAACCAATTAAGTAAAGAAATAGTTAAAAGGTTTGGGAGCCAACAAATTATATTTTTTAATTTAATGAATTTAATAACATTGATATATTTTTTGTTAGTAAATTACTAAAGAATTAAATGTTCAGGTAAAGAAACCAAGGCTGGCAGTCAGGTGCCAACCTCCAGCAAATCCAAGGAGGCAGAAAAACCCGCGAAAAAAGACTCCCCAACAACCACATCCGACGAGGAACTATTCAAGCTGACCGACTTCCGACCCCTATCACCCATTGACAAGGAACATGAACTGTCCTTTGATGGCCAGGGAATGAAGCTGAACAACGAGGATGATGCTAAGGACGTGGCCGATCGTATTCGCAACGAGAAGAACATGCATGTCCTTACCCTATCTGGTAATACTGTCGGAATCGAAGCAGCCAATGCCATCGGAAAAGCCCTTGAAAATCATCCCGAGTTTAGACGCGCCCACTGGAAGGATATGTTTACAGGCAGAATGAAGACTGAAATTCCACCCGCGCTGGTAAACCTGACCCGCGGTATCATGGTTGCCCAGGCCAGGCTGGTTGAGCTGGACTTGAGTGACAACGCCTTTGGTCCTGTTGGTATGGATGGCCTAGTTACCTTCCTCAAATCCCCCTCCTGTTTTACCCTTCAAGAGTTACGTTTTAATAACACTGGTTGCGGTGTGACTGGCGGGAAAATGTTGGCCAAACTCCTCAAGGAATGCTATAACCGTAGCGTTCAAGCCAACCACCCGCTTGCCCTTAAGGTATTCGTCCTGGGCCGATCACGCCAGGAGAACGAAGGAGCTGCGGCCCTGGCCGAAGTTTTTGGCATGATGGGCAGTCTGGAAGAAGTTGTTATGCCCCAAAATGGAATCTACTTTGAAGGTCTGACTGCTTTGGCCGATGCCTTCAGTAAAAACCCTAACCTGAAGATTCTTAACCTAAATGATAATACATTCACTGCAAAGGGCGCCAAGGCTATGGCCAAGGCGCTGAAGAAGCTGAACAACCTGGAGATACTGAATCTGGGCGACTGTCTGCTCAAGTCTGGGGGCGCGAAGCTGATTGCCAGGGCATTGAAGGGCCGTCATCCCAACCTGAAGGAGCTTATTCTGGATTCTAATGAGATTAGGATAGCTGGCGGCCTCGAGGTTCTAGAGGGCATTAAAGATAAGGTGATAACTTTTTTTTGTATATTTTAAAAAAAAAGAATTAAAATAATTCCTAGTAAATATTGAAACCTAGAGATCTTGCTATGAACGTTTGTACCAAGAAAAAAATTCTGAAAGATAAGATTGTTTTAACTTCTAAAATATCCTTTTCCAGAGGCAACGCTCCTAAAGGCTTCTAGGGTCAGATGAGGGAAGAAAAGATAAAACCTTTCCCCTGGAACTATGAAAAGCTTCAGTGTAAAGGAGAACAAATAGGTTCAGCGGTTCCACATACTCACATCCTGTTACTGTTATATAAGGATAAAACTATCATTACATTTTTTGATTTATAATAATCAATTTAAAATTGATATTTTCAGAACAACCTGATGAAGCTGAGTATGGATGCCAACTGTTTCGGAGAGGATGGAGAAGAGAAACTGCGCAGTAAAATGGCAGCCATGGGCAAGGTAAAGTACCTATATACAGACTGGCCAGAGTGTACGTTTTGTACGTTACGCATCGAATCTGTGTACGTTCTGGACGTTATTTTGATATGTGTACGTAACGTATTTTGAAATTTGTATTTTTGTACGTTTTACGTTTTTTTTTTAATAAGAATCAAATATTAGCAGAAAAGTAATTTGTATGTTTTTTACGAAAATTTTAACAAAAACTATAGGTGTATTATAAAAAATAAATTCAATAATATCTTAAATTTTCATAGAACAAAAATATGTAGGTAAAATATGTGATATATGTATGTTTTTAGAACTTATAGTTTAAATTTATGGATTTGAAATATGTGTTTTATAGATATAATTTAAAGAATTGAACAGAAAATGATATGCAGTTGACTAATTTCAAGTCTAAATGCACTTTGTGCAACTAACCTGTAATAGATTTTACAATAATTTTTTTCAAATTCTTTATATATCTACTTAGGTAAATTTTCCGAGATATCATATGGTGTTCAGTTTAGGATTAAGAAGTCTTATTTTTTGGTATCTTCAGTTTTTAAAGAATAAGAATCAAATATAAGTATAAAAGTATTTGTATATTTATTTGTATTTGTATAAAAAGTATTACGAAAATAGTATATTATCTGTAATACAAAGTAGAATGATGTCTGTCTGTCTGTTTATCCGTCAGTCTTTTAGAAGCTTAAGATCTCAGTAACCACTGAACCTATTAGGTTCTACTCTTCAGGGAATATTTTAAGGCTATTTTCTTGGGGGGTGGGACACTTAAAGCTTTTTACTTACTACTAGGATTAGCGGCTTCGCCCCTATCCTCTAGAGGATTTGTTCCCTCCTTCATAGGATCGTTTGTTCATAATTAGTAAAAAAACGAAAAAAAGATATTGTGATGATTTTTTTTCATTTAGGCCCCACCCAGCTTATTTACATTAGTTTACAAAAATAAATTAAGGGGTGGTTGTTTTCTTGGGGGGTTGGGTTTTCCACACTCCAAGAAAATAGCCTAAAGCCACCACAGGACCAGTAGATATATTCCCTGAAGAGTAGAACCGAATCTGTTCAGCTATTACCAAGATCTTAAGCTTCAGACAGACAGACATTGTTTTACTTTGTATTAAAGACTAGTATTTTCTGAGATCTTTAGCATTAGACAAAATAACCCTATATCCTATTACTAGCGGCTGCGCCCCTAGCATCTAGGGGCTATATATTCGAAGGAATATGAAATGTCAGAAAAATAGCCTAAAACCATACCCAGACTTATTTCTAAAAACGAATAGCCTAAAACCATCTCAGGGTATGTAAGAAGCTTTACTGTAAAGGAGAACCATATCGGTTCAGCGGTTAGCTAGATCTTTCGTTACAGACAAAAAAGCATAAAACACTTTATATATTAGGATATGTATAATCCTCTAAATCCTTTTTTTTCTGTAGCGAAGAATCTCGTTAACTGCTGAACCGACATGATCTGGGAGAGGTTGTAGGCTATTTTCTCTGTCCTTCCATATCCCTTCGAGAACCTGTATTCAAAATGGTAGAAAAATAGCCTAAAACCATCTCGGTAACTGAGTGAAGTTTCCCTGAAATTGAAATCAATCGGTTCAGAAGTAATGAAAATCTTAAGCATAAAAAAAAACTTACTACTTTATATAATAGGATATACTTAGTACGTAATAACAGGATGTATGTCTGTCTAATTGTTTGTTTGTACCGAAGGCTCTCTCTCAACCGATATGGTTCTCCTTTACAGGGTAGCTTCTTATAGGTTCTGGGAGAGGGTACAACCACCCTCCCAAGAGAAATCACTCTTAGAAAAAAATAACCACCCTTCCCCTATTTTTTCTTTCTTTTTAAAATTGAAAACAGAAATGGGGGTGGTCTAATCCACCCCCCCCCCCCCCTTCTCACTAGAAAAATTATTAGCGAAGCTACTCTATAAATACTTTCTCAGTCCGTTATGCCATCGGAGAAACGTGATTTTCTTGGCTCTTGTTTTTTGATTAAATAAGTTCACATCCTACATATTTTCATTGAGATTTACCTTTTGGTTGGGGTACCAGATCTATTCCTAGATTTTCAAGTTTTTGTGATTTTCTCGACTCCTATTCAAGATAGACGGCTAAAATTTTCAGGAAATAGATAGATTCACATTCTACATATTTTCAAAAAGTTTCTTTAAGGTTTGTCTATTTGTTGCAGTGCTAGATCGATTCCTAGATGTATAGGTTTTTATGATTTTCTCTACTCATTTTCTTGATGGATGGTTGTAATTTTCAGGGATTGTATAAGTTTTTATTCTCAATACTTCCATTTTGTTTCATTGAGATTTGATTATTGGTTGGGGGGCTGAATTTATTCCTAGATTTTCACGTTATTATATATTTTTAAAAAGGTTTTGTGATTTTTTTGAATAAGTTAAATGTTTTTTTTTATGACACTACTCTATGCCTAGTTTATTTATTTTCCCAGATTTCCATCCATAACTTTTGAGCTTAGCTACTTAAGGATGTTGTCATCCTTGTGTTTTACTTTTTATTTTTAAATAAAAAATATAAAATTGGGTGTTTGAATTCAACTCCCCCTTAATCAAGTTTCTCTAGAGGCCTCTAAGGGCGTAGTCGCTGGTCCTTATAATAGGATATACTTTGTACATAACTAGCGGCTTCGCCCCTAGCCTCTAGGGGCTTTGCCCCAAGAGGTGATCAAAAAAAGTGTAAGGTGAAATTCGTAAAAAAAAAAAAAAAAAGGACCAAGGAAATCTTCCACAAAGGAAATCTTCCACAAAGGAAATCTTCTACAAAAGAAATCTTCTACAAAGGACTAAGGATATCTCCTACAAAAAAAAGGACCAAGGATATCTCCTAAAAAAAATGGGGGGTTGATTTTTTTTGTTTTTTTGGGGGGTGGCCCCAAAAAATAGCTTAAAACCACCACAGGACCAATAGGTATATACCCTGAAGAGTAGAATCCAATCGGTTCAGTGGTTACCGAGATCTTAAGGGACAGACAGACAGACATCGTTCTACTTTGTATTATAGACTAGCGGCTACGCCCCTAGAAGCCTCTAGGGGCACTTAAGGAAGGAGGGGAAAAAGTCGACCTCATCCCATTTTAAATTTGAGTTTCAAAAGATTTAAAAAAAAAATTTCTTGTGGGGGAGGGGGGGTGAAGACACCCTCCCCAAAAATAGTTTAAAACCTTCCCAGGACCTTTAAGAAGCTTCACTGTAAAGGAGAACAATATCGGTTCAGCGGTTAGCGAGATCCTTCGGGACAGACAAAAAACGCTTACTACTTTATATTATAGGATAACAGGATGTCTGTTTATTTGTACCAAAGGATCTCGCTAACCGCTGAACCGATATGGTTCTCCTTAACAGGATAGCTTCTCATAGGTTCTTGGAAGTTTTATAACTATTTTGGGAAAGAGTATCACCATCCACCCTTCCTAGAGAAATCGACTTTAGAAAAAAATTACCTCCTCCCCCCAAAAAAGAACTTTAATTGCTCACTGATTTTTTATAGTTAAATTTTTCCAGATGTCTATATAAAACTTTAGAGCTTCGCTACTTATGTATGTTGTTATCCATGTTTTTTACTTATTCTTTTTAAATCTAAAATAAAAAAAATTGGGTTATTGAATTCAACCCTCCCCTTCTCAAGTGCCCCTAGAGGTGTTTAGGAGCGTAGGCGCTAGTTCTCTTTAATAAAGTAATAGGATATATTGTGTCTGTCAGTCCGCTATGGTTCTCCTTTACAGGTAGCCGATAGTAGACTTAAATGTTTTGATAATAGGTAACTAGGAAAATATAAACATCATTTTTATTAGGAATGTACGTTTTGTACGTTTTTTTACTTTTTTTATGTATGTAACGTATTTTTTTTGTGTACGTTTTGTACGTTTTTTATTTTCAAAATTGGCTGGCCAGTCTGTATATACTTTTTGATTCTTTTACGTAAAGTTGAAAAAAAAAATTTTTTGATAATTATTTACCTACTACTAACATTATTAATACTTGATCACGCAAAAGCTTCGCTTTTAATATACCTTGTTGTCAAAGGAATTAAAAATCTACATTTTTTTAATAAATGTTGTAGCGGTTATAGAGTTGCAACTATTTCTATATCTTAGGCCCGGGCAATTTTATCCTGTCCAAATTAACTATCTGTTAAGATAGACGGACGTATAGACATAACCTGATTCTAGAAAAGCTTCGCCTTTGAAATTCTTTTTAATCCTGTAAATGGAAGCATTTTCCTCTTTTATTTACATCTTTACTTGGCCAACTTGCAATTTTTCAGGAGTCCATACTTGCTGACATGGAGGACAATGAAGAACCTGATCTTGACGAGGAGGATCCTGACGTGTCATGTGATGAAGATGAGGCTCCTTCAGATGCTTCTGCTGCTGCTCCCAAGACCACTGGATCACTGTTTTCAGGTAAAAGCAGGGAGGGGACTTTAGACTATTAGTTATGCTAGTTCTCAAAGTTTAAATTCAGTTTTTCTTATTCTTTGACTTTAAAACTTTGTATACTACAATCACACAGAAGGGGTAATGTTGTCTCTCATCATAGTAAGTAACATCAATTTATCGTCCTTTTTCTTATCCCTTAAGATCCCATTGTAAAAGGAAGGGTCTATTATATCAAGTTATCTGTTACAAGATGGTTTAATGCTTTCATAAGAAACAATTAAGAATCAAATAAGGAAAAATACATCTAGTCCTGGGATCTTAAGGTATAAGACAATGTTAAACAAAATAACCTATTTTGGAAATCAAAAGGTAGTCTAATGTTATTTTGAGAAAATCCAGTCAGTCTGTCTGTTATGCTACATTTATTAATATGTAAAGGTTTCGGGATTATTCTTTATCCTTATTTTTTTCGTATTATCCTTTTGCCCTTCTATCCTTTTATGTTCACTGAACATTTTACTACTCTATAGCTCACTTTGCCGACTATAGATAATTTGTAAAATAGATAAATTGTTTTATTTATGGATTTTGTAACTTATTAGGGTAAAGCGGGGCGATCTCGGTTTTGAGGTGAAGTCGGTATTTTTTTGACCACCTTCATTAAATGACATTTTTCTCCATGTTCTAATCGACTGACAGAAAAAAACACAAAATCAAATTTGTTCCTTATTAAATTGCCTACAAAAAAGTATTAAAATGAAAAACGGTAAGTTGGACAAAAACTGGTAAGAGCTAGAGCTTAGATGTCTTCAGGGGACTTATTAAGAATCTTATAGCCTATAGGCTATCCATTTCCGTTTAAAACTTTAAAAAAGCTTGTATAGTTTTTTCTTAAATCGACTAAAAGTGAAGCGGGGCGAATTCGGTTTTTTCATTTTTTATACTAACTTTTTCAATTTTATATAAAAATATGAAATTTTCGAGAAAAAAAGTCAAATTTCTCGTACTTAAAAAAATTTATTTTTTTTTTGTAGAAAAAATTGTCCGATCTTCATAATTTTTTTTGTGAATGCTCTTTATTACATTTAGCAACTTTAACCTTTATGGCATGCTGTAATTAAATCAATATGTCATAGGTTTTTTGAAGCTGGAAAATCGACCACAGATTTTGCCAAACTTTTCTCTTTTTTTCAACTTGATTTTTTTAGGAAATTTTGCTAATAGAACTAATTTTTTTTTGGCCAAATCTATTCAAAATTGCCTGAATTTTAAGGATCAGGCCTTTAAAGTCATAAAAATTTATTTTTTCTAGTAGTATTTTTATGTTTTTTATCAAAAAAAATTTCGAAAAAAAAAGTCAAATTTCGCGTACTTCGGAAAAATTATTTTTTTTGGTAGAAAAAATTGACCTATCTTAATAAAATTTTTTGTGCATACTCTTTATTACATTTAGCAACTTTTACCTTTTGGGCATGCTGTAATAAAATCAATACGTCATCGATTTTTCGAAGCTTGAAAATGCCCTACCGACTTCGCCTCAAGGCGGGGCGAAGTCGGTGCCGTTTTAGAGATCAATTTTGACAAACTTCCCAAAGTCCTAGGTTTGCGTCCTTTTAGGACCTGATCGACTTTTCCGAGATCTTTCTACTGGTCTTGGTCCCATTTAAAAAAAATAATTTTTACGATTTGCAGGTTCAAAAAACCGAAAAAAACACAGAGTTCGCCCCGCTTTACCCTTCGATATAAAATAAATATTTAGAACTGTAATACCTAAATCATTCTTTATTGCTTTGATTTATAATTCTTTATTTCAGGATCTAGTAACGCGGGAACCGCTGCCAAAAACCTATTCGGCGGTGCAAGTAATACCGCTGCAACCCCAACCATCTTTGGAACACCAAAAGCTGAATCCAAATCTCTATTTGGCGGCGAAAAATCATCCACAAGCTCGCCTTTTTCATTCGGCGGCAAACCAGCAACGCCCACGAGCAACATATTCGGCGGAAAGACAGAATCGCCGAGTATTTTTGGTGGAGCTAAAACCGACTCTCCTAGTATTTTTGGCGGAGCAAATAACAATGCAGGTAATACATTTTTCTAGTAGCGCATTAAATCTAAAGGGATAGTTGCACGAAGTGCATTTAAAGAGTTAAGGTACTTAAAGTAGTGAACTTTTATGTGTCTTAGTAGAATATATTAGGCATGGGATAGATATGATTGTGAAGAATTTTTAACATTGACCTGACCGAACTTTTTTTATTTGACAATATCTAAAAAAGTTAAAGTGATTTGCCACATAAATTACATGAGAATGGTCTATTATTTCTAATATGTATACTGTATAGCCAAAACACAAGTGTTAAAGAATGAATATAGCTGCATAATTCACAAGAGTTATAAGAAAATTGAACAGGGGTTCCCCTTGCATTGGGGCAAGTTTTCTAAAGTTACTTAAAAAACACAAAAAATAACGTACGGTTCTTCATGGGACAGGTTTTCTATTGATATAACTTTAAACCGTCCGGTTTACTTATGATATACACATTATATCACACGGAAATACAAACTAACTAACCATACAATATAAACATTTAAATATATAACCAATAAAATACTCTTGTACCTAACTATTTTGTTGTATAAAAGTTCTATTAATTAGTAAATGCTACTACAGTTGTATTTTTGACAAAAAAATTATTGCCATATATAACATGTAAATAAGTTGGGCGTTATCCTCTTAGAAATTATTTTTTCAATTTTGTACCACCCCCCCCCCCCCAACCCCCCCCCCCCCCAACCCTCCGACTACCGACGAACAACTATTTTAGGTTAGGTTAGGTTTTAGGCTAGGAAGCCGAGCGCTGCGGCTAGGCAGGCAAGGGGGCCGAGCGCTGCGGCTAGGCAGGCTAGGGAGCCGAGCGCTGCGGCCAGAGTTCGCTGTCGGGGAGGGGGGTTGGGTACTCAAATTTTCAATATTAAAAAAAAACCTTCTAAGAGGATACCTAATACCATAAGTTGAAAATAAAAATGAAAAACTTTTTGAGGAAAATCCCGGGTCAAATCTTTTAATTTTAATCAATAACTTACTTTATATTATGCATTACTTCGTTAGGTATCTATTTTAGAAAAATCTTACAGTTCACAATATTTTTTTAATTGCACTTCGTGCAACTATCCCTTTAATGTCCGTATGTCTGACGAAAATCCATTTAAAGAATTAAAACTAATCATTTTAAGAATAATAAAATCGTATACATTTAGGATCTGTTTTTGGCGGAAGTACACCTAAAACTGGCGGTAGCCTATTTGGCGGAAACGCCAACACAAGCACCAGCATTTTCATCAGCACCGGCAGTTCACCCGCTGCCTCCGGCTCAATATTTGGCGGCACTGCAAAAACCACCACAACAAGTTCACCTTTCGGCGGAAGCGGCACCATTTTTGGCGGTGCCAAGTCAACAGCTGATGTGACGTCATCTACAAGTATTTTTGGCGCCAAGTCTGAAACTGGTTCCAGTATTTTTGGCGCCAAAAGTGAGTCTGGATCAAGTCTGTTTGGCAAGTCAACTACAAGTTCTCCAGGTTAGACAGCAAATGTTACTTAAGATATCTTAAATGGCTCAAATATTAAATATATGTACGATGTTACTAGAATTTATTGTTGAAACTGATTTGTTTATAGTAGTTGTGGTATTCTATAAATATTCTATAACTTGTTAAATCTTAGGTTTTTTATTAGCTAGGATTTTAAGAACCTTTCCTTATACTAGATACTTTGCCCCTAGCCTTTAAGGAAGTAAGAAATCGCATAAACTACCACAAGACATTTTTACGGCTTCTTTAAAAAGCACAACTAATTTTGACCAATTTTTTCCAAGATCTTTAAATTTAGACTACAAATCTTTACCACTGTAAATATTTTTTTAGGAACCCTGTTTGGAAAACCAGTGAGCAGCGGTAGTGCTGACTCCAGCTCGGGACCCGCCTTCCTGTCTAACCAGGATTCGGCGGCCACTTTCGGTGCCCTGGCCTCGTCGGGAGCCTCCATCTTTGGCGGACAGGCAGGAGTTCTCTTAACTTTTACATTTTTATGAAAAATTTTGGTTGTTTTTTTATTAAGAGAAGCTACCTACTCTATAATATCATATGTCTGTCTCTGTCTGTAACGCAACAGGGGGACATGGCAACTGAATATTTGCTCTAGAACTAACATTGACCGTCTATGATTTTTATGCGCTTTGCTTTTTTGTCATCCTTGTTATAATCCAATGATTGAAGGACATACTTTCCCCCAATTTTCATGAAAAGGATGAACAAAAAAATAAATATAATATGATTTTTGAATTATTTCAATTTGGAAAGGCAAACTTTTGACGTATTTTAAAATCTGAAAATGCCACAAAGCTAAGATAACCTGTGTTGACTAGACTGGGGACCAGAAAACTTCTGGATCACCTTTCTCTACAGCTGGCAATGTTCTGTTCTCCAGAAGTGCAAACAAGACTGGCGGAGATGATGATGATGAGGTAAGTGTTAATAAGCTTTGCGGATAAGACAATTATTGGTGGTGAAACTTATCTTGTTCTCTTTTACAGTAAGCTTTTTTATAGTTCCATGGAAAGATTATAACTATTTCTGGGAAGTACCTCCAAGCTTCAAGATAAATCACTAAGAGAAAAAATACACACCAAAAAAACTATCATGATAATGTGAGTAAAAAAAGACCTGGAGTTTGAATGTTGAAATCTTTGGTATTTTTGATGCTTTTTCTCAACGTGCCTATCGAGCGTTGACACATTCCCCATCTCTCCTATTTTTTTAATTAAATAAAAGAGGTTTGAGGATGTAGTACATTTTTTAATGCCTAACTCTTGCGGGAAACCTAGAAATTAATCTGACCTGAACTAAAGTTAAACTAACTCCGACCCCCTCTACTCTCATTTTTTTTATAGAGGAGGGTTCTGTGTTCGACAAAACACATGGAGGGATATTGCCACAGATTTTATTTATTTAACACAATTTTGATATATTCAACATTTTATTTTGCAGGTTGATGAAAATGAGCATGACCCTCACTTTGAGCCCATAGTCCCGCTACCAGAACTTGTCCAAGTCAAAACTGGAGAGGAGGACGAACAGGTAAAGTGATACCTATGAAAAAAACCTACCTTTTAAAAAGCGAAGCTTTTATATATTTGTGGTCAGTCCGTCCGTTAGTCTGGAACGGATAGCTTTTTTGGGGGTTAATTTAGGAATGTTAGAATTATCCTATCGATTTCAAACGTTGCATTTTGATTAAATTTAGAAATCGTACCAACTCTTTTAGCGTTTCCAGAATGTCCGAACGTCAATTTTAAACATGTTGGCTTTTAACTTTTTTAACAAAATTAAGGGCTGACACTCGTTAAGTTCTATGTCGATTTTTTAAGGATGTTGTCATCTTTGTTTTTATGATTTTCATATTTCTGTGTTTAGGTGTTATTCAAGCACCGTGCGAAGGTTTACCGTCATGACGATAAGACCAAGGAGTGGAAGGAGCGGGGTGTGGGGGATATCAAGGTGCTCCACAATCCTGCCAGAAACACCTACAGGCTGCTCCTGCGTAGAGAGCAAGTTCACAAGGTTGGAATCTTCGCTTTATTATTTGAGATTGAGAATAGATTAAAAGTCTAGATGGTCACTAAGACACAGTATCTATTAATCTAATCTGTAATCTTCTAAAGAAACTTCTAGCAGACGAAGATTTTTGTTTATTTATAGACTTATTATATAAATCATTATACTAAATTAACAGGATGTTTGTCAGTGTGTCAGTACCGAAGGATCTCGCTCGGGTTCTCCTTAACAGGGTAGATTCTCATAGGTCCCGGGAAGGTTTTTAACCATTTTGGGGGAGGGTACCACCACCCTCCCAAGAGAAATCACAAGAAATCAAAATTTTTTTACGTTTCTCGATTTTAGAAAGAGAGTTCAACGCAAACATAAATGTCAAACGCAACATAGACATATTTTAAATAGGTATAAAAAAAAAACAAATTAAAGTGACACTAGAGGCCTCTATGGGCGTATCCGCTAGGAAATAGAAAATAAAGGCCCTTTTGTACCTAAATGTGGTCTTATAACCAATACTAGCTGGGGTTGGACTGTTCCACCACTGTTTTTCTCATTTGTTTCAACTAAGGGACTTACCACATTTTGTTTTTATTAGGGTTGGGCCGGATATCCGGTGTGGCCGGATATCCGGCCGGATAGTTTCAATATCCGGATATCCGGTGTGGCCGGATATCCGGCCGGATAGTTTCAATATCCGGTATGGCCGGATATCCGGCCGGATAGTTTCAATATCCGGTATCCGGATATCCGGTGTGGCCGGATATCCGGCCGGATAGTTTCAATATCCGGTATCCGGATATCCGGTGTGTCCGGATATCCGGCCGGATAATTTCAATATCCGGTATCCGGCCGGATATCCGGCCACACCGGATATCCGGCCCAACCCTAGTTTTTATTAATGTCAAATTTGTCTTTTCAACAATAATAAATATTTTCCAGCAAAGCATTAAGGGAAGATCAATTTGCCTAACAATTGAAATAATATCATTTAAACACGAACTTGTAAGAGTATTTATTTCTCCTAATTTTAGAATCTGAACAATTTTGAAACGAAACTCGTTAACAAATTACTGTATTTATTAGTAATATTATTTTTGATTCTGTAGATTCTATATTATTAACTGTATCTGTCCTTATGTCTGTCATATTCCCATATTTGTAGGTTGCATTGAACCACCTAATCACCTCAAGCCTCGAGATGAGTCCCATGAAGAATAGTGAGAACGCGCTGTGTTGGTATGCCACAGACTACAGCGAGGGTAATGACAAGGGCGAAGTTTCCCTGCTCGCTTGCAGGTATGTATAGGAAAATATAGCAGTTTCCCTAAACATTTCTAGTCGAGCGCAGATACCCCATCCACTTAATTTTCTGTCAAGAGTGTATATTCTGCAAAATTGACCCTGCTTTTGTTTGCTTGTTTATCACTTTAAGTTGGGTTATGTTACTTTGGGAGCCAAGTAGCCTAGTTAATAAAAAGGAAGGGGGGGGAGGATGTCAGTGCTCGATAAGCGCTTTTAGGGAAAGCACAAAAAATATATTATGCACCTACCATACAAGTAAAAAGATAGATATTATTTCAATTTTTTGTACTACAATTTCGACCAAGATATATTATATAGCTTATTTGTTTTATAATTATCACTTTAAACTTTTTAATATCCTATTGTAAACAAGGAAGATTCGTTTGTACATTTTAGTTATAAAGTAGTTGCTTTCTTTAAAAGACAGATTAAAAAAATATTAAAAATAATCGTTTTTTAAGATTCAAGACGAAAGCAACCGCCGATGAGTTTAAAGCCAAGGTGCTGGAGTGCCAGGCCGCGTTGTCCAGCGGTAACAAGGTCACTGTGGCGGATAATGCCGTTGGAGAGGAGAGTGAAAAAGGTAATGTCATCAGTAATCATTACTTGCAAAGCTTCTCTGAAAATACCATATTATGCAGTACGTGTGTCTGTACATTGTAACATGTTAACAACAGGCATCCAATTTACTTTGTTGCCATGGAAGATAA
Source organism: Acartia tonsa (assembly GCF_053477335.1). Classification (NCBI taxonomy): domain Eukaryota; kingdom Metazoa; phylum Arthropoda; class Copepoda; order Calanoida; family Acartiidae; genus Acartia; species Acartia tonsa. The sequence continues at coordinate 41,346,823 of NC_137266.1, forward strand.
TTTTCAACATTATGTAAGCAATAGCATATTTAGGCATTAAGCTAATAAGCATTTAACAACATAAAATTGTCTTTGTTTTGTACTAAATGATTTTTTGATATTGCATAATATCCTTTGACTCACTAGCGGTAGCGCCCCTAGAGGTTTCTAGGAGAGCTTTGGAGGGTTGATTTTCGATTTTTTTTTTTTTCTTTAGGGTTATTTTCTATTGGTGATTTCTCTTGTTGGGACAAAGAAACCCAAACATATTTAAAAATTATCCACGGACCTTATATAAGCTTCACCGTAAAAGAGAACTTTATCGGTCTAGCGGTTGGCGATATCTTCACTTTACACACACACACTAAAGACATCCTGCTACTTATATTTAAGGAAATATAATTTTCATTATTTTAGGAAGTAGCATCCCTGTGATAGCTACTGGAGCCAATGCTATTCCTCTTGGAGGAGGAGGAGGAGCTACTGCTGAGGACCAGGAAGATGAAGGTAGGAATTATCTAATAAAAAAATCAAGAATGTACAAAGTGAGTTAAAGAATATATTTATAATAGAAATCTTTACAAAAAAAATTATCTGTGTGGGTATCTTTGATAGCAGATAAAATTGCAAATGAAAATCTTCAATTGAATAGAGAAAATTAAATTATAGTTATTTATCGTATCATAGACAGCTTGCCGCGGATATCAAAACGAAAATTTATAAGATTGAAACCAGATTTGTAAGCCCGGCCCTAGATGCCAACAAAACTGGTATTAATTTTTTAATTTTTATTTTAATATTCGTCAAAATTGTCTGTTTATATTTTTTCAGTACGACTGAGAACGTTCTAATCCAGCGGATATTAATTGGCTCTGAAGCCATACTGGAATAGTAATTGAAATTAAATACTCTTTATTTTAAGGAGAAGATGGAGAGGATGAATATGACGAGACCAGGGAGGAGGATGAGATGTTCACTGGCGAGGGAGACCTCAAGTTCAAGGAGGATGGAGGACAGTGGTCAGACAGCTGTAGAGTTTTCATCAGGTTAGATAGATAGATAGATAGATAGATTGATAGATAGATAGATAGATAGATAGATAGATAGATAGATAGATAGATAGATAGATAGATAGATAGATAGATAGATAGATAGATAGATAGATAGATAGATAGATAGATAGATAGATAGATAGATAGATAGATAGATAGATAGATAGATAGATAGATAGATAGATAGATAGATAGATAGATAGATAGATAGATAGATAGATAGATAGATAGATAGATAGATAGATAGATAGATAGATAGATAGATAGATAGATAGATAGATAGATAGATAGATAGATAGATAGATACATAGATAGATAGATACATAGATACATAGATACATAGATACATAGATACATAGATACATAGATACATAGATACATAGATACATAGATACATAGATACATAGATACATAGATACATAGATACATAGATACATAGATACATAGATACATAGATACATAGATACATAGATACATAGATACATAGATAGATAGATAGATAGATAGATAGATAGATAGATAGATAGATAGATAGATAGATAGATAGATAGATAGATAGATAGATAGATAGATAGATAGATAGATAGATAGATAGATAGATAGATAGATAGATAGATAGATAGATAGATAGATAGATAGATAGATAGATAGATAGATAGATAGATAGATAGATAGATAGATAGATAGATAGATAGATAGATAGATAGATAGATAGATAGATAGATAGATAGATAGATAGATAGATAGATAGATAGATAAATAGATAAATAGATAAATAGATAAATAGATAAATAGATAAATAGATAAATAGATAAATAGATAAATAGATAAATAGATAAATAGATAGATAGATAGATAGATAGATAGATAGATAGATAGATAGATAGATAGATAGATAGATAGATAGATAGATAGATAGATAGATAGATAGATAGATAGATAGATAGATAGATAGATAGATAGATAGATAGATAGATAGATAGATAGATAGATAGATAGATAGATAGATAGATAGATAGATAGATAGATAGATAGATAGATAGATAGATAGATAGATAGATAGATAGATAGATAGATAGATAGATAGATAGATAGATAGATAGATAGATAGATAGATAAATAGATAAATAGATAAATAGATAAATAGATAAATAGATAAATAGATAAATAGATAAATAGATAAATAGATAGATAGATAGATAGATAGATAGATAGATAGATAGATAGATAGATAGATAGATAGATAGATAGATAGATAGATAGATAGATAGATAGATAGATAGATAGATAGATAGATAGATAGATAGATAGATAGATAGATAGATAGATAGATAGATAGATAGATAGATAGATAGATAGATAGATAGATAGATAGATAGATAGACAGACAGACAAACAAGGGGGGGGGAAGTTTGTACAGTTATAGGAAATGAAATTCAGTACCAAATTTTGCCCTGGCCGTTTGGGCTTGTTTTTATAGTTATCAACCTAATTCTTTTTGTAAGCGCTCTTATATGATTGGATCTACCTGTAAAACTTTAAAACTTGAATTTTGGGACTTTCCCTTAAAGGGGCTAGTGGAGCAAAAGACCCCCAAACACTAAAATTTTAAGTTCTGAGCCTATTTTCAGAGATATTGTGACGATTTTTTTAATGAAAACACTTTAACAAAACTGAACTAAGTAGCCAATACAAATTTCCTTTTGGGACTTTCCTTCTAGGGGCTAGTGGAGCAAAAGGCCCCCCAAACACTAAAATTTTATGTTCTGAGCCTATTTTCAGAGATATTGAGATGATTTTTTTTATGAAAACTATTTTCACAAAACCAAACTAAGTAGCCATTACAAATTTCATTTTGGGACTTTCCCTTAAAGGGGCTAGTGGAGCAAAAGACCCCCAAACACTAAAATTTTAAATTCTGAGCCTATTTTCAGAGATATTGAGACGATTTTTTTAATGAAAACACTTTTTAACAAAACCAAACTAAGTAGCCAATACAAATTTCATTTTGGGACTTTCCTTCTAGGGGCTAGTGGAGCAAAAGGCCCCCCAAACACTAAAATTTTATGTTCTGAGCCTATTTTCAGAGATATTGAGATGATTTTTTTTATGAAAACTTTTTTCACAAAACCAAACTAAGTAGCCATTACAAATTTCATTTTGGGACTTTCCCTTAAAGGGGCTAGTGGAGCAAAAGACCCCCAAACACTAAAATTTTAAATTCTGAGCCTATTTTCAGAGATATTGAGACGATTTTTTTAATGAAAACACTTTTTAACAAAACCAAACTAAGTAGACAATACAAATTTCATTTTGGGACTTTCCTTCTAGGGGCTAGTGGAGCAAAAGGCCCCCCAAACACTAAAATTTTAAGTTCTGAGCCTATTTTTAGAGATATTGAGATGATTTTTTAAAATGTAAATATTTTTAACAAAACCGAACTAAGTAGCCATTACAAATTTCATTTTGGGACTTTCCTTCTGGGGGCTAGTTGAGTAAAAGACCCCCCAAACACTAAAATTTTAAGTTCTAAGCCTATTTTTTGAGATATGAGATGATTTTTTTAATGAAAACATTTTTAACAAAACCGAATTAAGGAACCATTACCTACAGATTTTATTTTGGGACTTTCCTTCTAGGGACTAGTGGAGCAAAAGGCCCCCCAAACACTGAAATTTTAAGTTCTGAGCCTATTTTAAGAGATAGGAGATGATTTTTTTAATGAAAACATTTTTAACAAAACCGAATTAAGGAACCATTACAGATTTTATTTTGAGACTTTCCTTCTAGGGACTAGTGGAGCAAAAGGCCCCCCAAACACTGAAATTTTAAGTTCTGAGCCTATTTTGAGAGATATTGAGACGATTTTTTTAATAAAAATATTTTTAAAGAAACCAAACTAAGTAGCCAATACAAATTTCATTTTGGGACTTTCCTTCTAGGGACTAGTGGAGCAAAAGGCCCCCAAACACTAAAATTTTAAGTTCTGAGCCTTTTTTTAGAGATATTGAGATGATTTTTTTAAATGAAAATATTTTTAACAAAACCGAACTAAGTAGCCATTGCAAATTTTATTTTGGGACTTTCCTTCTAGGGACTAGTGGAGCAAAAGACCCCCAAACACTAAAATTTTAAGTTCTGAGCTTATTTTTAAAGATATTATGGCTGATTTTTTAATGAAATTTCTTTTCAAATAACTGAAATAAATAATCAGAAGATAAAATTTTAGTGTTTGGAGGTCTTTTGCTCCACTAGCCCCTGGAAGGAAAGTTCCAAAATGAAATTTGTATTGGCTACTTAGTTCGGTTTTGTTAAAAATGTTTTCATTAAAAAAATCATTTCAATATCTCTGAAAGTAGGCTCAGAACTTAAAATTTTAGTGTTTTGGGGTCTTTTGCTCCACTATTCCCTAGAAGAAAAGTCCCAAAATGAAATTTGTAATGGCGACTTAGTTCGGTTTTGTTAAAAATGCTTTTATTAAAAAAAATCGTCTCAATATCTCTAAAAATAGGCTCAGAACTTAAAATTTCAGTGTTTGGGGGGTCTTTTGCTCCACTAGCCCATAGAAGGAAAGTCCCAAAATGAAATTTGTATTGGCTACTTAGTTCGGTTTTGTTAAAAACGTTTTCATTAAAAAAATCGTCTCAATATCTCTGAAAATAGGCTCAGAACTTAAAATTTTAGTGTTTGGGGGTCTTTTGCTCAACTAGCCCCTAGAAGGAAAGTCCCAAAATGAAATTTGTAATGTCTACTTATTTCGGTTTGGTTAAAAATATTTTCATATTAAAATATCATCTCAATATCTTTGAAAATAGGCTCAAAACTTAAAATTTTAGTGTTTGGGGGTCTTTTGCTCCACTAGCCCCTAGAAGGAAAGTCCCAAAATGAAATTTGTAATGGCTACTTAGTTCGGTTTTGTTAAAAATATTTTCATTTTAAAAAATCATCTCAATATCTCTAAAAATAGGCTCAGAACTTAAAAATTTAGTGTTTGGGGGGCCTTTTGCTCCACTAGCCCCTAGAAGGAAAGTCCCAAAATGAAATTTGTAATGGCTACTTAGTTTGGTTTTGTTAAAAAGTGTTTTCATTAAAAAAATCGTCTCAATATCTCTGAAAATAGGCTCAGAACTTAAAATTTTAGTGTTAGGGGGTCTTTTGCTCCACTAGCCCCTTTAAGGGAAAGTCCCAAAATGAAATTTGTAATGGCTACTTAGTTCGGTTTTGTGAAAAAAGTTTTCATAAAAAAAATCATCTCAATATCTCTGAAAATAGGCTCAGAACTTAAAATTTTAGTGTTTGGGGGGTCTTTTGCTCCACTAGCTTCTTTAAGGGAAAGTCCCAAAATGAAATTTGTAATGGCTACTTAGGTCGGTTTTGTGAAAAAAGTTTGCATTAAAAAAATTGTCTCAATATCTCTGAAAATAGGCTCAGAACTTAAAATTTTAGTGTTTGGGGGGCCTTTTGCTCCACTAGCCCCTAGAAGGAAAGTCCCAAAATGAAATTTGTATTGGCTATTTAGTTCGGTTTTGTTAAAAAGTGTTTTCACTAAAAAAATCGTCTCAATATCTCAGAAAATAGACTCAGAACTTAAAATTTTAGTGTTTGGGGGTCTTTTGCTCCACTAGCCCCTTTAAGGGAAAGTCCAAAATTCAATTTTTAAAGTTTTACAGGTAGATCCAATCATATAAGAGCGCTTACAAAAAGAATTAGGTTGATAACTATAAAAACAAGCCCAAACGGCCAGGGCAAAATTTGGTACTGAATTTCATTTCCTATAACTGTACAAACTTCCCCCCCCCCCCCTTATCAATAATTTCATAATGGCTACATGATACCTTATGACTTTTTTCACTGCATGAAAACTGTTTATTAGTCTTTAGTGAACTTTGGATGTCTTTTTAATGAATTTATTAAAACTTTCTAAAGGGGTGCAATGAGTTATAAATACTTTTTTAGGATTGTGTATGATGAGGATCTGTATGGTGCCCGCATAGTAGCACGTGATGTAGACGCAGAGGAAGAGGATCTGGACCTCTGTGATCATCTTATTGCCATTCAAACAAAGTAAGTACAATCATGAATGGAAGTTGGCTCATAAAAATTTGTTTTTTTAATTGAATTTTGATTGATTGGGTTCCAAACTAGAAGCGCTAAAACTTTTTAACCAATAACTTTGACAACAGTGTAAAACAAAAAAATAATTTCTCTACATATATCAAAAATGAATTTATGATATTCTGAACGGTCCGTTTTTAGCTAAAATTAATCGAATTATTTTTACTAAGGTATCATAGGCAGCTTTTTGTCACTTACAACTCATTTTGTCCATTTGCTCCTATAACTTTTTTCGTGCTCATTGATGTTATCATCCTTATTTCAGTCTTGATGACAAGTTAAGCTGGACAGGTTTGGATTATTCTGACGGAACCCCTGTGAAAAAATCCTTTAAGATAAAGTTTGACACCGCGGATATGGAGAAAGACTTCAAGGATGTTTTTGCCCAGGGCAAGGTTAGTTATTCAAAATTATCATAATAAAGTAACAGGATGTCTGTCTGTCTGTATGTGGATCATAGATCATAGACAATATTCTGTGTTTTATTGAACTTCTCAGTCTGTCTGTTTGTTTGTTTGTTTGTCTCTACCGAAAGATCTCTCTAACCGCTGAACCTATATGGTTCTACTTTACAAGGTAGCTTCTCACTCATAGATCATGGGAAGGTTTTTTATTTATTTTGGGGGAGGTTACTACTACTTCCCCAAGAAAAATCGCCACTAGAAAAAAATTAACCCCCCCACAAGAAAAAAGTTGTATCGGATATGTTGACAGGAGAAAAATTTAAGTTAATTTAGGTTGCTAATTATTAGGGGATGAGGCTAAAGAAATGGATGGTTGTATCGTTATTTTAGCCAGCTGCAAGTATCACTTTATTCGACTCCATGAAACTCCGGTAAATCCAAGTAACTATATATTGAGTTTTTAGGATTTTGCTGATCAATGCGGGATCACTGAGACACGTGACGAGGAAATTGATCCTGAACAACTTGTCTATGGAGTAGGAGGTGATGAGTAGGAGGTTGGTCAATAACATTAGCCGGATCATGGTAAGAAAACGAAGTAGCGGGTTTCGTCGTATTTTCACAGTAGCAGTTATCCGATTTCTAGCCCCTGCAGGGAGCTCTAATCTATCAAAAGGTACTGTAAAAATACGACGAAATCTGCTACTTCGTTTTCTTTCCATAATCCCATTAGCTTGGGGACAAAATATTAATACAGACAACAAACCCTATTGATTGCACGACCTTTGTAACAATGTGGTAATTGGCTGTGGCTGAGGTATAATATTATGATTTTCTCTCTCTTAAGTAGATTTAAACCTGCTCTGAGATTTTAGTCGACAAATAAAACGTTCAAATTTTCATCTTGGTCTAAAATAGGCAGGGTGTCTGTATCAAAAGATCTTACTAACTAATCGGATTATGTTTTTTTGGGAACTTGAAATAGGTTTTCTTTTTATATGGAGTGTTTTAAGCTAATAACCCTAACCCACCAAAAAAATATTTTAACTTAATACGCTACTTTTTGGAGCTAATTAACTTTTTATGTATCATCAGTTTGAAATAGTTTAAATTAACCTTATTCTAATAATTATTTTTTTCAAGATATTCGAAGCTGCGACCCACAACTGACTGAACAGTTTAAACAATTCTTCACTCAAACTTTTAAAAAATAATTAGAATATAAATGGGTAGTTATTAATCCAACTATCTATCTAGTGTGTATTCACTTTCGCAGAATAGCAAAAAAATTAAAAGAAAAAAATGCGACTCTAATCAATTGATAATTTGATACTATGGTTGGGCCGGATATCCGGCTATTTTCTATATATTGACATCCGGCTGATTTCTTATGCCGGAAATCCGGTAATTTGCCGGTTATCGAACGTTGGCCAGATATCCGGCTCAACCCTACTTGATACAGTTGCGTTAGTGAATGCACAATCACATTCTATAAATTATAATCAGACAAAATTCAGGGATAACGGTATAGAGCATCTTTATTTTTATGTATATTTTGTTGGGGTAAAATGACCCTGTTTTTGGCTGTTTTATAAAAGGTTAAATTGAACATATTTAACTTTTTTAGAGTTTTAAAAGATGTAAAATCCTCTTATCCCTGAAAAATTAGTTTTAATCTAATGTATTTAATTATCTTTATATCCCTGTGTTTTTAAAATCATTATTTTTAAATCAAATTGTGATGAAAATTATTTTTTTTGCTCTGAAAAATAAACCTTTATCTTTTCTAATTATTTTTGTTGTATTAAAAGTGAAGCTTTTCTAACATTAAGGTCGGTCCGTCCGTGCGTACGTGTTTGTAGCTGTTTGTATGTTATAATTAATCTATTCCTCTTATTTTTGGAATACTAATTCTATTAAATCAAGGTACAATGTCATAAATAAAGCATCTCTATAATCAATTCTCAAAATTTAAGTATGTTCTTAAGAAGTGTAATGTATTTAAGCAGTTTTGCAAAATATATATACTTACAATTTTGTTTCGACTTGTAAATTAATACTCTGCTTATTCAGTTCTGACACTCTACAAGTGTTAATGTTCGTTCGTCCTGCAATTTCAGAGCTTGGCTTTAATGGATGTTGTCATAGTACAAATAGGATTTTTCCATTTGAAGAAGGAAGGGATGGTAAAATAAATGGCCTGAAACCATCCGGTGACCTATTCGATCCTCCCCTCTAGGATGGAACTAGTCGACAAGAACTAAATAAAAGTATCCAAAGGTTTTTAATTTGGGCACAAGATTATTTTAGAGCCCAATATCCCATCCCTCCCTGCAGCGTTGCGGAGCCGTTTGATTTTGGTGCGGTTCCGGCTCCGCGGAGCCGTCTGTGATGATGGCGGCTCCGACCTAAAATCAAGAATAACTCGACATATTTTTTCCCCACGTCTATTTTTGACTTTTAAAGGTTTTAAAAGTTCAATTTTTGATAAAAAATGGACTTGAAAAGGATCATTTGCACATGACAAAACAGAGTTACGAAATTATAATTTATAAACAATCTCTTTGTTTATCTAGTCGGGAGCCGTTTTTTAACGAAAATTACGGCTCCAGCCAAATGTGGCGGCTCCGCAACACTGCCTCCCTGACTCAATTTAGTGGAACTATTATGCGGCTGCTTTAACAAAAATAAATAATTCATATTTGTTTATGTAAAGTGGAAATTTTAGAGGGAAAAAGATTTAGTATCTGTTTATAATTTAAACAATATTACGGTGTTGTGACAATTAGACAAATTTTATACATTAAAGTTACATAATGTTTTCTATCTCGAAAACGGCCATTAGTATCATAAAAAGTTCTTAGCGAAGCCACTCTTAAATTCAGGTATATCAGTACGTCCCTTAATCGAGTATAAAGACTCCACACAGTTTTTGTACTTTCATAACTTTTCCCATTAAAATTGTTTGATTATTGTTGATGTTATGAAATATCTATTTATGGCATTATACTTAACTTATTTATCAAATAATTTTTAAAATTACTTTTTAGCACTGTTTCCAATAATTTATCAAAAATACCCAATCCAAGCGTCCAACTTGGACTTTTTAAGAAATTAAATTTGTTGAATTTTTCAAACACCGTGAATAATTTTTTTGTGAGGGAAATTATCGGGATTTTTGAGTGTTCGTTCACGAAGCAGAGAAAAATGTTCTTAAAGAAAGGAAATTTATGCACCCGCCCTTCTATGAAGGTGTCGGGTTTGAGTCCTACTTCGTATTTTGGCAATAGGCAGGGAAAAGGGAATGTTATTCTAAAAAACAATTCTAAAAGGAAAATTTCCCCACAACCCCCTTCTTACCCAACCCTCTTCAGTTGCATAAAAAAAAACAAGATATACCCCCCCACCTTGCTTCCAAAGGTTTCGTGATTTTTTGTAGAATTGATTGATAGAACAGCTAGGCCTGGACAATAGGAGAATCATAAATAGGCAAAACATAAAGAAATTCCTAGGGAGGGTTTGGCAAATTGGACTGTGTAAATAACACTGGAACGTTGGGTACTTTAAAAGCAATATGCTAGCAGTCGAAAAGGTTATTCGCGGCTTGGTTCAGATAGTTGTCTGGATTAAACATCTATATGATAAATTCACTGAGTAAAAAGTCTTTGATACTTCCCAGCTGTTTATTGAAATATATTTCGGTGGACATTGCACCCTCATCAGTCTAAATGACATAAATACTTATAGATTTATTGTCCACACTGACCTAAACCTTGATTTGTTGGTGGAATTTGACATTGTATAAACCTAACTTTTTCCAATACTCGTGTACCAATCCGTGAACTTTTCTAAGACAAATATTATATAAAACTGGGAAATCCCGAGGCATAAAAACCCACACATGGGTAACAAGGACAATAATGCCAAAAAGAAGCACAGCAATGACATGAAGCAAGGATGACATCATCCATAAGTAGTGCAGCACAAAAAAATCAATGAGTAACTATATAAAGTGTCTCAAAAATCAGACATGTGACGTCATAAAAATTAGTGAGAAGTGGGAAAGAAACCCCTAAAAAAGAGATGGATAATCCCTCATTTTTGAGACACTTTGTAAAGTTACATCATTGATTGAAAAACGGACAATGTAAGTTATAGAGTACTAGCGGCTTCGTTCCTAGCCTCTAGGGGCTTTGCCCCAAGAGGTGATCAAAAAAAATTTAAGGCAAAATTCGTAAAAGGACCAGGGAAATCTTAAGCACAAAAAAAAGAACCAAGGAAATCTTCAGCAAAAAAAAAGAAAAAAAAGGGGGGGGGATCTTTTGTTATTTTAGGGGGTAGGGGGTGTCCCAACCCCTAAAATAATTGCCTAAAACCACCACAGGACCAGTAGGTATATACCCTAAAGAGTAGAATCCAATTAATTCAGTGGTTACTGAGATCTTAAGCTTCAGACGGACGGACGGACGGACAGACATCATTCTACTTTGTATTATAGATATGTTCATGGTTTAAAAAACTGAAGTAAAGTATATACGTCTTTTAAAGAATAACTGACAAACTAACTGACCAAGTTGTATGTTATATACTTGATGCTCCTTGCTATATGAATCTTCTCTGACAATTTCGGATATCTATCTTCAATGATAGCCGATTTCCCCCATTAGCATGACTGACTGACTGATAGACAAAGATAGGTATAGAGTAGCTTCGATACTAAAAAAAGAATTAATTGTTTCTTCGCCACATGTTATAAAGCAAGGAAATAGCAACTGAGAAAATTCTTGCCTTTATTAACATACTAGCGGCTTCTCCCCTAGCCTCTAGGGGCTTTGTCCCAAGAGGTATAATTAAATCTTTTATTACCTGGAGATGCCCCCACTCCACCACTATTTTAAATACCTAATTTAAAAAAAAATTGGTGGGGTGATTTTTTTTTTTTTTTTGGGGGGGGGGTGTCCCACCCCCCAAGAAAATAGCATAAACCAACCAAAGACCAGTAAGTATATTCCCTGAAGAGTAGAATCCGATCGGTTCAGTGGTTACCGAGATCTTAAGGGACAGACGAACGGACATACAGAACAGACATCGTTCTACTTTGTATTATAGATATTATGTGTGTCATATATTCATTTTTCATTGTCCTCTCCCTCCCTGGGTATAAAAGCTGCATATGATGGGACATGATTTATGTGAACATAAAATAATTTACATACAAGTTTACATATATCAAATATAATAACCATGGATTCATTAATTTTACAAATAACAAGGATGACAACATCCAAAACAAGTTACCTTAGGCAGAGAAAATGAACTATAGAGTAGATGTTCAGTGCCCATAAAAATAGAGGGATAAATACATAGAGAAAAAAATAAAAGAGAGGAATCGAAGCAACTAGAAGACGAAAAAAGGCAGTGGGCCCAGGGGTCTAATTAGCACTGTTGCCGCGCTAAATTTTATTGCTATTCCACCACTTTTCAAATGGGAGGATTACAAAATTTATATGTAAAGTTTTAATAATTAGAATATAATATTTAAATTAAAAATAAAAAGAAAATTTTGTTATTAAATATGAAAATTATTAAAATAACAACATCTAAAAAAATATTTAGATATTGTCGTTTAAATGTTTTAATTTGAAATTACAAAGAATTTATTTTATTGAAAAAAATTTGTGCATGAAAGATGAATCCTTTCATTTCTAAAAAGGGGGAATTTTTTTTCATGATAAACATTCAGCTGATTCTGACTGCCCACGGCTGTTTGCTAAATATCGCTTTTCTTTTTATTCGCATTATTATTTATGATTGACTTACAAAAAGCCCTGGGCGGCTTTTGATTTTCGTCTGCTAAATTTTTTAGCGATGGGGAAGTAGTATTTTACCATGAAAAGGGGGTGAGTATTCATCCTCTTATCCTTTTTCCTTATGGATAAATAGAAAGAGAGCAGAGGAATGATAACTATGAGCAAATCACGGAACCTTCAATAAAAAAAAGTTTTTATGTCTTAATATGGTAGACAGACAGACTAACATACAAAATAAATTATATAATAAATGCTTATTAGTATAGAGTATCATCCCCAAAAAAACAACCTTTATCTTGAATAGCAGCTAAGAAAGTCAACGGGACTGACATATATCATATTTAGTTATGACGTGGTCTAGGCAGACATTCAACCACTTTTTCTATATTTTCATTATCTCTTAAAAAACAGGACAGTAAGGTTTTAAGCTATTTTTCAAAAGCAATCAAGTTGATAGATTAAATATTTTATCCATGTATACAAAATCTAATGTTGGATATCCCAAATATAAAACTACGCATCCAGTTATAAATAGAAACATAAGGGTGATCTATATTTAGTTTAAGTTCAGTCCTATTTTGGCTTTGTGTACTGTAACATGTGTTTTTATATATATTTTGTTTTGTTTCAGCCTTATTAAAAGCGAAGCTTTTCTATAATTAGGGTTGGTCCGTCCGTACGTCCGGAGCGGATAGCTTTTTTCGTTAATTTAGAAATGTTTGAATTGTCATATCGTTTTTAGGAATAAAGATTTCTAGTACAATTTTGTTTCGACTTTTATACATTTATATTCTGACACTCTACAAGTGTTAATGTTCGTTTATCCTACCGTTTCAGAGCTTTGCTATTATTGATGTTGTCATCCTTGTTACATATATGATTTTAAGATAAACGAGGGCGATTCAGAAACTCTTAAAAGATTTGGAAGGTTGTATTCCCTGACCCCCCCCCCAAAAAAAAAAAGTTATCCGCAAACTATTTGCCTTTGAATTTAACAGATAATACCTATTTACATTTCAAATATATAATTTAGGGAATTTGTAATGGGGGGTAATAATATTTTAATATTACCCATGGACTAAAATGTTGGGGAAGGCAAAAGAGATTTTTTTCCGCCATTTTACCGCCTTCGCTTTTTCGATGTTGTTATCCTTGTAATAAAAGGGCACAGAACAAAGATATTTGCGGAAGATGCGGATTTCTATGCTCGTCTTGGTGCTTTAAAGGGAAGCCACCCGAAAAATTAACTTTTGCGTTTTTCTACTGTTTTACAATTTACTGTTCTTTATCTCTAAATTATGTTAAGTCATTGTCTTTTTTCGTCAATTTTGGAAATATTAAGTGTCTTTGCTTATTTAAATTGTACTCAAATATATTTCTCTTTCTTTCTCTCGCAAATTCTCTCTCTCTCTCTCTCTCTCTCTCTCTCTCTGTCTCTCTCTCTCCCTATGTAACCATAGAGAGGAAGTGTAAGGGGTGTTTTTACAAAAAAGTATAAAAACCAAAAAACTTATATGTCATATTGAAATTCATTTAATCAACTAATCTTAACTTTGAAAATACCTACAGACATTCTGGTATTGATTATAGAGATGCTAGAATATTAAGTTTATAGCTTATTATCACAGAAATATTTATGCATGTTTTATGAGCCACGCTTTTAGAATGTTGTGTTGTTTTGTAAGCTAACCATTAAAGTATAATGGGAGATGGCAAGAAAAAAGGATGGAGGGGGGGGATGGTATGATTGAGATAGGGAAAGAGACAATAGTACATAGGGAGCTAAAAAGCGCTCTGTAAAGCACCTTTTACAAATAGATAAGTAGATAGATAGATAGATAGTTGCACTTAAATACTCTCTACCTTACAACCTAGTACTCACTACTTAGTTATAGTCATTACTAATTTACTTAGGCGACAACCATCCTACAGTTAATATCTCAGAAACTAGTAAAAGAACCATTATCTTTTTTAAAATATATTTTTTATATTTAATTTAAAAATAGTTTTTTTTAGTGATATATGTATTATTTTTCTTAGATTTGTGGTTTTTTATTTATATTACCGTTTTGGGTCATAAAACGGCCATTTTTGGGTTTTTGGAGAAAAGTCCTTTTATTTTGTGTACAACAATTTTTTAAGTTTAAAAGATTATTCTAAAAAAATTAAATTATTCTTTTAAATAATTTAGAATGGAACAAACAGTTTCTTTAAATTACTTTTTAAGTGCTTTTTACATAACGGGCCTTATTATTAATTTGAATTTTAGATTGTTTTTAAAAGCGAAGCTTTTCTATAATTAGGGTCGGTCCGTCCGTCCGTAACGGATAGCTCTTTTCGTTAATTTAGGCATGTTAGAATTGTCCTATCGATTCCTTTAATAGTTATGTATGATTTAGAAAGCGTAGCAACCTTATAATCATCACCAAAATGTCCGTACGTCCATTTAAAACATGTTGATTTTTTACTTTTTTAACAACAAATTTTTATGTGATCTAATCATCCGATTGATCTGATTTTGGTATATTGATTCCTGGGACTACAAAGTATAATGTAATAAGTGAAGCAACTCTATAATCAAGTCCAAAAAATATAAGTATGTCCATAAACATTATCCTAAATCAAGCAGTTTTCAACAAATTTACTTACAATTTTGCTTTGACTCTTATACATTTATATTCTAATTATTCAGTTCTGACACTATACAAGTGTTAATATCCGTTTGACCTACCGTTTCAGTGCTTCGCTTTTATGGATGTTGTCATCCTTGTTTATTTATGGTTGACTTAAAATTTAAAGATTTCCTTGTCTTAACTATTGGCTAAGCCCCTAAGGTTACTTTAAAGAGGGTGATTGGGTCAACTCCCAACATTACGTTTTTTTTAGGGGAAGGGTAGTTTTTTTCTTGGGCTGAGGGAGGAGGAATTTTCCTCGCACCCTGTCCGCCCCAAATCTTTCCAGGATCAAAGTAAAACTTTCCTTAAAATTATGGACCAATCGGTAAGGCCTTTTATGAGATCTCAGTGGACATGCATACATATAAGCATCCTGTTACTTTAGTAGATCGAAAACTTAAGTATTAAGTTCAAATTTTATATTCATACTAGCTTATAACGTCCAATCTTTTTTGTTGGGGGGGGGGGGTTGATCTTTATATCACATAGGAAAGGAGATCTAAGTTTTTTTATTTGGGAGGGGGTGAAAATTAAAAATTATGGGTGCCTACGTCAACCCAAAATTCATTAAGAGAGGGGGGTTAATCACCCCTTTACCTACCCCCCCCCCTCTTGGACGTCGCTGTCCCGAAACGAAGCTTCTTTAAAATGTAAATCTTAAGCGGTTTAGAAGTTTTTGAGATCTTAACAGAAAAATATAACTTGATGGATGTTGTCATCCTTGTTTCTTTCCAAATATAGGTTATAATGAATGAAAAAGTGAAATCAAAATTTGGATAATATTTTATTTTAATTCAAAATAATTTTATGCTTAAAGAAATCTTAATAATATATTTAACATATAATTTTTTGAAAAGGGGAACATATACTAATTTGTATTATGTAAACAATTATTCGTTTATAAAAGTATCACGATGTATGCCTGTCTATCTGTCTGTGTGTGTGTAGCTAAAGATCTCGCTAACCACTGGACCGATATGGTTCTGTAGCAAAGGACCGCCGGATAGATATGGTTCTCCTTTTTAGTAAAGCTTTTTTTCGGGCCATCGAAGACATATGACTATTTTGTGAGAGGTACTTTCATCAGCCCAAGAGAAATCGCCCCTGGAAAAAAAATCCCCCCTCCCATTTTTTTTGTTTATTTTGTTTTTCTTGTTAAAACTAAAATGAAAAATTCAAGGGAGGACCCCCTCCCCCCATCCTCTCTCAAGTGGCCCAAATCTATAATAAAAAGTAGAATGATGTCTGTCCGTCCGTTCGTCTGTCCCTTAAGATCTCGGTAACTACTGAATCGATCGGATTTTACTCTTCAGGGAATATACCTACTGTTCCTGTAGTGGTTTTCTTGGGGGGTGGGACACCCCAAACCCCCCAAAAAACTAAAAAAATCACCCCCTCCAAGTTTTTTTTTTAATTATTTGAAATTAGTGGTGGCAGCTCCAAAGTTACTTAATTTTTTTTTTAAAATTACCTCTTGGGGCAAAGCCCCTAGAGGCTAGGGGTGAAGCCGCTAGTATTGCATAAAGTTGTATATATGAATTAATTACTAATCTATATTGTATCTATAACAACCTATTTAGATTTTCTCTCTCTCTTCCTTATTAATAGATTGCAAAAATTACAGCAAAAATATTTAAAAAGCGAATGTACAGGAGGTAGGGGTGAGATTTATTTAAGGGGTTTAACAAATTACCCCCAAAATAAACTACACGATCACAAGAGTAATATTAAGCTTTCTGAAAAGGAGAACAATAAATTTATAATATTACAACTGTATGGATCCCCTTGTTAAAGACCTTTTTCGTCTGCAAGCAAATTGCTTTCTGCTCTTTTGTAGCGACTTGGCTTTGTTAATATTCCCGACGTTATTGGTTGATTTTCAAAGACCCAATTTAAAGTCGGCACAAGGTCTTTGGAAAGAGGATATACAGTTATTTATCGCCTACCCCTCTAGTGTTTTACTCTAATAGGAGGACCAAATTAGCATAATTATAGGGTTCCAGGACAAACGTAGGAGTCCCAAACGTCGGAGTAGAAAAACGCAGGAGTGTTAAAATATTAATTTGATTAAGTATTTCTATACAGATTAGTTTAGGTTAAGATATGAATGTACAAATAAGCCCCCCGCAGGAATTAGGCATTTAAAAAGCCTAAAAGATGGTCTAAAATAGGTTAGGTTAGGTTAAGTGTTCACTCCGATTTTTTGCTGTTTTTTTAAATATTCGTTTTCCTTTGAAAGTTTGTTTTTTCTGCGTTTTGTTTAAAACTTTGACTACAATATATAAACACTTAACTCTGAGAGGGTAATAACGGAAGATAAAAGAAGATATACAGATTAAAGATAGATAGATACAAATTTCATGGATAGAGGAATATGATAATCCTCATATATAAAAGTAACATGATTTGTATCTGTCTGTCTGTCTGTACTGAAGAATCTCGCTAAACCGTTATGGTTCTCCTGTACAGTGTAGCTTCTCATAGATCCTGGGATGGATTATAACTATTTTGGAGGAGGGTAGAACCCCCCCCCCCCCTTAAGAGAAATCATCCCTTGATGAAAATAACCCCTCCCCCCTCTAAAAAAATGTTTTATATTTCATTCAAAAAACAAAATCCACTGGTAGTCGATAAATTTCTTAATTTTTAATTATTCATGAATCTACCCTTTCTTTCTACCAAGCAGGTTTTAACTCACAATATCAGAATTTGGGGAAGATCAATTAATTTTCCATTGTCCTATCATTGAATTCCCTGAAAATGTATATAAAATATAGATACAGAGGTCATTGACTGGTTAATTATCAATACTCATATCAATATAATAAAACAATCATAGATATATAATGGGCACAGCTAAAATGATAAAAAAGAACAGTAAAATGTCATACAGTTTAAACTAGAAAGATCAAATGGTACAGGGATCTTAAGGGATAAGATAATTGCCCACTGATGAAAATCAAAATTATCCCTTTTGTAGATTAAATTATTGGTTAAAAGTTTGGCACTACTAGATTGAAGAAAAAAAAATTAATAAATTACCCAAAGTTTTGACACAACAAATAAGATAACGTAGTTATAATCTTTGGGTGTGTGTTTGAGTACTGGGTATGAGCAGAAGTGTGTGTCAGTTTACTATTTTTTAGCGCTGTTTTTTATAAACACCATGTATTTACATAAATAAATACTTAGTAGCAGGGAGGAAGGGGACATTGGGCTGTTAATTAGACTAGTCCCCAAAGTTTTATAATAACAATATAAGGGACTTTCATTGAATTTTGTTTGGTAAGTTCATTAAGTTGAGTGTCCTAACGTTTATTTCAACCACTAATTGTAATCTACGGAAGGGAATATTTTGTGTATCATCATTGGGGATGTACATTAATTTATCGACCATTGCCTTGTCCCTTTAGATCCCTGACTTAATAGATAAAGATCTCATTAATAGATATAAATCAGTCGCATTTGATAAGTTTTAGGATCTATACATTAATGGATTTATTATTACTTGGATCTTACACCAGATTTTGATATACTTTAATAAAGTGAAACTTGCAGCGGGCTAAAATAACGAAAAAAGTTAAAAACAACCGCTCCTTTCATATTTTAATTTTTGAGAAGAAAGAAACATATTTTTAGCTTTTTTCGGCTCTAATCCTGCACATCTATATTCCTAGTAGATACTATCCCTACGAGGATCTTTCAACCTTTACTCTAACCTGACCTAAAATGAGCATAAAAAATTAGTTTTTTCTTCTCAAAAAGTTTGTTTGTGGTCCATACAAGAAATTAGGGAAACACCAAAATTGAAAATTATTTCAATTCGAAGGAAAAAAATATAATTTCTTTAGAATTAAAAATGAGAGCCTTTTTAAGTTCTGCATTACTAGTCTGCATTTTTGGAATCGCCTTGGCAAAGAAGGGAAAAAATCAACAAAAGGTAAATTAAAAGAATTTTCAGGGCTTTCATACAAATTACCTTCTTGATCACTGATTTACCATCATCTCCTTAATTTTGAAATAAATTTCTTTGTGTCTGGTTAGGTTATAATTGGTTCTGTGTAGATCAGCAGGACAAGCGGGTTTCACTCCCTTATTTTAAATATATTTTTTCAAATGATGGGGGAGGCACCCCTCCTGGGGAGGGGTCAGTGCTTTATGGGTATTATGTAAGAAATTTTACTATTGCCGGCAATAATTACTAGGTATCAACATATTATTTTGATTGTCCTTTTTGTTGCCATATCATTTCTACTATTCATTAGTGTAAAATGTTATTAAAGTAAAACAATAAAGGGGAAGGAGTTAAATGACTATATGTCCATAGTGTCGACTTTCATTGGGTCTGTGAATAACAGCCATTAGTGTTAAAAATATTAACACAGCCAAGGCACTTGCTACAAAGGAACAGAAAGCAATTTGGTAGCAGACGAAAAAGATCCCCAACACTTGATCCAGGTATTCATCTGGATTATATATCTATGCTTAATACAATAATGTAACGCGACTGACATTGCAGGCTTTCCACCTTGCCAAGTCAGATTCCGAATGTGGAACTGTGGAGAAAAGCGCATGGTCATCAGGTGTACCTGCAGACTTTTGTAAGGTAACATTTGCTTTATCAATATTAATATCTTTGATCAGGTTGCATAGCATATTGTTGGAACTAATATGAATTGATTTTGACTAAAAATCTACCCCTACGAAATTTCTATCCCCAAGAACTTTCTATCCATACGAAATTTCTATCCATACGAAATTTCTATCCCTACGAAATTTCTATTCATTTATTTATCCATCTATCTTTATTTGCATCCTTCCACCTATCTAACCATCTATTAATCTATCTAACCACATGTCTATATATACATCAATTTACCTATTTACACAACAATCTAGCTGTCGTATCCCTCTACCAATCTTTCTAACTAATTAGCCATCCAACTATTTACCCTTCCATCCATCTATCAAACATTCAATTTGTCCTAACTATTTTTTGTAAGTCTATACCTTTTCCACATCAAACCCTTTTTATGAAATCATAATCTATTTTATATCTAATTAGTTTTTTTTTCTATTATTAAATTTGAATTACCTACTCTTTAAAAGATGTAAGATTTCAAAATTTAATTTAATTTTTTCATAATTCACTGAAGTGAAATAATCTACTAATAAGAATTATTGAATTATAGTTCCTGCAAATTAAATTGGATTTACAACAAAGAAATTTCAAGAAAAAAAATTGCTTAAATATTTTATTCAAAGAAATCTTTATATTTTTAATGATCTATCTATCTATCTAAATATTTTTCTATCTATCTGAATATTTATCTATCTATCTATCTATCTATCTATCTATATATCTATCTATCTATCTATCTATCTATCTATCTATCTATCTATCTATATATATATCTATCTATCTATCTATCTATCTATCTATCTATCTATCTATCTATCTATCTATCTATCTATCTATCTATCTATCTATCTATCTATCTATCTATCTATCTATCTATCTATCTATCTATCTATCTATCTATCTATCTATCTATCTATCTATCTATCTATCTATCTATCTATCTATCTATCTATCTATCTATCTATCTATCTACAGGTACTAGATGAAGAGGTATGTTTCTGTGTATCCAAGACTGCTGGAGAGAGCTGGCACTACAAGTGTGGCCAGTGCAAGTTCAGGCTGGAGGTCGAGGACGCTGCAGGTATGGACGGTCAGATGGACGGTCAGATGGACGGTTACCAATTTGTCACAGAATGAGAGAGGTGACAATGGGTTGTTGATTACTTTTCTTATTCGTTAGCTTTACAACTATGGAGACTTTGTTAAATTTTGATTGGTTGGTTAATTAAGTTGAGTGTTCAAACATTTCAACCACTAATTTAATCAACAGAAGGGGTAATTTTGTATATCATCACTGGGGATGTACATAAATTTATCTGTTATTGTCTTATCCCTTTAGATTTACTAATTTGTACACTTTAAGGTTAAACACTTTTATAGTGGTATAGCAAAGCTTAATTTTATATGTCGTCCTTTAAGTTACTGATATCTTCCTTATTTATTTGCGGATTTCTAAAAATATAACAAATATGTCTTTATAAGACAATTTTCAACAATATCTAACATAAATAAAAAATCTAGTTTTCTGAATAACATTATCAAATTAATCTTTTAAAGGCCACAATATTTTTAGTTTATTATAGATCATAATTGTTATGATTTAAAACAGTTTTTTTAATAACTGAAATATATAAATAACGGTCATAAATTAAAATATCATATATCCATATAATTAATTAATAGACAGTTTATCTAATTGTATAGGGTTAATTAAATCTTTATGTAGCGCGGCAATGATAGTTATTAGGTATTGTAATTAAATGAAACTCTGGATGTGACATTTGGTTTGATATGTTAACAAATTTATTCTATAAAAATTAGGGTCCCTTAGTGAGGCAAAAATATTTCTGTGAAAAATCCGCCAAAATCACATAAAAATCTACAAAAATTTAACAAAATCCTAAAAGGGTTATTAACACAAGATTTTGTTTTAATTTTGAAGATTTTTATATGATTTTAAAGGATTTTTTACGAAACAATTTTGGCCCACTAAGCGACCCTAATTTTTTAAAAAGAATCCACCTCTGTTTAAAGTCAGGTAAATTATATAACAAACGAACATACAAGTAAATATAAAGGGGGATTACTCCCCCCCCCCCTTTCATATACAAATTTGTAGTTATTTACCTCAAAATCTTCAGAACCCCCCAATAAAGTCATGTGACTATTTGAACTTTAACATTTTATTTTTGTTTGTGGGGGGGGGAGGGGAAGCTTATCCCTTATATTAAGAATCGTATATCTGTACCCCCTTCCCCCCTCCCCTAAAAAAGCTTGTACGTACTTATGCAAGTATCTTTGTTATAGAGTAGCTGCATTTTTTAAATTATCATTCATTGTTGAATACAAGTTGTCAAGTCAAATTTTAGTTTTAAACGCCTTTTTTTATTTCTCATCAATTCTAACTCTATTTTAGATAAAACTTTCGTGTTTATTTGAGAATTTTCAAAACTTAAAAAGTGTAACAGCGATAAATTATTTCTTTTATTTAATCGAATTTCTACTGTATAATACTTTCCTGTTATTTTACAAAAGAAATATTGTTATTGTTACGTTTTTTTTTTCAAACACAATTTTCTTACTTTTTTGATTCTCAAAAGTTGTATAAACTTTTTTATTTCAAGTATGACAAAAATATAAATTGGAATCATGCATTCTAATTTTAGCGTTACATCATATTAGATTTTGTATTTTTTACCAAAAATATAAATTGTCTAATTTTACAAAAACGAGGATGACAACATCCATAATAGCGAAGCACTGAAACGGTAGGACAAACGGACATTAACACTTGTATAGTGTCAGAACTGAATAATAAGAATAAGAATCGAAGCAAAATTGTAAGTCAATTTGTTGAAAAACTGCTTGATACAGAATAATGTTTATGGACATACTTACATTTTTAGGACTTGATTATAGAGTTGCTTCGTTTATAATATTGTACTTTGTTGTCCCAGGAATCTGTATACCAAAAATCACATTAATCGGATTATTAGATCTTATAAAAATTTGTTGTTTAAAAGTAAAAAAATCATCATATTTAAAATGGACGTACGGATATTCTGGTAATGATTATAGATTTACTACGCTTTCTAAATCCTACCTAACTACTACAGGAATCACCATGCAAAATTTAAAAACAATAGGACAATTCTAACATGCCTTAATTAACGAAAAAAGCTATCCGTTACGGACGGACGGACGTAAACATCCTTTTAAAAACATTACATATTAAGGGTTTACTTACAATTATATGGGTGCACAGTAATTTGCCAAGGAGTGTAGGGTAACCAAAGTTTTATAATTATGTTCTCTAATATACTTTGAAATCCTGTGTCATATCTCAATAGGTTAATTTAAAATAGTAATGTCCAAACTTTTCCACCAATAATTTTAATCAACAATAAGATTAATTTGTTTATCATCATTGGAGAAGTGCATCCAGTTATCGTCCATTGTCTTATCCCTTAAGATCCCTGCTTTTATAAACATGACATTTGCATGGTTCTAAAACGGTTTTATGCTCTAGTGTAACAATAACAAAAAAAACTGTTATAACTGTTTTTTTACTGTTATTGTACAGTTACTAATAGACTACAGAACTGTGTTACAGTTAGTTGGAATAGTTGCCGTGAGAAAACAAGGACAATTGTGTTGGAAATAGTCATGGATCTTAAGGGATAAGACAATAGACGATTAATTTATGCACATCCCACAATGATAATAAACAAATATACCCCTTCTGTAGATAACAATTTGTGGTTGAAACGTTTGGATACTCAACCTAATGAACCAACCAATCAAAGTTCAATAAAAGTCCTCCAAAGTTAATGAAGCAAAAGAACAAGAAAAAAACTTCAGTGACTAATCAAAATTAATTAAGGAGTAGCTGTTTCGGTATGTTTTTCTTGTATTCCCTGGCAAGTTCGAACCCATTAATCCCTGATTCCTTACACCAAATTTCCTAGAGAATGAGTGTGTTACGCGGCATTCCTAACTATCTCCGCGCGGCGCGTGGCTTGTAAACAGACAAAAGAAACGCGCACTTTTTCTTTGATTAGTCCCACGTGAAGAGCTACGTAATTGAAAATAATGTATTGCTTGAATATACATGCGCTCTGATGTGTGGAATATCTCAAATAAGCCTTCTGCTTAGTTTGACATCATAATGTGGTAAGAATTTATCTTTAATTCTTAATAATAAGTGTAGTATGGTATATTTTCACGAAGAAATTTAAAACATCAATTTTTCAACAAATAGACCATTTAACTGCTAACTTTTGACATACGAATATTTTCCTTAATTTTATTGATCATTTGAATCTAAAATTATCAATTTCTGATGCTATTTAATATGTTTCGTGCCAATTTAAAGTTTTTTAGAAATTTTATATTTTTAATTAAATTGAAATCACGCAACCTCGATCTACAAAAATAATAAACCATTAATACTATGTAATTAATTTTTATATTTTTGTTTTAGATTCACCGTTTTCATGGTAATAAATACACATTTGTAAACATTCACATGTTGGTCATTCGGAGGGCTTGGAGATTAAGATTTCGTGTACGGCAAGGCATGCGTACCGAAACAATGAAAACGAGACAGAACAGATGCAGCTAAGAACATTCTGTGAAGTTTTGTGAATGTGTTGGTTGTGATACCTTACCACACATTATTATTATAGTCATAATCAGTACAGTTAACTTTAGTGACAATTATGGGTCCTAAAAAGAATAAAGGTGAACAATTGAGTAAGCGGCTGCGTCCAGCCGTTGATGCCCTAACCAGTGAGCTAAATAGAGTGATGAAGTTGGTCAGTGATACTTCAGAACTTAATGTTAGACATCTCACTAAGGAATCAATCCTTGTCCATGACAAGTTCGAGACATTTGACAGCATCATGGTCGGTTTTAGCAAGCTTGGTTTGAGAATCCAAGAGCTTGATGAGTTTAGTGACATTTATTCTGATATAGTTACTGTACAAAAAGACTATAGTGCCTTGAAAGACGCTCTTGATGCTATAGAAGAGCTTAGTGACATTCAAAGTGTTGTTGATGTTGTTGGTGATAATTTGCCTAACCATCAGGCTGAACTTTATGATCGATGTTTGAAGATTGTGAAAGTTATTAAAGGGCCATATTTTCCCTTACCTGATGCAATTATAAACACTTTGTCTGCTTTGATGAAACGTTTGGCTGAGGTTAAGCTTGAACCTGTGAAGCCACCTACAACGTCGGCGGGTGCCTCGACAGCATCGCCATTTGTGTCACCGTTTGGCACACCACAGTTCGCCGCCGGTTCTATATTCACGCCAGGATATATGAATCGTGTCGACGAACGTCTTCTTCCCAGCTTCGACGGCCTGGAAGCATCCTACGTAAGTTTTAAAGACACTTTTAAAAAGCTTACTGTAGGACAAGACCCGTCGTATTTACAGTTATTGTTGAGCAGTGAAAAGGTTTGTAAAAATAAAGAGCTGAGACTCCAGTTAATTCAGATTCAATCGCATGAATCTCAGTGGGCCTACCTTGACGCACGTTTTAAGTCCAAAACACGTCAGATGCTCTGCCTTTTCAACCAATGGGAGAAGAAGTCTAAACCGTCGGACTCCAACCAGATTGTGACTGTGTTAGCAGAGTTTGGCGGAGCAGTTAGCCAGCTGGAGCAGCTGACTAAAGATGATGAAGATGATGAAGTTACCACTAGCCAGTGGTTGACTGTGATACTTCTTGAGATGTTATCCAAGAAGTTGCCACGTGATTTTCAAGATAAGCTCAATTTATCATTGGGCTCGATGGATGTCCCAAACGTCCCAAAGCTGTTAAAGATTATTGAAGAACAGCGTGGCGCCATTTTAATGAGGTGTTCGACTGATATGGACACCCCCTCTAAGAAGAAAGGTAACCCTGCGACAGCCGCTACCGCCGTAGGTAAACCTGGTAAATCTAAGATGAAGCAGTCATGTTTTGTTAATGGCTGTAGTGAGATGCACTTACTTTACAAGTGCCCAAAATTTCATGACCTGTCAGTGTCAGACAGGAAGAGTATAGTGGAGAGTGCTGGATGCTGTTGGATTTGTTTGCAAAAAGGGCATAAATCTGTGGATTGCCCGAAGGCAGATGTAATAGGCGGCTGCAAAGTGGACAATTGTGGTCAGGCCCATAACAACCTTTTGCATGAGAGTGTTGATATGGCTGCCGCCGTCTATGAAGTACATACTTCCCCTGAGGCGAACCTAATGTTAATGTTACAACAATTAGACGTCGTTGACATTAATCGCCAGAAGGTCCCAGTGAACGCTATGTGGGACACTGGTTTAACTACCACAATGGTAACCCAGTCACTTGTTAATAAACTTCAGTTACCTTTTACTGGACGTTCAGCAAGAATTTCTCTAGCTGACGGTGAAGTTAAACGTCTCCCGACGGTCAAGCTATGTTTAATTGATCGACACAAGAATTATCACATATTAGAACCTGTGGTAGTGCCTCTCATTGGTCCAAAAGAGGCGATCTGCTCCATAAATCCTGTGGAGGCAGCTGTTTTGTTTGATATGAAACCTGAAGATTTTACTTTGGTTGATGGGCAGGTTGATTTGCTCGTAGGGCACCTGCACCCATCGATGTTTCCCTACTCTGAACGTTCAGTAGGAGAAACCATGCTTTACTCCAGCCTGTTTGGATCTGGATATTTTGCTGTTAGTGCTAATGGTTTAGCAAAGAGTAGGTATGTTGTCTGCTCAGATGTTCAGCCGCAGCCGACTGTTGGTGCTGCTTGTGATGCTATTATTGAACCTGTTGGTTCTGCTTTTAACGCGGCTGATGAACCTTTTGGTTCTGCTAGTGCCGCAGCCGTTGACAACATGGCTACGGTGGGTGTTGCCGTGGCTAATATTGATAATGATGTTAGTTGTGCTGCAGTTATTCCTGATGATATTGGTAACGATACTGTAGTCGTTGATAACTTTGTTACGGCGGGTGTTGAGCCGCTGAATGATTCGGTTCCAGCCGGACAAGAGCCGACGGGAGTTTCGGTTCCAGCCGGGCAAGAGCCGATAAGAAATTCGGTCTCGGCCGGACAAGAGCCGACGGGAGTTTCGGTTCCGGCCGGACAAAAGCCAGTAGATGATTCTAAGTCTTATGACAGCCACACTTTTATTACGTGCCCTGGTGGTGTTATGAATCAAGAATCGACTTGGTTGCTGCCAAGCTGGCCGCCCGACGCAGGGTAAGAGGCCTGCCAATGGCGGGTGGAAATATGGCGGGTGTTGCCGCCAGAAAGTCATTGAAATTTTTCAAACCACACATATCTAATCTACAACATGAATTATTATGTGAAAATGATCTTTAAAGAAAAAAATGTCACAAGTTATATATTAGGCTTGTGAAGGGAACCAAATGGGTTCTGTAAAGAATAAGTATTCATTATTCAACTAATTTTATTGTTCATACCTAAGCACAAAAATTCTACAAAACTGTTTAGACTTTTAAAGCAGATTTTAAAAAGATTTGTTTCTTTAAGTATGATTTTGAAAAGCAAAAGTTCGTGAAATGATTTTTGCAGATTTTAAATTGAGAAAATTAGATTTTTTACAAATTATTTTTCTAGTTTTTTTTATGGTTCACGTTTACTTAAAAAATGTTATTTCTCAGATTCTCATATGAAATAATGCATTAAAGTAAAGAACACAACATGTAATATTATTATGATAATGTTTAAAATATTCCTCATTATTATTTTAAAAGATTATCGCAAAAAATCAAGATGTTTGTTTAAATTTGTAAGCAAATCAAAGATTTTCTTTCATTCCGGAGGCAGAGATTCTTAACAATTCATGTACAAAGTTTTTTTTTGTTCGCTCCGGAAGCTGGGATTCCTATTAATCCACGCGTAAAGATTTTTCTTCATTCCGAGAGCAGAGATTCGTAGTAATATACGTACCTAGCGATTTCGGACAATTTTAAACCTTGAGAAAATACTTTAGCAATTATTTTCCTAGGTATATATAATTTTCGTTCATGTTTAAGCATTTATAATAATGAACACGATGTATGATATTATTAAAATATTGAATATTATTTTATATAAATATCACAGAATTAATTTAAGATAAACTATGCATATTTTAAATTAACTCTACCTTCATTTTATCGCATATATTAAAATTGAAGCAGTATTTTTTAAAAGAAATGGGTAACATTTCTTAAGATTTTTAAGTAACGCAAAATTTGATACAATTTCGTTTAAACTTTCAAATCGATGCAAGATTTTTTTCATTTGAAATACAAACTTAAGTTTTTTATACGTTTACGCAAGTTCTTTCAATGATTTAAGTCTTTCCGGGACCAGGGATTTTTTTCGCGGAAAATTTCCTAGGTACCTGCGCAGATATAAACATCTTATCCTTGTTGGATTGAAATTTGACATGATAAGAAATTAACAAAATGAGATTTTTACATCATTTAAATATTTCTTTATGATTTATTACAATCACATAAATAATTTAATACTATATGTATATTAAAATTATTACTATTTACCTTTTAACCGATGTATCTAAAGAAAAAATGCAGATTTTTTCGCCTTGAATTAAGTAGATTCTTTGAGTTTCGAAGATTTAAGCTTAATAAGACCGCTCTATAGTGTATCTTAGCTCTGTTACCTCGGCCAGACATACTACAGAACGGCAAAACTAAAGCATAAGATAATTTTATTTTGATTGCTTTGATTGATGATTCTAAAGTTTCTTGAATTATTCATGATTCTTTTAATTTTTGATTTGATTTAAACATCACTAATTATGTTTATTTTCAGTTGATGGAGCCCTGCGCCAGAAATCCTGTCGGAAATTATGCAGTATCAAAAAATTGTGATGGAAAGACATAACGTCCGTCAGGATAGCTGGAACATGGCATTATTAATATTTTAAAGATTGGTTAGTTTGTATCTTGAGGGGTTCATTCTAACTGAGGCCCCAAATTGCCTTAATTTTGACTGTATGAATATGTACAAGTTGCTTTCTTCTTAAAACAGAGAGAAATTGCAAACTCAGCATTTAGAGAAGTTCTTTTCTTATAATTGAGCTTTTGTTTTACTTTGGTAAATTAATTTGCATATTTCAATTGCAATTTTATTTTACGCAATTTTGATTCACGAAGATTTAAAGTTATGAAATTTTAATTTTCCGATGTTTGATGATTTTTTACAGTCATATTTTATTTAGATTTAAGTATCTATTTTATTAAACATGTTAGATTTAAGGATTTACCTATCTTATCTAAGAATGTCTAGATGTAAGCCCGAGTATTCTTCTGCTGGAGAAAATGCTTAATTTTGAGAAGTTTTTTATGAAAATTTTACTTTTCTTTTTTAGCAAAAAGATTTAGTAGAAAAAATGTCATTATTTAATCTTTCTTTCTTTTGATTAAAAGTCTGAGTTGATTACTTAATTATTGATGCGATTTTTAATATAAAAAATCATTTGCCTATTATTATGTAGGTACCTAATCAAAGTTTAGGTACTATTGATTATTAATTTATGTATTCGCAATTACATGGTCTGTAATTCTAACTTTAATTGAGATTATGAGGCCATGATATAATGAGATGTGTGAGTGGTAAATGTGCATTTCATGAATATTGAATGCTTTTCCCATTCCTTATTCCTATCCTTATGTGGTAGTGGACTCGGTTTGAGTTATTGTGGTATTCGCGAGTTACCATAATTAATTTTAGGCCTTATGGCCATAACATTTTAAACTCTTGTGGTTTATGTGTTGTGAGATTGTGATTTAGTGGACACTGTCTGCATGCATATTGCAAAGATGAGGTATTGTGTTCGATTCCCAGTGAATAGACGGGTGTGTTTCGGTATGTTTTTCTTGTATTCCCTGGCAAGTTCGAACCCATTAATCCCTGATTCCTTACACCAAATTTCCTAGAGAATGAGTGTGTTACGCGGCATTCCTAACTATCTCCGCGCGGCGCGTGGCTTGTAAACAGACAAAAGAAACG
The DNA here is from genome assembly GCF_053477335.1 of Acartia tonsa. Lineage (NCBI taxonomy): Eukaryota > Metazoa > Arthropoda > Copepoda > Calanoida > Acartiidae > Acartia > Acartia tonsa. The sequence goes on from NC_137266.1 coordinate 41,376,518, forward strand.
CGCACTTTTTCTTTGATTAGTCCCACGTGAAGAGCTACGTAATTGAAAATAATGTATTGCTTGAATATACATGCGCTCTGATGTGTGGAATATCTCAAATAAGCCTTCTGCTTAGTTTGACATCATAATGTGGTAAGAATTTATCTTTAATTCTTAATAATAAGTGTAGTATGGTATATTTTCACGAAGAAATTTAAAACATCAATTTTTCAACAAATAGACCATTTAACTGCTAACTTTTGACATACGAATATTTTCCTTAATTTTATTGATCATTTGAATCTAAAATTATCAATTTCTGATGCTATTTAATATGTTTCGTGCCAATTTAAAGTTTTTTAGAAATTTTATATTTTTAATTAAATTGAAATCACGCAACCTCGATCTACAAAAATAATAAACCATTAATACTATGTAATTAATTTTTATATTTTTGTTTTAGATTCACCGTTTTCATGGTAATAAATACACATTTGTAAACATTCACATGTTGGTCATTCGGAGGGCTTGGAGATTAAGATTTCGTGTACGGCAAGGCATGCGTACCGAAACAGTAGCTTTTCTTAAAATTAAACTTTACATGTGTGAAAAACAATAAAATGTATTTCTTGACTTTATTAACACGCAAATCCACCATAACAATTTCTAAGGGAAAGGGAGGGGATCACCGCACCCCCCTGAGAAAAAAAATAAAGAATTTAATATTCATTCAGAAGTTTCCCTTAATCAAAAAAACTCCCCCCCCCCCCCCCTCTATACTTTGAATTGGGGGTTGGAATAAGCATTGAAAAAACCTAACCCCCTCCCCACTTCAATTTTTTTCAATAAATAGTAAGTGCGGGGTGGTTTGGTGCTCGTTGGGCAAATTTAGAGGAAAGATCAAAATTTTAAGTTTATTAATTTTTGTAAATAGCCTAAAACCTAAAACCTGTAGATTATTACCAAAAAAACAGAACTTGATTGGTTTCTTGCTTGTCAAGATTTTCACAAGGACAGACAGAGGGACGGACTTTGTAAGTTAGTCATTTCTGCTTTATTAATGGATTTACTTATCCTTGTCAAATATATGTTGTTTAAATCATAGTAATTATCAAAAATTAGGTATCAAAAAAGCGGATTAAAACAGTTTGTTTGTTTAATTGCTGTAAAATTAAAAGTCAATCAAATTAATCATATTTAGATGTCTGAAATTATGATTTAATGTTTTAAATGTCAATTTGAATCTTTTTGATATGCCTTCCTGTATTGTTTAATGTAGGTATTTATTAGATTAACATGAGAAATTAATTATGTCATTAGAATATCATCTTGTCGTTAATATGTCATCTATGACTATTTTATTAAATACCACATAGTAGACTTTAATAATATGAAAAATTGCATTATTAAAATGAATTGGCTAAATCTAAAAATAGGCAAGTAGGGGGGGGGGGGGAGGGGTTGATAGTCTAAAACAACCCCATATAAAGCTTCCATAAAAAACACAACCATATAGCACCAGCCATTTCCGAAGTATGTTTGCTTAATATTGAAAAAAAAATCATAAAGATACAACAATCATAAAATATTATATCGGTCTAGGGCAAAAAAAGTAAATTTCACAAAAAGCTTTTTAATACAAATTTTCATTATATCAATGGATGTAGAATTAACGTGGATATTATTACAGGAGAGAAATAATATATCCATTATTATTATATCCGTTATGCTTTAATATTTATGTACAGCAATGTAAGCTTGTTATTGCTGCTCTACTAATTGATATATATAAATGTCCTTGTTTATTAATTCAATATTTAAATTTGATACCAAAATTGTAATAAAACACTTGTTTGGAATGGGTCATTCAGATAAAAGATCTTTTTGCACATCAAGTAGCGTAGCCACTCTATAAACAATGAACACATATATTTGGGTGAATAACATATCTTATCATTTTAAAGTATTTTTTCATTACGTTATTTCGACTTATATTGTGGTTTTAAAAAGTATTCATGACGGATAATTTTAATTTTATTGAGATAGACGGTCCCCCTCCCTCCCTAAAAGTAGCTTAAAACCAGGACCAGTAGGTATATTCCCTAAGAAGAATAACCTACTAGGTTCAGCGGTTATCGAGATCTTAATTACATGAGACGGACAGACATCTTTCTACTTTGTATTGTGGATTAAACTCATATTACAAAATTTTGACAATAGTCTTATATCACTGTTTTTAAGATAACTGGACAAAGGGTCTCTAAAATCAGCTATGTGACGTCATAAAATGTGTGTTTATCCATCTCGTTTTTAGGGATTTTCTTTCCCACTACTCCTCTCATCTTCATCATTTTTATAACGTCACATGGCTGATTTTTGAGACTATTTTCCCGCTACGTAGCCAGAGTGACGTATGCCCAGTTATGTATAAAGTAGCTGTGCTGCAAAAAATATGCTTTTTTTCAATGTATCAGCACCAATTTAATTAAATTGTTTGAAATACGATATTTTTATTATTATATACTAATTTGAGTCAGCATATTACTTTTTAAATAAGGATGACAATATCCATAGGAAGCAAAGTTCATCCTAAATATAAAGAAAATAAAAACAAAACAATAAAAGTCGAATAGAAACTTCAGACATACAGCTTTAATAGCAACATGTCCTTTGAGCTTAAAAATGTTTACCAAAATTTCCAGCCTTCTATCTTAAATAGCAGTCATGAAATTAACATTCCCATATAAACAACCCCTTAAATAGTGGATGTAAATATTCATTTATTTCCCGGAGGTAACCATTTATTTCCCCGAGGTAGTCATTTTTAGAAGATTTTCAATTTTTTTTGGAAGATTTTAGAATTTTTATTAATTATTAAAATAAACTTGATATCAGGGATAAAAATGATCATAGCCGGGAAATAAATGAAAATTAAAAACCAAAATTAAACCACATTTTAGCATAAAAAAATGAGTTTTTTGTTTAAATGAGAATGATATTCCTGAACAGGAATACCCCATTTCCCATATTTCATTTTTATACACACAAAAAGACTGACCTACGGACGAACATTTAGAATTAAAATTAAGCTTTGTTATTAAAATGTACAAGGGGTTATTTCACCCACTGTTAGCTATAACCCTGTGGGGGTTTCTAGAACCCAAACCTAACTTAACCTTTTAAATTCAATACTTAGAGGTTTTAATCAGTTTAGATTATGTTCTAAAGCGTTTTATTTGCAATTCTTCTATTACATTTTAAGTTTCACATGTTTTGAAAAAAAAAGAAAATTGTATGACAAATGAATTTTAATTTAAATGAAATTTATGAGAAAAGCAATTTAAAAGATTAAAAACTTTCCCCTATCCTGCCAACCATTCTTGTTGTTATTATATCAACAAAAGACTTCATTTATATAAGAATAGTGTTATTTAGTCGAGTTTCTTTGACTTCATTTCAAAGTTTTTCAACTTATTTTCATTAGAATTTTGATTTTATCAATCATTCTGAAGTTTCTTTCACTTTCAAAAGTCAGCAAAGCAGCAATTAGTGCCTAATAAAAATGACGTCATGCAATACAAATGACCAATGATAGGCCAGTATACATTTATAATGTCAAATAGTAAAATATATACTGGCCTATTATTGGTCCTTTGTATTGTATTACGTCATTTTTTATTAGGCACTATTTGCTTCTTCAATAAATGTTATAAATGTTGTCGACTAAGACGCATGAAGTTATTAGTCAACAAGATACCTCCTTGTTTAACAGGGAAATCCATTTTTCCTTTCCATTGGTCCATATAATCATTAATCAACTCAATTGCGACAATAAACTCGAAAATTAGACAAAACATTGCAATTTTTTGTCATGAATGCAAAAAAAAAGTTTTTTTTGCCAAATTTTCGGTGCTTTAATGTAACAAGGATGACAACATCCACACCCACAAGATAAGGGGATATAACGTGAACAATGACAATTAACATATATTTGTTTTAAGAATAGCCATATGACAAGGATGACAAATTCTATAAAAACACAGCCTAAACAGTGTCATTTTAATCTTTAAGAAACAAAATGTATGAGATAAAAATTCGATGAAAAAATTAGGTAAATATAACAACATATCTTGTAAAAAAAATTAACTAGAATATTGACATGATTGTGATGAAGATTTCAAAATTGCTTTGCAATTATAAGCTGTCCTATTTCTCACAGGAATCACATCATTATACAAAATTTTTAACCAAGAGTATTTTAAAATTCTAAAAGAGTTTGAACAAAAATTATTTTCCATAAACTTCTCCCCCCCCCCATAATTTAAAATTTTCCATTGTTATTATTATATTTATCATAATTGGGGTAAAGATCAATTTACGCTCTATTGTCCTATCTCTAAAGCACTACAAATTTATATGTAAAAAAAGTTGAAAATAGATTTATGACTGATACATCATTGAAAATTGATTATATTCGTCATGATATGGACAATACTTGCCAAAAATATTTACAATTTTTGCACTAATGTGTTAGCATTTCTGCAAAAATATCTTTTATTTTAGCAATTTTAGACAATTATGCCCATAAGTTTGCACAACAATAACAAACAGCAACAATGGTCTATTTCAAACTAGCAGCCACGCCCCTAGGGGCCTCTAGGGGACCTTTAGGTAGGTGGATGGAAGAGGGAAGTCAACCCCTCAACTTAAATTTGTAGTTTTTAAAAGAAAAAGTTTCGGCAACCTTGTACGAAGGGAAGTCCAGTAAGTCACACAGTGGCGCGACTAGAAGCACTTTTCTAGGGATGATTTCTCTTGGGAAGGGAGGGGTGCACCCTCCCCCAAGATAGCTATAAACCCTCCCAGGACCTACAAGAAGCTACATTGTAAAGGCGAATCATATCGGTTCAGTGTTTAGCGAGATCCTTCGGTAAAGACAGACAGACACACACAGATCCTGTTACTTTTACATTAAGATATAACAGTAAAGTGGTGTAATTTGCTATTATCATGTCTATAATAATTGCTTCATTGTTAGAACATAATACTTAAAAAAAACTGGTAAAATAATCATCAACAGATTTTCTAACCAATTTCCCCCCTTTGATTTGGAAAGTAATGACCCATTTCAATCAGGGATCTAAAGGGATAAGACAATGGCGGATAAATTAAAGTACATCCCCGATATTGATACACAGTATAACTCCTTCTAGAGATTACAATTAGAGGTTGAAACGTTTGAACACTCAACTTAATGAATCAACCAATCAAAATTCACTAAAGTCTCCAAAGTTGCTAAGCCAACGAATAAGAAAACTTTATTATAAAAACTTTGGGGACTAGTGTAATTAATAGCCCATTGCTCTTCCTCTCTCTGCATTTCAATATCAGTAGCGTAGCTACTCTATTATTAGGTCAAATGACTTTACTTCTTAATGTCTATGTTGTTAATGATAAAGTCTATTCAACCAAGCTTTAATGGGAGATGGGAAGTGGTCAGAAAAAAGTCTAAAAACTTCCCAAGACATTTATGAAGAATCCCTGAAAAGTAAATGAAAATCCAGGATTTTTTTATCTTTAGCTTCAGACGTTTTAACCTTACCACTTATATATCAAAATCATCTTTCAGCAGAGGGAGAATTTAATTTACATAATTCCCAGCTTTCAAAGACTTATTACGATTCTGAACATTAATTTATGGTGTATTGACCCCTCACTGAAAATTTTTTATTAACGAAGCTACTCTATGATTCACTTTGTCTATCCGTCTGTCAGTTCGTAACGCTATGGGGAAATTGTAATTTTCTCAGCTGCTATTCAAGATAGACGGCTGATGTTTTGTGTGTGAATATTCCCTAAACTAATGAGCATCCAGTATGTAATTTACTTTCTCCGTCGGTCTGTGTGTCATGGTACAAAATAGAAATATCTAAAATATAAACATACGTGAGAAAGTTTTCGTGATTTTTCCTCCATTTTTTATTATTTATAGTATTAATTTCAACAAATACTCTTGAAATCTCCGTACTCCTATTGATAATTTTTTGTGCTTCGCTACTTATGTATGTTTTCATTCTTGTTATTGTTTCAGAGCGCAGGGCTGGCAAGCAGAACAGGAAGAACAAGGGAGGCAGAGCATTTAAGGTAAACACAATGCGTGAGTGAATGAGTTAGTAAGTAAAACTATATTGTTTCTACCTAGCTGACTATCTTTCTCAATATTTTATGTCTGTCTTAATGTCTATCTCTAAATATCTATCTATAAATTAACATATAGATAGTAAAGCAGCTGAAAAAGCAGAAGAGCCAACAGCTTAATGCTGTATCATTAGAATAAAACACTAGAGTTAGAAAGTTAGAGTATCTATCCATCGCAACCACCTTGTGCAACCTTTCTATTGGGCCAAGTAGCAGAAAATAATTTAGAAGCAGACAAAGAAGGTCGTTGAAAAAGTAAGGGAGGTAGTTGTCTGTACATACATCTTTACAATAGATCTGATGCTGTATCTAACTCTTTTTTTATCTATGTAGACCACAAAGCAGCCAAAAAATAGCTGATATAGCAGCCTAGCTATAAATATAACCATTTATCTATATGTAGACCGCAAATCAGCAAATAAATAGCAGCTATGTATGTATTTAAAATTTAATTGTATTTCTGGTTACCTGAAACGGGGCTTCTGTATCTTCGCCCATTTTATATCAAATTTATTTCTATTACTGGTTACCTGAAACAGGGCTTCTGTATCTTCACCCATTTTATAACAAATTTAATTCTATTACTGGTAACCTGAAACGGGGCTTCTGTATCTTCGCCCATTTTATAACAAATTTAATTCTATTACTGGTTACCTGAAACGGGGCTTCTGTATCTTCGCCCATTTTATAACCTTACATCTATATGTAGAACGCAAAGCAGCTGAAAAAGCAGCAGAAACAACAGCGCAGACTGCAGAAGGAGCTCAAGCAGCAGAGAAAGGCAGAAAGAATTCAGAGAAGGAAAAAAGAAAATTTTAAAAATATATGTATAATATTTAGCAGATGTGCTAATGCAAATGCGTCTGTCCTTCTGTCTCTAATGTTAATGTTGTCCAGCCACTTTAGAAAACTAGTTTATCTGAGCCATTTACAACGGATTTTAAATTATTTTGGCTAAAGGTTAAAGAATATAATCCCCCGACCATATATTAAAGTAATAAGATGACCATGCGTCTATTTATATAAAATTTTGCGTATTCGTTTTTAATGATTTGTTTATCTAAGAATATTAAACTTGTAACTAAATCTATTCGTCTATACATGAAAGAACCTTTTTAATAGAAAAGGAATAAGTTTTCGTGAAAACTAATATTGTTGTTAAAAAAAATTCTTTTTTTCTCCATCAGACAAGAGAGAAGGAAGAACGGTAACAACAGAAGACAGGAGGATGATAACCAAGTCACTGTGGACGACGAGTTAGCCCTAGAATAGGTAGTCTTCATGTAGCTGTCAATAGTGCCCTAACAAAATGGGGATAGATGTCACTGCTTTTGGCCTACCTATTTATTTTATTTACATTTTCCTTGTGCACTTAATATTTTGGGTATTTTTTTTTAAAAGGGGGGATTGGGGGGCTTTAAATAAGCTTCCTTTCCCTTGATGGTAGGGGAGCCGTCACTAGTAGAATATACTTGACTAAAGCATAATTAAAATATCTAAATTGATTGATTTATTTGGATATGATAAACTGTTATGTTAAATTGTTATATTAATAACATAGATAATAGATTTAATAATGTAGCGAAGCTCAAATACATATTAAACATGTAAAACAATATCAAACAATAACTAAACAAAAAGATTACAAATATCAAAGGACTATCTTAAATATTAGCAAGCAAATTACAAGCAAATTACACCCACCAAATGGACGGACTAACATAGAAACTTATGAAGAAATGTAAATAGAAAAGCAAGCTAGCAGCTTCGCTCCTAACTTTTAAGGTTTTTTTTTGTGAGTAGGTGGTGGGAGAGGGTATAATAATAGCCAAAAACAACTCTGACTCTTGTGTGTAGAATAACAAAATAGAATATCTCAAACGGTTCAGTGGTTAGCTAGATCTTAAAAAACAAAAAAGTTTAATTTTTATATATTAGGAGAGAAAATGACGGGAAAACGGTCGGACGGACATCCAAAAGTGTAGAGTAACCTCGCTACTCAAACTTGAGTTTATTTATGTATTAATAAAAGTCAATTTAAATTGACATTTAACAGAGAGCAATTGATGAAAAATTATTTGTTTACATTTTTGAAATATAACAGGAAAAGGATCTGTATTTTAATAATTCTTTTCGTAAATCTCTTTGCACGAGCCTGAATATTTCTATTATCTGAATTTATTTTTTTTCTAACAGAAACTTTATGAGAACTTATCATTTTTGGCTGATTAAGGGGGGTAAATATTTTATAAAGAAAAAGTAACTTCTTTCACCCCCAAAACTTTCCTAAAAAGCAGAAATCATTCTTTTTACCCAAAACAGACAGATGGACAGGACATCTAAGTACTTTTTTTTCCTTTTATACTTTTTAAAAGCGAAGCTTTTCTATAATTAGGGTCGGTCCGTACGTCCGTCCGTCACAGAGAGTTAGCTCTTTTCGTTAATTTAAACAGGTTAGAATTGTCCTATCGATTACAAACTTTGCATGATGATTCCTGTGGTAGTTAGGTACAATTTAGAAAGCGTAGCAACTCTATAATCAATACCAGAATGTCCGTACGTCCATTTGAAACATGTCGATTTTTAACTTTTTTTGACAATGAATTTTTGTATGTTAAAATTATCCGATTCTTCTGATTTTTTGAAAACTGATTCCTATTACAACAAGGTACAATGTAATAAGCAAAGCATCTCTATAAACAAGTCCCAAAAACGTAAGTATATCCTTAAACAGTATCATCTATCTATGCAGTTTTGCAACAAATTTACTTACAATATTGTTTGTACTGATGCATTAATATTCTGCTAATTTAGTTCTGACAATCTACAAGTGTTAATGTTCGTTTGTCCTTCCATTTTAGAGCTTCGCTTTTATGGATGTTGTCATCCTTGTTATTTTATAACTTAACTATTTTTTTTATTTTTAGGTTAATCTACAGAATTGGAACACTGCATTTACTCTGTTACCCCTCACTCATATAAACTTGTTCTTGTTCTAACAAATTCAAATAAAAACAAGGATGATTTCGTCCTATAGTAGCGAAGCATTGTGAGCAAAAAATAAAACAGGATATTAATGATGAAAATGATTATTATATGTAATTTTTTTAACTCCGACCTGTTGAAAGAAAGGGGGAAAGAATACAATAAAAAGGGGGAAGTATCCTATGACTTTTGTAGAAAGACAGTCGGACTAATATTTGTAACTTGTAGATTAGCTTTGCTACTAAAAGTTTCTATGTAACTTTTAAAAGAACATGTATTTGTTAATTTAATAAGCACTTTTTAAGCATTTTTAAAGAAAAATCCTACAGTGTATTTATTTGTATACCATTATAATTTTTATATTTTTATTTACACATTGTTTTTTAAACACATAAAATAACTCATTTTTTAATTAAAATAGTGAATTTTGTAATAACTTTGAAATAAAATGTGTATTTGTATGTTTTTTTTATTTACTAATTTTTAGAGTAAGATAAATGGAAATCCATAATAGCGAAGCTCTGAAACTTAAAATATTGAACCTTCTTGCCTTGGGAATATTTGTTACAAAAGTCAATTGCTAGGACAATTCTAACAAAAATATGCCTGAATTAACAATAAGAGCTTTTTTCAAAAAATAAACTAAAAACTTTTGAAAAAAATTTATAAATTGAAAACAAATTATTTTAAGTTCGTCAATTTATTCTATATTTAATCATTATTTGACCAAAACTGTGGCAAAAATACTAACAAAACAGACCTTGTTCGACCTAGGATGCTCAAATAGTTTCTTTACAAGCCCAAGTATCTTTCTTCTCTAAGGAAAATTGCGACAATTTAAGAGCTTGATAAGAAAGTATTTCTTTGATAAGTAAGTAAGATTTTTATCCGGGAATTGTGACTGCTAGTCCAAAATTATGAAGATATGAGAGGTGGTGGGGGGGGGGGGGGGGGGGTTGAACTCCCCTTTACCCCCCCTCCCCATCTTAGACCTTCATGAATATATTCAATAAATATTGAAACAAAAAAATCACGCAACCTTGGCAATTTGTAAGAAAGAGGTTGCGTGGTTTTATTATAATATCATAATAGTGATACACCTCAGATGTAATTTTGATACTCTCTAAATCAACCAATACGAAAACAGTGGAAGTACAACCCACCCATATCATGGGTTATAAAATGTACAAAACATAGGGCTTTTGGTTAGGGGCCTTTCTAAAACCCAACCTTAAAAAAGCATCATGAAATGACACTTTGATTAAATTTACTTTAGTTTTTTTTTATAACAACGAACATACCAACTGTGAGCAGCAATTACAGATTAGTTTGCTGCGTTTATATTAAAGTAATAGATGTAGAATATAACTGGATAATATCACAGGGAAAATTATTAATTTACCTTGCTAACTTGGCTTGATCATTTATTGGTCAGTTTTACCCAGTAGGTTAGGAGGGGATGGGGTAAAAAAGGTGGAAGTGGGAATTGTTAATTTAGCCAGCTGTGTGTTTCACTTTATTAGAAATATTAAAAATCTGGTGTATGATCCAAGTAATAATATATCCATAATTAAAGGTTTAATTGATTTCGCACACTCAATCATTTGTTATCATAGGAAATATTACACCTTCATTTTGGGGATTGAGGGATAGGGCAATGGCATGATTAAAAAATTTAGGAGTGTAAAATCCTCTCTTTATTGACTGTTGTTGTTAATAGCGAGAGGAGGGAAGAAAGATAAATGATACCTTCTGACTAAGACCAAACTGCATAACTTTTGATTCCTGTGACGTCATATAATAATGAGGAAGATGAGAGGAGAAGTGGGAAAGAAAACCCCTAAAAAAGAGATGGAGAATATGACGTCAAAAGTGGTGCAAAAGTAATGCAGATTGTTCTTCGTCATACCTTATGTAGATTAAAATTAGTGGTTGAAACGTTTGGACACTAAACTTTATAGACCAACCAATCAAAATTCGACGAAAATCCCCAAAGTTGTTATGTCAACCAATAGGAAAACGTTATTATACAACTTTGGGGACTAGTGTAATAAACAGCCCCTTTTCCCTTTCTCTTTGGCCATATCCCTCTCTGATTTTAATAGTACACGGGACGGAAACACGAACAATTATTCCGCTAGTTTGATTGGCTTATACTTATCTAGCGGCTACGCTCCTGAAGGCCTATTGTAGTACTTGAGATTGGGGGAGGGGGGTTGTCCCACCATTTTAAAATTTTTGGGAAGGGTTATTTTTGTGTCCTAAATTTGTGTTTCAAAACTTCTTTTCTTAAAAAATCCCCAGTCAAAATCATGAATTTCATATTAAGATAATTTTTAAAAAATTTGGGGTAAGGGTGATATCTTTCTAAAGGCGATTTCTCTTGGGAGAGTGTAGGTACTCTGTCTCAAAATAGTTTAAAACCTTCTCGTGACCTAAAAAAGCTTTACTATAATTGAGAACCATATCGGGTCAACTAGATCCCTTGTAACACACAGGCAGACATCCGTTTACTTTTATATAAGGATTATATTAGCGTGTAGGACAAACGAACATTAAGACCTGTAGAGTGTTGTAACTGATAAAGTAGAGTATTAATGCATAAGTCTAAACGAAATTTTGCTACGCTTCCTAAATTGTACATAATTGTTATAGAAATCACCATACAAAGATTGAAATCGATAGGGCTTTGTTTTAATTAAAGAAAAGAGCTAACTGTCCCGTACAGACGGACAGACCCTAATTATAGAAAATTGTTTTTGATAAGGTGTGAATTAGCATATAACAGAGGGGAGGAGTTTTCTCAAAATATTAACTCGGTTAGATATCAGGAATCTTAAAGGATAAGACAATTGGACATAAAATGAAATAGATTAAAACCATTGGTTTAAACTTTTGGACTCACAACTTAATAATCCAACCAATTAAAATTCAATATAAAATTTTTGGGACTAGTGTAATAAATAGCTCAATATCCTCTCCTTCCCTATAAAGTCAAATGTACATTCAATTCCGATATTGCAATTTATTTAAAACCTTGACAGTTGTAAGATATCGAAAAATGCTGTTCCGAATTGGTTGTGCTTTTCCGGGAAGCTTGATGAATATCTCAGAGTTATTTTTATTTCCTTTAGAGGCTAGGGACGAGGGACTAGTTTATAATAAAATATTAAGGATAGTTTAATTTCTAGCGGCTGCGCCCCAGGAAGCCTCCAGGAGCACCTAAGGTGGGACCAAAAAAATTAACCCTCCTCCATTTTCAATTTGATTTTAAAAAGAAAAAGTACAAAATTCTTTCTTTTTTTGGAGGGGGGTCTTTTTTAAAATGAAAGTGTGGAAATACTCTGCCTGAAAATAGTTAAAAACCTTACCTGAACCTAAAGGAAGCTTCACTGTAAAGGAGAACCATATAGATTAGGAAAATCCTTCGCTACAGAGAAAAAAACCTACTAAATAAATTAACTTGTTTTCGCTTAACATCTAAATAAACACTATAAGGGGGGGGGGGCATGTATCTGCGATGCCCTAACCCTGTGAGGCTTCCATAGTTCTAATATAACCTAACCCAAACAGACCTAGGGTATAAAACACCCCCTTCCCTTTATTTTAAATTAGGGAGGGGAGGGGGGGGGGGGTGATAGGTTGCTTGTGCTCGACTAGGCGGTACTTTTTGGGAAAACCGCCCAATAATTGTTAATTTGCAAATTTGAAAACTAATTTACATGAAATTTGAGAGCTAAGGAGTTTTTAAATTTAAGCAAAAGTTGATTTTTAGAAAATTTAAAAAATCGAGTCTAAACTGCAATTCTGTCTGTTTTTATTCTAATATGTAGCTAAAACAACTACAAAAGGATAATGGAAAGAAAACGAAGTAGTGGGTTTTGTAGTATTTTACAGTAGCTTTAGGTAAATTAGGTAAAATTGAAAAAAAAATCAAAATTGAAAAAAAATCAAAATTGAAAAAAAAATTCAAAATGGAAAAAAAAATTAGGACTCCTGCGTTTGTCCACTCCGACGTTTGTCCCAAAAAACCTGCGTTTGTTCACTCCGACGTTTGTCCCACTCCTGCGTTTGTCCCACTCCGACGTTTGGGACTCCTGCGTTTGTCCACTCCGATGTTTTTCCACTCCTACGTTTGGGACTCTTACGTTTGACGGGAACCAGAATTATTCTTTATATTACTAGTGGCTTCGACCCTATCCTCGGAGAAATGAAAGATGTTGCACCACTCCTAAGGGGTGGAATATTTTTTTTTTTGGGGGGGGGGCTGTTGGTAGAGGTCCCCTAACATCTCATTCAAAATAGCCTAAAACTGAGAAGCACAACCTTGTCGATTAAGCAGCTACCAAGCTCGTATGCTTAAAAGACGGACAGACAGAGTTCTTTTTGTAATTAAGATAGAAGTACAATAAGGACATACGTAGGGAAGCAATATAAATATGAGATCACATGACAAAATAGTTCGTTATGTTTAAAAAATTGGTTGATATATATAAAATAGATTATTTAACCTTAAAGGGCATACTAATAAACAACATTTGAAATAATGACAAATAACCCTAAAAATCAATTTTAAAGATCAAGCAATTGAAAGATTCATATTAAAATTGTAAGTAAAAAAATCTATAAAAATACCTAAAATACTTGGTTATGGATATCTTGAAAAGTTATTAAAATGAATATTTACACTAATAATATAAAAGAAACAAACCTTTAAACGTTACGTACTACTACACCTTTATAGAGTTGCAGGCCAAATTTTGTGGGCTTTACAGTATTAGACGGACGTACAGACATACCATTTAGTTAATGAGTAGCTGCGCGCGCTATCCTAATAAACAATTACTATTATTCTGGCACACGAATCAATCAAACTCCCAAAATTGAAATATCAAGTTTCATGAAAAAGATCAGGTGCTAAGGTTAATGTTTATAACTAGCGGCTACGCCACTAGAGGCATCTAGAGACACTTGATGTGTGAGGGATAGGGCAATGTTGGGTTGGGGGGGGGGGGGTGAGGGGTAGGGCAAACCCCCAATTTTCAACTTTAGTTTTAAAAACAAAAAGTATGTTTTTTGAGATGGCCTTTTTTCTAGGCGCGATTTCTCTTGGGAGGGTCGTGGTACACTCCCCCAAAATAGTTACAAACCCTCCCTAGGAGCTATGAGAAGCTACATTGTAAAAGAGAATTTAACGGTCCAGCAGTAAGTGAGATTCTTTGCTACAGAGAGACATCCTGTTACTTTTTATAACAGAAAACTTCAAGGATGACGACATTCATGAGTAGCGAAGCACTCAAAAAAAACCTGGTTAGACAAAGCCTTACATATATTCATGTCATTTCTAAGACGACCAACAGACGAACGGAACAAGTAAATTATATTTTGTTATGCTATTTGGTATAAAAGTCGAGAAAATCACTTTTCCGACCTAAGTTTCATCTGACAGACAGACGGACGGCCATCGATTTAATTTGTATTATATACAAGTTTCCAGCTTCCTACAAATTAAATGATTGATTTAAGATGATTATCATGGACGTACTTAACAATTTTAGTTTTAGTTATAGAATTGCTATGCTTTTAAAGTCGTACTTTATCAACCTAGTAAACTTAATCATAAGTTTTGAATCAATCGGTTGATTATATCAAGTCAAAATGGCACAGATTCTAAGAGTTATTCAAAGCCCCCAATGAATGCGTTTTAGACTGAAAATTTTGCATTTCAGGCAAGTTTTTGTATGTATATTGTTTAATAGGTGTTAACACGTTACACATGAATAATATGATTTTAAATAGCGAAAATTTTCAAAAATTAAGTAATAGATATTCACAGAGATCTTAAGGTACAAGGCAATGGACAATAGATTGATGTATTGTAACCCCCAATTACGATAAACAAAATTAACCATTCTGTGGATTAAAATCTTTGGTGGAAAAATTTAGATACTAAAGGTTTGTGCAAATCAATCAACATTTGTTAAAAATCTCCAAAGTTGTTAGCCGACGATTGAAAATTCATGTTGATGAAATTTTTGAGACTAGTGAAATAAACAGTTTAAAGTACCTCTCTCTACTGAGATATTTATGTAAATTTATTATAGTCAAATTAAAATGGGAATGATTTTTATTATTCATTTTCCCATATAACAGCTCTGCTTATTATCATTCCTTTTTTTTCTCTAATATTTTTTAAAGTGAAGCTTTTCTGTAAAAAGTGTCGGTCCGTCCGTAGCAGTTAGCTTTTTAAATTAATTAAGGCATGTTAGAAATGACCTAATGATTTCAAACTTTGATGGTGATTCTGTAGAAGTTAGGTACGATTTAGAAAGCGTAGCAAATCTATAATCGTTACCAGAATGTCCGTACGTCCATTTTTTTTCTTTTTTACAACAAATTTTTATGTGATATAATTATCTGATTGATCTGATTTTCGGACAAAAAAGTACAATGTTATAAAGCGAAGCTTTTCTATAATCAAATCCTAAAAATGTATGTAAGTCCTTAAACATTATCCTGTATTTATGCAGTTTTTCAACAAATTTACTTAAAATTTTGTTTTTTTTGGCTAAATAATAAATTTAGCAGTTAGCTATTTGTTATGAACTCGTTTATTATCTAATATATTTTTGATAAGGTATTGGGGAGACCTCAAAGTTAATCAATAAAAGTTATGTTATTCTTAGTGAGCAGAAAATAGTTATTATTTTATTTTCTGTTAGAGACTTATGGTTAATTTAAATAAAGCTTGATTTAGTTTTTTTTATCTGTCTTTAAGACATATCACATCAAGCAAGCCAGTTGTATTTTTAGAACAATAAATATATTGAATAAAGATTCCTACTCAGTGAAATGAACCAATAAGAACGCAGTGAAGGAACTATCCGGCTATATCATCGTTTACAGAATGTACACATTTTGGTATGAGAGGGCAATATCTTTTTATTCTCATCCTGATAAATAAAACCAGCTGAAAAATAGTTAATTTCTTAAGATAGAGATAGTTTTTGTGACAAAATAAAGAATAAAATATAAATTCTTCTGGTAAAATGCCTTTTTACGTTGGATGGATTATTGTAGCTGACAGTTCATCTAGGGTTATAAATTTATTATCCCAATAGTCTAATTATACTAACTTACCTGCTCTTGAAAAAAGTGATGCTTTTCTGTAATTAGAGTTGGTCTGTCCGTCTGTATGTCTGGAACGTTTAGCTCTTTTTTATTTATGTATGATAGTATTGTCCTATTGATTTCAAACTTTGAATGATGATTTCTATAACAACATAGCAACTCTATAATAGTTTTTCAGCAAGTCCGTAAGTATATTAACAGTATCCTGTATTTAAGCAGTTTATTTACTTTATGTTTAGATTTAAAAATTAATATTCTGCTTTTTCAGTTTTGACACTCTATTTAATGTTCATTTGTTCACTGTTTCAAAGTTTCGCTTTTATGGATCTTATCCTCCTTGTTTAATTGATTTTTTTCTTATAAAAAATGCGCAACTTTTCTTAATAAATTGTGAAAATGTATGAAAAATATTAATATGATATTGTTAACTCCTATAACAGGTGAATAATTTCTTTCCCTTTTTCTATTCCAAATAACCCCTTTCAAAAAATGAATCGATCCTTCCCTTTCAAAACTTTTAATTTCTCCCCCTTTATTGATTTAGCCCATTCATCCCTTTTAGGCAATAAACAGGGATCTTAAGGGATAAGACAATAGACGATAAATTGATTTAACCCACAATTATGATAAACAAAATTACCCCTCAAAATTAACAAAAATTACCAACAGATGTGTTGATGTGGTTTTAAAACTTTGGGTACTAGTGAAAATTCAGCTAATAAGTTAGCTGATAAATTTAAGGGAAAAGAAAGGTTGTAGATTGAATAAAACCCTCTCCCTAATAAAATATACAATTATTTTTTTTGCTCATTACTTTTTATTGTTTCTGGCACCTCCGATAATAGGTAACACCCCCTCCCCCTTCCCCTAAACACATCCTACTCCCCCTTTGTTTTACCTCCGTTAAATTGGTCTGCAGTTCAGGGAGGGAGAGGACAATGAAGGATTTTGTTAATCTACAAATATTTCTCTCTACCCCCCCTGTAAGTCAGCTATCAACAGAAAGATTATGAATATTAAGAATTTGGGGGGATTTAATTACCATCCATTGTACTATCCCTTTAATCCTAACTATAAGTTATAACTATAACTCCTCCAGAGTTATACTTTTACTTCCCTGAATAGAAGGACCTACCCCATTTCTTCACCTAACAAGGATGAGGATATCTGTGAAAGCGAAGCTCACAAATGAACAAATCTGTACAAGCACTCAAAATTTTCAATTATTAACTGATTTTAGCTATGTACAAATGATCAAAATCTTTGGTCTTTGTGCTTTATTTTGGGTTAAAGAGTTGCCAACAATAGTCTAAAACCAACCCAAGTTTTATATTTCAAAATAAAAATTGCATAAAACCACTGTGGTAACTATAGCTTACAAAGAACTCTGATCGTTCAGTGATTGCTGAGATCTTAATGGACAAAATAAAATAAAAATTAACTACTTTATATAATAGGATAGAATAATTGATAATTTTTTCATTAAAAAAGTTTGATAGTTATTATCGTACTGAGTTTTGACATACTAACGCACAGACTCTTATCATAGAGTAGTTTTGCTCTTAATATCATAATATCAGAGGTCATCCCCTTGTTATATACTCCTCCCCCCAAATTCACCTCCTAACGGAGGTACCCCCCCCCTTCTCCTCCGATAAAAACCGCCTATATTTGTTTTGAGCGTGCTAATGAATAAATTGGTTAGTAGTTTGATTCAAGCCACCATTCAAAGCGTTGCAGTATCATGAACATGTATTTTGATTTTATATTTTTCATTTAAAATTATTTTTTTCATTTAAGATTATTTTTTCTTTAATTAAAATTTTTAAGTAAATCAATGATCAAAATAAGTAAAAGATTCATTAAGTAATTAATAGGTTTTTTTTTAAATTGGGCTATAATGATTATTTAGTCCTTAAAGCTTAATTGAAAAATAATAATTAGTTAAGAAATTTACATAAAAATAACACAACTCATCTATGCTTTATATTTTTTCTTTCTTGACTGTTTTTTTGTTAAAAATTTTAGGTCCTGATTTTCACAATTAACTTTACCTTTTTAAAATCATTTTGATAATTTTCTGGAATTTAAGGAAACATTAATTATTTACTTGAAATAATTATAAAGGTCATATTAAGAAATAAAGAGGCATATACTTTGATAGAACCTTTAAACATTGCTAGGCTTTTTATGTTTCAGGTTTGGTACACGTTTTACAAAATTTTTTAGAGAGCCATTGTTTTGTCTATGTAATCCAAAAAGTGATAAAATTTTATTGTGAAACAAAACAAGAGTAGAAGTTTATTTAGCAGCGCAGCTACCTTATAGTTCTGACATTCTGACAACGTGGTTTCCCTGGGTTAATATGAGATTTATAGTTGCTTGTAGGCCGAAGGAAACTACTGGTGTCATTATGTTATTTTCAACCAATAAGAAGATAGTTATTAAAAATCATCCACCAATAGGAATGGACAATAACTAAATAACCCGCCAATGACATGCAGCTATCTTCCACAGCCAATAGCAATTCGCCAATAACCTGAAGCTATTGATGTTAATTTGTAACAGCCAATGACAAGCAGTAAATCAAAAGAACAGCAAATTTGTAAGAGCCAATAAGAAACAGCCAACAGAAAACATCCAAAGAAAGAGCTAATACTAAACGGCCAAAAAATAGAGGCATTGAGCTGAATTTACGAAACTGAAGTGCTTATCGAGGGAATGCTTTAGTACATTAGCAGGTGCAACCGTCAATAATTTTAAACTTCTTTGAATCTAACTATTTGTTTATCTATTATTCTGCACATTAAAAATTAATAAAATGTTGAAAATATTTTTTCTTATTTCAGCCAATATATCAATAAGTAGCAAAAAGAATATAGCATGTTACTATGGCTTTTAGATTTTACTATATCGTTAATATTAGGATCTTTACAGACTGATACGAAATCGATAGGGTTCTACTAGGATTAAATTTAAGCGACTGACAAACACAATATTTATGTATAAAAGCTAAAGAATATTATAAATTTTTTAAAAGCAGAACTTTTTATGATTTTAATTTGGGCATGTTAGAATTGTTCTATCAATTTCAACAATTTTATGATGATTCCTGTAAGTACAATGATTTGGGCGAAGCTTCTCTATAATTAAAAGTCCTTAAACAGTATCCAGTTTATGAATTTACAATTTTGATCAGATTTATTTTATGTATTAATTTTCTTCTCATTAAGTTTTGGATAGTATCAATGTTAGTTTGTCCTACTTTTTAAAGCTTCACAAATAAAGTTTTTAAAGCTTCACTTTTATGGATGTTGTCATCCTTAGGTGTTGAAAATTTAGGGGAATTGATTTGTTATTCATATTTTGTTTTTATTTCTTATCCATTTTTTGTTTTTGAGAGTTTTTCAAAATATCATTAAATTGTTGAACGTATAAAAATTTTGAGTGGCGTAGCTTTTCTTAACTAGAGTATTAGCTGTCCGTCAAACCGTCTCACGATTTTAAAACCAACAAACCTTACTTATTTAAATAATTTAGATTAACGAACTACATTTTCATTTTGTCTAATTGTCTTAAGAATCGCAAATTCTAAAAGGAATAAAAAGGTCGATTGAAAAATTCTTAGTATAATAATAGATTTTTTTAAGGGATATATAATATTACCAATCTATTAACAATTAAAGAGTTGCTAAGCTTTCTAGTTAATACCTTATTGTTTAAGTAATCTTTACAATTATAATTGATAAATGCCTAAATCAAGTATGAGACGGACAAATAAACGTTCAGAGACATTCTATATGTAGAAAGGTTTTGCTTTTTAAAAGCGTAGCTTTTCTATAATTAGGGTCGGTCAGTCCTTCCGGATTCAAGGTTTGATTGTCCTATCTCTATCAAACTTTGCGTGGTGATTCCTGTAGTAGTTAGGTATGATTTAGAAAGCGTAGCAATTCTCTAATCATTACCAGAATGTCCGTACGTCCATTTTAAACATGTTGATTTTTAACTTTTTTAACAACACATTTTTATATGATCTAATTATCCCCGATTGATCTGATTTTTGGTATTCTGATTCCTGGGACAACAAAGTACAATAGTTTAAGCAAAAGCAACTCTATAATCAAGTCCTAAAAATGTAATTATGTCCATAAACATTATAATTCATTATCAAGCAGTTTTTCAACAAATTTACTTACAATTTTGCTTCGACTCTTATACATTTATTTTCTGATTATTCAGTTCTGACACTACACAAGTGTTAATGTCCGTTTGTCCTACCATTTCACTGCTTCGCTTTTATGGATGTTGTCATCCTTGTTATAATAAAAAGATTATTTTAAATTTCTATCTATCTCTATTAGCTACTAAAGACATTTGATAATTATTGATTTTGTACGATTAATAAACAATCATAAGATTATACAAAGGACAATTAGGTCTATAATTAGCGCAGCAATAACAATCTAATAACATTTTTTTTGAAAAAGAATAGTTATGTATTATACTCAAAAAGAAACCGATTTCCATACTTTGACAGGTTATGACTATAGATCATGTAGCTTAATTAATTGGTTTTATATTTTAAATACGGGGATTATAATCAAGCAAGAAATACAATAAAACCATCTCGGATGAATGGAAGGACATTCTGCCATATCCTAGTTATAGAGTAGCTGCGCTACTTAACGAGTAAACTTTACAAAATATCATCAATATAAAACATTTTTTACAGTTTTAAACTTTATCCGAGCAATTTTAGATAATAATATGATAATATTAACTGATAACGATAGATAATAAATGAAATGTTAAAATACAGGGTGATTGAAAAAATGCGGTTTAAATATTTCGAAATAAAAATGTATAATTCAAACTTTTAAGAAGAATTAAAAATTTCAAGTAAAAAAGGCTGGCATATTTTTTCAATCACCCTGTATCACCTGTAGCAAATAAAAGTCGTCCTAATATAATAGAAAAAGAAAGTCTCTAATATGTAATAAAAATTAAAGTTTACATACTATGCATTTAAAACACAAGCTTGTGAAATATAATAATATAAAAATTGGAATGTCTGCCTTCCACTTTTTCGACCCCCAAGAAATAAACCCTCTGGAGAAAATGTGATCACGCCACTGATTTAAAGTCATTATATTTTACCAGGTTCAAATGCTACGAATTCTTAAGGTTCTTGAAAATCACATGTATTTTAATCAATTCGAATCGAATAGTTTTAAAAGCATTTCTATTAATTTAGTACGTTTTTTATTTGCCATAATTTGATAGATTTTTTTTATAATGATTAACAAATACTAAAACTTTTTTTGTAAAACTTTACAGGGTATAACAAAAATTTCTCTAACAAATAAAAATAAAAATTTCTAATGGAATGGTCAGATTTGGGACTTATTAAAACTTTTATTTAGCCTTTTAAACAAGGTACATAACATCGAAATTGTTTAAATCTAAAAATTGATACAGAATTTAAAAAGAATTATTTGATAAACTATGTAATGGCAATGATAAGTAACATATTTGTAAATCACATTTGGGAAGATTTAAGATGAGCTGAATTTGAATTTCCGAATGTGTGCCCCGTTTCCTTGGTTTTCCGTATCCTATCTCAATATTTACTACTAGCTAAAAAATTCAAACTTCAAAAAAAATCTAAATTTGAATGTATAAACGATTTATACATTATACATTAAAAATTTAAATTTTTTAAAATTTAGATTTTTTTTGGAAGTTTGAAGCTTTTTTAGCTAGTAGTAAATATTGAGATAGGATGGGGAAACACCGAGGAAACTGTGTACACATTAGGAAATTCAAATTCAGCTCATTAGATTTAAATGAGGGGATAAAGGAATGGGACAATGAACTAGAAAATTATATTTACCCAATTTTTAAGTGCTAAATTTTGTCTTTGGTAACTTGGTGCAGAAATTGTTAAACTGCCATTGTCCCCTCCATCCCTGTTTAAATTAAAACTGACTAAACTTTTAACAATTAATGAATTTTTTATGTCACACCATCTTTTTTGAATTCAACCCCAAAAATACAGAAAATTTATAAATTCCACTTGTATCAAGAATGGCCGAAAAAACAAGTAGAAAATTAAATATTTTCTGTTCAGGGTAATTTTGCACAAAAAGTCAGATGTTGTGACAAAAAAACTCTGTGAATCATATTTAAACTATTTGCACAATTCAGGTTTATTAATTAGTGCCTAAAAATTACAAAAAATTAATAAAAAATAGGATTTAAAAAAAATATAAAATGAATATCTAAATGATTTTTATGCAGGATTTTTAAGTATGGTTAAGAATGATTTGGTACAAAAATGAGCAAAGAAATTTAAAAATCAGGTTAAAAATTTTATGATATGAAACCAAAAAGTACAAAAAAATAGTTTTAATTCAATCAATCAAAAAATACATTATCATTTTAATAATTCCATTTTAAGATTGGGTAAAATGTAACATTGTTAAAAAATTCACGAACATTGCATTCAATGGCAGCAAAACTTTTCAAAGCAAATATTTATGGTCTATTGACCCTTCCCTTTTAGGGCCAATGGGAGGTTTATTAAGATCTTTCTAATCCTGACTATAGACCAAGCTTAAAATAATTTGTAGAGTAGCTCTGCTGTATGAAACACTACCTAATTTTACATTTAGTTTTGATCTGAAAATGATTATTTGGTGCTTTACCTTAAAGTGCCTAGCGAGCTTGAATCCCTCCCCACTTATTTTAAATATAAATTTAAAATTATTTTACTTAATGCCTAACCCCTGTGAGGGGCCCTAACTAATCCTGCGATGCCCTAACCCTATGGGTCTACCCAGTACCTAATATAACCTTACCTAACTAAAGTAAAAATCAAACACACGAAAAACTTCCCCGCTTTATTTTCAAAAGCTTTGGGGGTTCAATGCTCGATTAGGCACTTTGGTGGAAACCGCCTATAATTTTATGTAGTCAAAAATCTAATTTTAAATGGTCGATGAATTATGAATCACATTAAAAAGTTTAAATTGAATTATTTTTCGAATGTAAAGGACAAAATTACATTAATTTTTACAGTCAGTATTTACTTGTTTAAGTACTCTGGCAAAAATTATCTGAGATTTAAACCCATTTTTATTCTGTTTTTAAACTTCTGGCATCCAAATTTGATTTAACTTTTAAAGAAATTGGAATTCAAATCAAGGAGGAACGTTTGACTTTGAATTACACTGGTCCCCAAAGTTTTATAGATACTTTTTTTAATGGTTATTAAAGTTTGGGTGCTTTTATTTAATTTTGGTTGGTTGCTTCCAAGCATTTTTACCATTAACTTTAATCTACAGAAGATGTTATTTTGTTTATCATCATTGGGAAATGTAATAGAAATCCTAGAATAAACTATTTTCCTCATATTCAATAAAAAATCATAAAATACTTTTTTGGATGAATATTTTGGTAGTAAAAACAGCATTTAAATGGATAAATTTTTTCAGAATAATCATTGCTGGGTAGTAAAGGTATTTGGTACAATTTTTATATTTTTACAAAAAAAACTTAAAAATGGTTTCTAATCTATAACATGGAAGAACATCGGAGATAAATTCTGGTTAAAATTTGAGAAAATTTTGAACAATTATTTTACGGTATTGATAACTTTTTCACATATGAGTGTCTGAATAATTTTTTTTTCTCTCTCGTTGTGTTTTTATTATCACCTTATATTGCTTTTTTTTTATAACAATTTTATCTATTTAGTTTTATAGATTGTATAATACGTCACAATATTTAAGTTTAATTTTTTATCACTTTTAGATTATATTCCATTTTGATTGAATTAATGAACAATTGTAATGTATAAGGTTTTATTTTGTCTAAAAATATTTGCTGAAGGGGAGGTGGGAAATTTTGTAAATATCTCGTAATCTAAGTATCTTGTACATATAGAGACATCAATAAAAGCTAAAATCGTACAAAGCTTCCTGAAAGGAAACCTAATTAAATAAAATATAACTTTTTAGGAAGTTATATATAAGTCTTTGATTTTCTAAGATTTTTCTGTACTAGATTCTTAGATTACGATATTTATAAACCAATCCCACCCTTGTTATTGTATCAATAATGAATTTTCTTTCCTGTCGAAACCGTTTAATATCCGCTGGATTAGGACCGGTTCTGAGCCATACCGAAAAATCAAGCATCGTATCATATTATAGAAAATTTTCTAAGAAAAATAAAATTCAAAGCATATTATTAATACCAGTTTTGTTAACCGGGCCTTAGGCTCCTTGGGGCTAACAAAACTGATATGATACTTTTTAGTTTAACCATCTATAATACGATGCGATAAATAACTATTAAGTATTGCTCAAAAATCAATATTATAATCTTTTTTGATTATTTTAAAAACCTTAGCAAATATTTTTAGACATGAGGACATTTAATTTGGCATGTATTATAATCAGGTTCTAATTTAATCAACATAATTATAACTTTGTAACTGCAAAAGAAAAATATCCTTTTTCTTGGGTTCAGGCCAGGTAAAAGGTAAACCAAGGATTTTAATTAGTTTTAAGTATTTTTAAATTTAGCAGGGAATTAATGTCAAAAAGATATTTTTCTTTTACAATTATTTTATAAAATAAAAATTATTTTTTAGATATTTATGAATAGTTGTAAGGATTATAAACATTTGAGTTCCTTTCAATATTTCTC
The DNA here is from genome assembly GCF_053477335.1 of Acartia tonsa. Taxonomy (NCBI): domain Eukaryota; kingdom Metazoa; phylum Arthropoda; class Copepoda; order Calanoida; family Acartiidae; genus Acartia; species Acartia tonsa. The sequence goes on from NC_137266.1 coordinate 41,401,526, forward strand.
ATTCTGTTAAGCTCTCTCTCCCTCTCCCTGGGATCATAGGGCATACGTCCCTGCCCGTGCTGACCGTACCTAAAATATAAAAGCTAAGTTTAGAGCTTCAATCATATTTTTTATTATAAGATTATATACATTTTTTTTGGATGTTGCACCAGATTTTTATGTAATTGTATGATAAAGTGATACTCGAAGCTGGCTAAAATAACGATACCCCCTATCCCCTTTACTTCATCCCCTCCCCAACTACTGGATGACCGAACTGACCAATAAATAAAGTACATACTAGCAAGCTAAATTGACGACAAATTTTCTCCTGGCAATATAATCATTTTTATATGATCATTATTAAGACAAAACATGTTTTTTCCTGCATATTAAGGCTGTAATTTTTCAGAAACTTTACAAAATTATTTGAAATTGCAGAAAACGATTATGGAAAAGAGAAAATAAAATAATATGAAAATAATCTTCACCAAACCTCTTAATTTGAAAAGATTAAAAAGGTTGCGTGATTTTAAGTTTTTTATTTATTTATTATTGTATGATATTTTGTTATTGTTTATCTTTTAAACGCCCCTTACCCTATTTCTAGAATAAAAAATATTTTTTGGGGTTAGTGAAGGGGATATTCAAAACGGGGTATTTCTTACTCTACTGCAAAATAGCTAAAAACCTGCAAGATTATTACACAGCTTCCCTGAAAATGCAGAACAATTTGTCTGGTAATTTCCAAGATCTTAAATAACAAACAGACAAATCAACCTACTACTAAACGTTTTTTTCTATTTTTTTATGTAAAAATGAATATATTTTTGACTTTATCATCGCAACTAATATTTTGTTAAAAGAAAGTCAATTGCCATGAAATTATCTGTATTTAATAAACCAATAAAGAAAATCATTCTGTTTTTTAGCCAGCAAAACTACTGTATATCTATAATTCGAAATGTTAGAGACACAATAGTTTTTCTTTAGAATAATAGTTTCCCAAGATTTAAAAATCTAAAAAAATAAATAGCTCAAAAACTTCCAGGGACCTATTTGAAGATTCTTTAAAACTTAATCAGTTCACTAGTTTACGAAATCTTAAGCTACAGACAACAAACCTTACTTCTTATAAAATAGGATAATTATTTAGACTGTCAGCCGTGAATTTTTAGTGCGGCTCAGCTGCGACATTGCAAAATATCGCGGTCAACGGTTGTTGATAAAATTATCCACTGCGGCTGCCGAGCCCTGGTGATTATAACATCATTGGATGATCATTAATCATTCATCTTATTGTTTATCAGGGATTACAGGGATAGTACCAATAATAGATATATAATTACTTGGATGTTGCACCAGATTTTCATGTACTTTAATAAAATGATACCCATTGTACACCCCCTAATAATCGATATATAATTACTTGGATGTTGCACCAGATTTTTATGTACTCTAATAAAGTTATACCCACGGCTGGCTAAAAAACGATACCCACCAACGACCCCCTAATAATCGATAAATAATTACTTGGATGTTGCATCAGATTTTCATTTACTATAATGAAGTGATACCCATTATACACCCCCTAATAGTAGATATATGATTACTTGGATGTTGCATCAGATTTTCATGTACTATAATGAAGTGATACCCATTATACACCCCCTAATAGTAGATATATAATTACTTGGATGTTGCATCAGATTTTCATGTACTATAATGAAGTGATACCCATCATACACCCCCTAATAATCGATATATAATTACTTGAATGTTGCACCAGATTTTCATGTACTGTAAAAAAGTGATACCCACGGCTGGCTAAAAAACGATACCCACCAACGATCCCCTAATAATCGATAAATAATTACTTGGAGGTTGCACCAGATTTTCATGTACTCTAATAAAGTTATACCCACGGCTGGCTAAAAAAACGATACCCACCAACGACCCCCTAATAATCGATATATACCCATTATACACCCCCTAATAGTAGATATATAATTACTTGGAGGTTGCACCAGATTTTCATGTACTATAATGAAGTGATACCCATCATACACCCCCTAATAATCGATATATAATTACTTGGATGTTGCACCAGATTTTTATGTACTATAATGAAGTGATACCCATCATACACCCCCTAATAATCGATATATAATTACTTAGATGTTGCATCAGATTTTCTTCTACTCTAATAAAGTGATACCCCCGGCTGGCTAAAGAAAACGATACCCACCATGACCCCCTAATAATCGATATATAATTACTTGGAGGTTGCACCAGTTTTTCATGTACTCTAATGAAGTGATTCCCCAGGTTGGCTAAAAAAAGCCATACCCACCATGGATACCCATTCCCATACCATCTCCTCCTACTGGATGAACGAACTGATCAATAAATAAAAGTATTAAGCACGAGGGGGCTAGGTGTCGCTTTTGGTACTAGACCTCTCTCCACGCACCTTTGAACATACATACAATCCTTATGATTGCGGTGTAAAGCATCCATTCACCCATCAGACAACCAACTCTCTAAGATGCACGACCTTTGTCTGAGAAGTCAATGATATCAATAAATAAGGTCCATATTAGCAACCTAAATTGACGACCCTGACAGTATATCCACGTATTCTATATCTATTACACCGATATTCCTAACCTTACATAATATAGTTATTACGCTAGATGGTCAATCATATAAAATAATCCACCAAACGGAATTTCTAATAAATATAATTCCTTATATAAAAGGATGTCTGTGTGTCTCTTTATCTGTCTGTTTGTACCATAGGATCTCGCTAACCGCTGAACCGATATGGTTCTTTTTTTCAATGCAGGTTCAATAAAGGTTTATAACTATTTTGTTACAGGGTACCACCAATCTCCCAAGAGAAATACCCCTAAAAAATAGAGTATAGAGTCACATATGATTCAATTCCTAAATAACTATTTTTGACTTTATAATATAATAAAGTTTTCTAGATATTTAACTGTCTATAGCTGACTTTTTATAATGCTAAACTAAAAAAAAACTAAATTCCTATTGGTCTAATGAGGGCATTGTTCATCTAGACCTTGTATATTTATTACCTACACACAGATTGATGAATTACTATATTTGGTGTTCATAGAAACTCGCTAATGTTATATTTATCTTTACTATTAGGTTGCTGTTTTTCTGTAAGGCATACTGAACCATTTTTAATTATACTAGAGACGTTAAAAAGCTAAAAACTTATCTGCTTTACACACAATTAAGATTAGGGGGAATGTCTTGGCCTATATACTAAGAGATATAAGTTTTCCAGAATTGTAATGTAGGGAGTAGATTTGAAATCTGCATCATATTTTAAGGATTTTTTATAAAATTCGTTTTTTGTATAATTCTTTATCTAAAAGCGGAAATACAAATTAAGTTAATTAATTTTGGCATCCGTGATTGGTGGATTTAAAAAATCTGCGCTCTGATTGGATGTCGTACATCATTCAACCAATTAGAGCGCAGGTAGTTTAAAATCCACCTATCCTATTGGTCAAAATTAATTAACTTAAAATGTATTTCCGCTTTTAGATAAAGAATTTTACAAAAAACGAATTTTATAAAAAATCCTTAAAATTTGATGCAGATTTCAAATCTACTCCCTACATTAAAATTCCGGAAAACTTATATCTCTTACTATATACATGCAAAACTCATTCACTAAAGGCAAAAGTCGTGCAATTAAAGTGTTGGTTATTTGTTGGGTGTTCTTAGTAACACAACAAGGTACCAAAATCTGATTATATTAAGTGGAAGAACAAGACTCAAGAGGACAGTGATATTCATAAAAGCACAGCAATACAAAAATCTAAAGGGATAAGACAATGGCCGATAAATTGATGTATATCTCTAATGATTATAAACAAAATTTCCCCTTATGTAGATTAAAATAAGTTGTTGTTGAAACGTTTGAATACTAAATATAATAAGTCCCCAAAGTTGTTAAGCCAACGAATAAGAAAACGTTATTATAAACCTTTGGGGACTAGTGTAATAAACAGCCCATTGTCACCTCTCTCATTGGCAGCAATAACAACTTTATTTGAAAAACAAGAGAGATTTGATTCAATAATATTGATAATATTTAGGTCAGTCTTGATCACTTTTATTAAATACCATTTATCGACAATGACAATTCAAATAAAAAATATTTAAGATCTTTAAACAAAGAGATACATTCACTCAAATCAGACAGACTGACGTAGTTACAGAGGGTCTGAATTATAAAGCACCTTCGCTATAAAAAAAGGGTTAAGTAAAGAAAATAAATGAGAAAATACAAATATAAATAACATATTATTTATCCAATAATAAAGTTAATCAGTCATTACCTGGTATATAGTAGCTTTATTATTTTTTTTACATCTTACTAATATTTAGGAAGGGAGAGGACATTTGTTTGTAAATTATACTGGTTCCCAAAGTTTTCTAAATATTGTCTTATTCCTTGGTTTAAAATCTTGAGCAATAAATTTTGATTGGTTGGTTAAAACTAGTCCAACCAATCTACAGAAGAGTTAATTTTATATCTCTGAGGACGGTTGATAACAATTTAAAGTCAGACCTTTTGAAGACAACCGTCCCTTTGATTGCACGACCTTTGTATGGAAGTCTTAACTGTTTGTGGTAATAAGTTTCCATGACATTTCCCCTATTTTAACTTGATATGGCAGAAGTTGGACCAATTTTTAACGCCTAGTTATGACACTGCATTGGGACGAGATTCGAATCTATCACCTTCCCAATAACTCGAGCGAATCCTCTAGGTGTTAAATATTTATGGATAGAATTTCCCCCTCTCTTTTTCCCTCTCTGATTCTTATCCTATCATTTATCAAAAAACTTTGTTCCTGTGATATTCATTCAACGTCCTTTCATTTCTTATTTTTGACAATTTTTGGGTTTTTATGAAACGAAGCTACTCTATAAGAACAAGCAGTGGTAGGGAAAAAGTAATTAATAAGGGAGAGGGGGGGGGGTGTCAGTAAAGCCACTTCTCCAACAATTGAGGTGCAGCCATCAGAAAGCTTTGATTGTTAATTCAGGTTTATTTTGCATGATGGTTACTATATAAACCAGATAAAATTAAGAGCGTAGTAACTCTATAATATTTACCAGAAAGTCTGTTATTGACGCTATATAATTAAGTCATACCATATTATTCATCCTGTAGATTGAACTTAATTTTGATACGATGATACTGAATTTTTAAAAATACTTTTATATAATGCTTGTTAATTTTAATGAGTGGGCTCCCTCTATATTTGATGTCCGTTTGTCTGGCTGTCTAAATTTGTTGAGCATAGCTTGAATGTATATTGTCATCCTTGTTTAAAATATATCCATGGAGTACGGGTACATTTACTGTATATGTGCATAATATGTAGGTCAAGATTGAACAATAGATGTGGTGCTTTTCCTAAAAGTGCTTTGTGGATCAATAAATTCCCTAGCCCCTCCAATTTTAGTAATATTATGAAAATGAAATATGCCTAACAACTGCAGGGGGACACAACCCTGCGGGGCTACTTAGTAGACAATATATCCTTACCTAACTTAACCTAATTTAATAAACAAGCAAACCAAAAACAATCACCCCCATTTATTTTAATTAATTTTTATTATGGGGGAGGGGGGGGGGGTGGTATCAGAGCTCAACAAGGCACTTTGAGGGAAAACGCCAAAGATTTCATGAAATTGATCTCAAGAGAAATTCCAATGTGAATTTGTTTAGAGAAAATGGATAGATAGATAGATAGATAAATAAATAGATAGATAGATAGATAAATAGATGGATAAATAAATCAATGGATAGATATATAGGAGAAAGATGGATAGATTAAAATGTGCTTAGTCGAGCACAGACATTTTTAAAAAAAAGGAGGGAGGGAGTTTTTTATTGGTGTTTGTTACTTTAGGTTAGGTTAGTTTTGGTTATGGTACTGGGTAGCCGCCCAGGGTTAGGAAACTGCAGGTATGGTCCCTGCAGTTTAGGGGAAAGCACCAATATCTGCTTTTAACATTCATGATAAAATTAATAGGAAAAGCTTTTAATATAAATGTCCATGGTATTTATCAATTATGAAAAATCCGCAAGTTTAAAAAATTTGAGGGTCATTTTTTTTAATTGAGAGATTTTTTTTCTTTCCCAATATTGTTAAATAAACCTTCCCTGGACCAGTAAAGGAAAACTAGATTGGTACAGCGGCTAGTGAGATATTTTGCTACACACAACGAGACAGTTGGACATTCTATAACTTTTATATAAGGATTAGAGTAAGAGTACATGGCTTTGGTCTTATTTACTACGACATTGTTAAACATTTATATATTCAAAGCCTTCAATTGATATCAACCCAGATTTGAAATTGAGATCCTATATTTTACTGTCTTTATTCCAGGCATAAAATTCATACATTTAGGTTGATAAAAGCGGTATTTATATGCATTTTAAAATTCCAAGTAATGGGGAAGGTAACCTTTGACTGTAAATTATACTGGTACCCAAAGTTTTAAACATGTTTACTCAATTAAAAACGTTGGGTACTCTTAAACATTCCATCATTTTTTCCCAATTTTTGCTAATGTGAAATACTTTCTTTGCACTTTTCATTTTCCTTTAACTAAAAGATCTAATTTTATTTTGGATTAATTTTGACCTAATTTGATAAGACTTATACTTGTCTGAATTAGGGAAGCTTTCTTCGTGGCGGGTCCCCTTGTCCCCCATAGTTTTCACGGGAGAAATACTCGCCCCCATCGCTACCAGGGGGGCGCCACGCCCCATCAGGCTTACGGGACCTTTCAAGTATAATATAAAGTATAATACAAAAAAATAAAAAGTTAAATAAAAATTGATTGTTTTTTTATTTTTTAATAATCCTTTTCAATTTAATTTCATCTTCAATATGATCTATTATTTGGATATGGATTTGATATTAAGTTCTGTTTCAATGCCAGTATTTGTCAAAATAAAGACAGAGGACCTTAGACTTTCCTACATATTGAATAAAAACTTTGGGTACATTTATTAAATCTAGTTTGAAAAGTATAAAACCTTTTGTGTCCAGACTTTTCCACAATTGTTATTGATCGACAGAATGGGTAATTTTGTTTAAAGTAACTTTGATTGTACAATAATTTATCGTTCATTGTCTTACTTTAGATTTTAGGGCTGTGTTAAAAAAGGTCTAAAGCCATCTCATAATGTTTAGAAATAAGTAACATTCATAAAAAAAATGTTATCAGAATATTTTTATTTCTTTAGTTATGACTAGCGGATGCACTCTAAGGTATTTGGAAGAGCAGAAAAATAACCTAAAACCATACCCAGACTTATTTGTAAAATAATAAAATAGCCTAAAACCATCTCAGGACTTATTAAAAGCCTTATTGTAAAGTAGAACCATATCGGTTATAGCAGTTAGTGTTAAATCCTTCGTTACAGACAAAAAGCTTACTTCTTTATATGATAGGATATCCTCTCCAATTTCTTTACTAATTGAGGACAAAGACCTTTAATTAAAAATTGTTTTTTTGCAGGAAATCTCAAAAAGTGCAAAAAAGGAAAAAAACATTAGTTAGTAAAAAGTCAGGAAGTGGGGTAGGGGGAATGAATTCAGGGTTCTAAAGGGATAAGAAAATGGCCGATAAATTAATGTACATCCCCAATGATGGATGGTACACAAAATCACTCCTTCTGTAGATTAAACTTAGTGGTTGAAATTTGTTGACACTCAACTTAATAAACCAAACAATCAAAATTCCCAAAGTTGTTAACCCAACAAAAAGGAAAACGTTATTGTAAAACTTTGGGGACTAGTGTTATAAACAGCCCATTGTACCCTTCCTCACTGGTATGAGAAGGTTTAATTAATCTAAACCCTATTCTCTTCCTCCCAATCCACCAAAATATTTTACCAACGTCTAAATTACTCACTCAATAATTTGGGGGGAAGGTAAATTTATCGACCATTGTGTTATCCCTGTAATACCAGGTAAAAAATGCACTCTTCACTTGGTTGTAACTTTTAGTAACATGTCGTTAAGAGTGTGTCTTCAGAAATACAACAACAACAAAAACATAAATTGCAGGTATTGACAATAAATCACTAAATATCATGATGTTATCATTTATCTTTGTTTTTTAGGGGGGATATAAACCACCCCATAATAATTTTTGAAGATGAATAAAGTCCCTCCACAGATTATGACGTCATACGATAGAATAGCCAATGAGAGGCCAGTATACACTGTAATTGACCAAAATGGTAAAATTTATGCTGGCCTCTCATTGGTTATTCTATCGTATGACGTCATAATCTGTGGAGGGACTTTAATAATCTTCTCATTATTGGAGAAAAACAAGGATTACAGCATCCATAAAAGCGAAACTCTAAAATTAAACGGTAGGACAAACAAAAATTAACAAATTTAGAGTGTAAGAACTTAATATTTAAGTAAAAAGAAGTTTCCAACCATGGACGTACTGATATTATGGTAACATTTATAGAGTTGCCATACTTTCTAAATCGTGCCTAATTGTTCCGAGAATCATCGTACAAAGTTTGAAATCATAGGGACAATTCTAACATGTTTTAATTATCGATAGGAGCTAACCGTTACAGACGGAAGGTTCGAGCCTAATTACAGAAAAGCTTCACTTTTAATAACTTTTTTTCTAGGTTTAAAGACCTTTCTTTACTAACTCAATCTTGTAAACTATTTCTTTTCATATAATGTAAGGTTTGTTCATACTTGCTCCGCTATTTATAGACATAATTGTTTCAGGTTGTATGAACATCAGATATTTTATATCAACTGAAAATCGATTTCCCATTTGTTCCCTAATTTCCAAAGTTGTACGACAATTAACCCAACTATTGCAAAAGCTATTTTCAGCTACATCATCATTAATTTAAAAATAAATAATAAGACGACTTATTATACATTATAAATTAATTGTTTTTTTGAAGTTTCAAGATGTTTTAGCTAGTAGTAAATATTGAGATAGGATGAGTTTGATACGTACAAAATCGGAAACTAAGATTCAGCTGACCATATTTTATATATGTATGCAAAGGATATAGAATACGTGGATATTGTGATTTATTCTCGCGTACCCTGCAATAAAATGTTTCTCCCAGCTGGCTAATCCCACTTACGACTTTACCCCATACCCTCCCCTGACCATAGAGGAACGTATTGACCAATAACTGATGACTATATTAGCAACCTAAATTGAAGACAAAAAAGTTTCCTGTCACAATATCCACGTATTCTATATCCACTTTGTTTGCACATCGTTATAGAAAATGTCAATATATGTATTTTTATATCTGCTCTCTTTACTCATACAGTTTTATTTTAATTTTTATGAATTAAAAGCGAAGCTTTTTATACCTTTTTTTTACTATTACCTCGTAGGGGCGGGATTCTCATTCGATTAAAGTGATCATCTAGTGAATCATCCACGTGTAATCGGATGCGATACTCTAACACCCAGGGATAATAGGTTAAGTAACATCCATCAGACAACCAACATTTTAATTGCACGACCTTTATCTGTGAAGTCCTAGCTGTGCATTGTAGTGAGTTGCGCCTGTTTAAGTGACAAGGAACCATTTTTAACGTCTTTAGTTATCAAGTTGCAAGGCATCCCTATAAGCAAGTCTTAGAAATGTAAGTATGTTCATATTTAGATAATTTAAGTAATATATTGTTGAATACTAAATGCTTTGTTACTCTTTATATATTTGTTATTGTATATTATTTGTATGCCTTTCTGATTTTTTAAGCTTCACATTTATAGATGTTGCAATCCTCTTTATTTCCATGTTTTTCAAAATAAAAGGCTACTTTATAACTAGATAATTCGTTCAACGTCCTTACATCAAACCACATTTAGATTAACGAATCTTCAATAACTCTTTGTCCCAAAATCTGGTTATGAAAAACCTTAGTCACTACATTTTACTAATACTGTATTATGATTTATTGTTCAGTTTTCATAAAATTTGTTAGCTTATTGTGCTATTTATATGTGGGACTGTGTGTGTTGCTTGTGTACCGCTGAACCGATAGGGTTCTCTTTTTCAGTAAATTTTCTCATAGGTCAAGAAAGGTTTATAATTTTTTTGGAGGAGGTTAACACCACCCTCCCAAGAGAAATCGCCCCCCAAAAATATGAAACTGGCCCCACTAAAAATATAAGTGGAGGGTCGACCTCCCCTCCCCCCTTTAAACTCAAGATCCCCTAGATCCCCCCCTAGCGGATGCAATCGTCCTTGTTTTATATGCAAGCCAACTTTGGTCTTTATGGTTAGATTATAAAGGTTTTATACAAGGATAAAGGTATAGGACAATATACTATGAATTCAACTATAACAAGTTCTTCCCCAATAACACAAGTTGTAGCTGTGTTTAGTGCGCTATAAAAATGGGGATATATGTCACCGCTTTTGGCCTACCTATTCTATTGACGTCATAGTAGAGTAAGAGGAAAAGAAACCCCCTAAAAAAGAAATGGGGTAAAGGGTAAATTTTCTGAGTCTAAAGAATAGGTAGGCCAAAAGCAGTGACATCTTTTCCCATTTAGCTAGGGCTTTATAGACATCTACATACCAGTTTTGACCGTCACAGTTCTTCAAAATGTGAAAGATTTATTTTTCGTCCATTATCCTATCCCTAGATCCCTGGTTTTATGCCAGAAATAAATAATCTTGGGAAATGAAAGTGTCAGCGAATGCAAAATTATAAAAAAAAATTCATCTAACTTTATATTTTTAAGTACACAGGTTCTTAACAAGTCTTTTGATAAGTTGGTCTGTCAGTAATGAACTTGTTTGTTTCATCACGTCAAAATGGAGGGTTCCAAAACCTATTTCTAGCCCCTGCGGGTTCCTATCCCTGAGGAGATCCCTTGCTTAATCAAACCAAAACTTAAATAAGCTTTAAAAAATGTAATTTAAAAAGTATTCTTAATACCGAAAAGTCAAAATTCACACCTAAAAATTTGGTGGAAAGATGGAGTTGTCATTCTTTGTCCTATCCCTGTATCCTTGTCTAAAAAAAAGGAGTTTTAATACCTGTATCTGTCCATGGGAACCTGGCACGAAGAAAGTGTGATTGTGATGTTTCCCCTCCAGGAGCCCCTCCAGGGCAGGTTCGATGCCCCTGCTCGACCTAGGAAGAAAATTTTATTTATAAATATTTGGTAAGACTGGGAAAAAATTTAGGTTCTAAAACTTTATTCTAAATCATCTACCTCAATTTAGGACTATTCCAAAATTGACCTACCTTGAACACAGTAATAGTGTCTGACTGATTATGACGTAACAAAAAAAATAGCCAATGAGAGGCCACTATAAATTTTACCATTGGTCAATAACGGCCTCTCATTGGCTAATTTTTTTTGTTACGTCATAATCAGTCAGACACTATCACTGTGTTCCCTACCGTGTGAAAGGAAGTTTTTTTATGATCCACCCATAGAGGTCTTCACCATGGCAAAGATTATAATGTCTGGTCCAAAATTGACTTACCTGTATTTAGGACTGTTCCAAAATCTACCTTTCTTTTTGGGACTATTCCAAAATTAACCTACCTTGTGAATGGAAGGGTCCACCCTCAAACAAAGATTTGGAGTCTCCTATGCTCCACCCATAATGAGAATTCCAGTAGATATATCTTTTCTCTAAGCTCTTTTCAAAATTGATTTACCTGAGTTTAGGACTAATCCAAAATTGACTTTCCTGTTTTAGAACTATTCCAAAATCTACTTTCCTGTTATAGGACTATTCCATAATTGACTTACCTTGTGAATGGAAGGGACCAACCTCGGACAATGATTCCGAGTCTCCTATGCTCCACCCATAGAAGTCTTCTTCATAGTAAAGATTATAAGGACTGGTCCAAAATTGACTTACCTGTACTTAGGATTATTCCAAAATCTACTTTCCTTTTTTAGGACCATTCCAAAATTGACTTACCAGTATTTAGGAATGTTCCAAAATCTAGTTTCCTGTTATAGGACTATTTCATAATTGACTTACCTTGTGAATGGAAGGGACCACCCTCGAACAATGATTTTGAGTCTCCTATGCTCCACCCATAGAAGTCTTCTCCATAGTAATGAGCATTCCAGTAAATATATCTTTTCTCTTTGCTCTGTTCAAAATTTACTTTTCTGTTTTAGGACTATTCCAAAATCTTCTTTCCTGTTATAGGACTATTCCATAAATGACTTACCTTGTGAATGGAAGGGACCACCCTCAAACAATGACTTGGAGTCTCCTATGCTCCACCCATAGAAGTCTTCCCCATAGTAATGAGCATTCCAGTAGATATATCTTTTCTCTCTGCCCCAACCTCCAGCTATTCTCTCATATACAACTTGCTGAAAAATAAACATAATTTAGAGATAGAAAGAGGACTTATTTTAATTATCAAATAGTTGCTGCGCTATTAATTTAACGATTTTTTTTCAATTCCTAAAAAGACTTTATATAAGACATATCTCCGTACAATATATGATTTTAAGAAAAGCAAAAAGTTACCATTAAAATATTGTCAAAAATGTCAACTATTATGAGATTGTTGTTGATATTTGAAGATCTTAACCCACACACATATTACAAGAATAAAAATAGCTTAAATAATATATTATTTAATAATTATATTTTCCCAAAGAATTAAGTCATAAATATAGATTAACAATTTAAGAATAGTTATTTCTCGCATCATATTATAAACAGATTTCCGCGGATATAGAATGTACATTACAAGATTAAAACCAGTTTTTTTTGCCCCGAGTTGCCGAGGGCACGGACTAAAAAACTGGTTTTAATCTTATGATTGTATGTACATTTTTATATTCGTAGAAAGCTGGATATAATACGATGCTAGACATAGTTTTTTTCGTATGGATGAGAACCGGTTTCTATCCACCGGATTCGAATGAATACGAGAAAAACACTTATGTCCACAAAAGCGCAGTAATAGTAGCTTTTTGGCTGAAATATACTTTCAGTATGAAGAGAGAAATTCATATAATAAAATTGTTTAGATTGGTAAATTAGTTGTAAAATTTGGCTGATTTCTCTTTTTTAAATCCTCTAACAAATATGGAGAATACACTCCAAATTCTATATACCACCAGACTGACGTGCTAAAAGCAATAAATATATAGAAGCTGCGCGCGTAAGATACTATTTAATATTTTATATTTGAGCACAACTATGATAAATTGCCTCATAAGGACAAAACCATAAAGATAATTCCAACCAATATAAATAAGAATTGTGGATAAAATGTTCCTAGATTTTTCTTATATTTTCTTATTTTTATTTTTCTGATAAAATAGTCTGAGCAATTTAATACTTGTTTCAATATTCCTGTAAGTTAAAGGTACATTTTTGAAAGTGAAGCAACTCTCAAAATTTTTTTTATCTCCTAGTAGAAACGTTTTCATTTGCTGATTTTAAATTGTATGTTTTACATGATAAAATTTTTCTTTTTTTCTTTTATATTGCGATTCATATTACGATTAGGCAAGGTTTTAGAGGCTTAGGATCTCTATAATTACATCACATAATACATGTTATTTTTTTTTTCTTGTAAAAAAAATACCTAGATATTTTGTAGACGGAAAAATGTTGTCAATTTAAGTTACTAACATTGACATCATATATTGTGGTCCGTTACTTCGTCCAGTATAAAGGAAGGGGATAGATGGGGAGATTATTATTTAGCCAGCTACAAATTTCACTTTATTTGAGTACATAATATTTTTTTGTGAGTAACAATTCTTTATAAAACCTTATAAAATGACTATGACTAAGCTCTAAACCTAACCTAACCTAAACGAAGCACCATAAATTTCCTTATAACGAGGGGGAGGAATGGTCTAATGGAGAAAATTTTGAGTTTCCCCACAGAATGTTTTTACCTAAAAAGTATCAATTAGCGTAATTAATGAAGTAATTGTTAGTTAATTAGGGGGGGACAATTAATATAAAGTAATCTATGAAACTAGATAAATAAGAAGAAAGATTTTTGCTTATATGGAATGTTTTTTCTTATAAAAATAAAAGTGTACAAAAATATATTTATAAGTTTTTACACTTCTTTTTGATGTTTCAGAAAATTTAAAGACCAATTGACCTACAAACAAACCATCGGCCTCAAAATGTTTTTTAAAGGCGAAGCTTTTCTATAATTAGGGTCGATCCGTCCGTACGTCCGAGGCGGATAGCTATTTTCGTTAATTTAGGCATGTTAGAATTGTCCTTTCGATTTCAAACTTTGCATGGCGATTCCTGTAGTAATTAGGTACGATTTAGAAAGCGTAACAACTCTATAAGCATTACCAGAATGTCAGTACGTCCATTCTAAATAAATTGATTTTTACTTTTTAAAACTAATTTTTATGTGATCTAATTATCTGATTGATCTGATTTTTGGTATATTGATTTCTTAAGCGAAGAAACTCTATAATCAAGTCCTAAAAATGTAAGTATGTCCATAAACATTATCCTGTATCAAGCAGTTTTTCAACAAATTTACTTATAATTTTGCTTCGACTCTTTTACATTTATATACTGATTATTCAGTTCTGACACTAAACATGTGCTTCGCTTTTATGGATGTTGTCATCCTTGTTTCTTATTGTTACAAAGAAGAAAAGCTTTTGTTCTATAAAATTATTGTTTTTTTTTAGATAATTTGTTTTCATTAGATTAATTTCTATCTATAGAAATAATTATTTTCTTAAAATCTACTAGTTCTAAGATACTTTTCTATCAGAACAAGGACAATTTGGTTCATTAGTAGTGCAGCATTGGATGAAAAATAACAGTGAACTGTAAAAATACGGGAAGTTTATTAAATTAAGTAATTGCAGTGGTTTAAAATAACTGTTAAAAATACGAAATATTTTAACTTTATGACAGAGTTACAAACAGACATACAATACTTATAGAGTAGCTGAGCAACTAACAAGGAAGACAACATCTAAAAATACGAAGCTAAACAAAGCAGACAGTTAACATAAAAATATTTTACTTGGGAATGGCCTTTTAGATACCAAAAAAGTAGCGAGGCACAACAAAAAAAGAAAATAAATAACTTTAATTGCAATAGGGAAAAGGGAATGTGATTCTGACAAACAATTCTAAATGAGAATTTCCCCACAAACCCCTTCCCTTATTTATCCCCCCCCCCCCTTCTTACCCACTTCCCTTCAGTTACACAAAAACAAGTTTTACGCGAACTCTACGCCAACAAATATTAATTTTCCGCAATTTAAAATGAAATTTATAGGCTTAATAGCAGCCCATGGAATGGTACAAAAACAATACAAGATTAAAACTCTAGGATGTGTGTCTGTATCTGTGGGTCTAGTAAAGAAAATATTGGTAGATTATAAGTGTAATATATTGGAAATAATGGTGGGTGGGGTAATATTTGGCATACTTTTATGTTCACACACACACTCACACACACACACACACATACTCACACACAAAGTTATGGGTGTTACCAAGAGTTTTGTTCAAAGGAAATAGTCATTTGATCTAAAAACTTTGGGTACTTTTATTAAATCTTGATTGGTTGTTTCAAACTAGCAATGTCCAAACATTTTTACCAATCATTTTTAATCTGCAGAAGGTATTTAATGTCATTCAGTATCATCATCAATTTATCGTTCATTTTTATCCCTTGAGACCCCTTCGTTATTTTATAGGGTAAAAATACGATTTTGCTGCGCTTTTTCTCTAGCTGTGCATTGACAGACTTTTTATATTTGATAAAAAAAATTATTTGTAAGCCATTTTGGGTAGGTTCTTTTGTGATAAAAGCGGTAAAATAACTTCAACGGATATATTATTACTTGGATCTTAAACCAGATTTTAATGTTCTTTAATAAAGTGAAACACGCAGCGGACTAAGATAATCCCCCTTACATCCCCTTTATTCTAGAATACAAACCAATAACAGGTAAAAGTAGGTACAAGCAAAAATATAATCATATTTTTGTTATATGTATAACATATATGTAAATTATGCAGATATATAATATATTAGTAAGATATAATGATTACACAATATATATCATTATTACAAGTGCCGATACTCTATAATTAGAATCTATTTGTCAGTTTGGCATATTTTTGTTTATATATTGTACATATCTATACTTTTTTTTCTATTGGCCAATTTTAATTCATTATTTTGTATGATTAAATAAGCAAAAGAGCACTAACATCCTATTCTAGGGAAGCTTTAAACAAGTCTTTGGCTGGTTTTAAGCTATTTTATTTTAAAATTATAGTCTTGGGATGGTTTTAGGCTTTTGTTTTGCCCCTTTCCTACCCCTTCGATTAATAAGCCCTCTGATGCTAGGGGCACAACGGATTGCCTATTTGCGCTCAAAATACTTTTAATTATGTGTTAATTTTGTTATATACGCGGTATATAGATATAATTGTCCTTGTTTTACCAAAAATGTTGCTTATTATATGTAACCATAGACGATTATTTCAAATAATGGATTTTGCAAAACTAGCAATTTGCCATAAATATTTAGCTAAAGATCTCAGCGACGATTTTGTTCTTCTTTGTAGGGAAGCTTCCTATGGTTCCCTTATAATATAATTAGATATTTTGAAAATTATAGTTTTAATAAATATGGAATGTTTATATTAAAAAAACAATAGGACCTGTGTGTGTCTGTCTGTACCGAAAGATCTCTCAAACCGCTATACCGATATGGTTCTCATTTACAATGTAGCTTCTCATAGGCATAAGATCTAGTTATTATCATTATTCATACCACTCATGAGTATTTTACTTATTTTAATTAATTTACAACCTCTTCATTCCCCCCATTATGTGCCACATTAATTTTTAAGACAGGAGGGAGATGTTAATAGAGCTTAAATTTATCTAAAACAAACAAAATTAAAATCTATTTTGCAAGTTTTTGCTTGTTTTGAGCCAATTCATTTCCCCTACTTTATATAGTAGCCATGCGTCTGATATTGCAGCAGTAAGTACTTTTTTAATATCCTAAGTTATGACACAGTTCCGGCCAAGATCAGCAGGTTTATTATTCTAGTAAATTATTTATGAGCTAATCTTTGCATTATATAATAAGATAACCTAAATATATGTTTTAGTAAAGCATAATTTAACCTATAAATGGTCTTTTATTGTTGTTATAAACTGCGAACCAAAAAAATAGGCAAATCCGAATTTTTAGAATGGCAGCTTCATTATTCATTTGGGACGAATTTACTGTAAATATAATATGTAGATGCATCTTTTTGTTACAAGTTTCCACCGTTGATTTTTTATTAATCAGCACCAATGAAGCACAAGATCTCAAAAACAGCATTTTTAATAAAAAATGGTGAACCAAAAAGATATGCAAATCAAAAACAAATCAATGGAAAAACGATTTTTTTGCACTTTTCTTCTGTTTTAAAGATTGATTCTGATAAAGTAACAATTTTTAAAGGGATTTATGCATTAATTATTATGAAATGTAGTATAAGGTAGAAATTAATGATTTTTTTAATTAAGAAATATTAGAAAAAAAGAAATTCAACTCCTATCACTTTAGAGGTCAGCTGCTGACCTCCAGTTTAATGGATGTAGCCTAATACATGTCAAAGATAAAAATTACCCTGAAAAGTATACAAAAATGCTTTTTAATGTGTTAAAAAAAAACATTTCAAAATCTTGATTTTGAGGATGATGTCCTTTCAGATGCTCCTGTTAGTGAATCAATCTTTAAAACAGGAGAAAAGTGCAAAAAAATCATTTTTCCAATGATTTGTTTTGGATTTGCATATCTTTTTGGTTCACCAGTTTTTACCCAAAATGCTGTTTTTGAGATCTTGTGCTTCATTGGAGCTGATTAATAAAAATTAATGGTGGAAACTTGTAACCAAAAGCTGCATCTACATTTTATATTTACAGTAAAATCATCCTAAATGAATATTAAAGCTGCTATTCTGCAAATTCAGATTTGCCTATTTTTTTGGTTCGCAGTTTATAATCAAAAAGGGCAACTATTTCTACAAGTAGCATATATATAGAAAAAAATGATAACTGAAGATAGAACAGTAAATTATTATCAAGTAATTATATAATGTGAAAGTTGGGTGCATTGCGAGTACAGAACCCTGCCCCCCTTATTTTTGATAGATTTTGCAAATAAAAAAGAGGGGTGGGGGTTAGATGTATCCTTTATGCCTAATCCCCCATGGGGGGAAGGGGGCTCTGACCCTAAGGGGTCCCTGCTTTTAGTTGACTAACCCTACGGGGATATCCTGTAACCAATATAGCATAACCTAACCTGATGTAAAAAAAATAACACACGAAAAGCTACCCAGCTTATTATAATTACATTCTAAATAATAATGAGAGAGAGATTTATGTTCAACTTAGCACTTTCAGGGAAACCACCGAATGTTAACAAGAATATAAGAGATTTGCTTATAATAAAGTAAAAGGATGTATGTCTGTCTGTTTGTTTCTCTAACTAACCGCTGAACCGATCGAGTTCTCCTTAAGAGTATAACTTCTCATAGGTCCAAGGAAGGTTTATAACTATTTTAGGGGAGGGTACCAGTACCACCACCCTTCCAAGAGAAATCACAAAAAATCCAATTTTTTAAAATATTCGCAGAGACTTGACTTTTTAAACTTTTTCTTTTAAAATTGGCCGTTGGAATTCAACTCCCCTCTTCTCAAGTTCTCCTAGAGGCCTCTAGGGGCGTATGCGCTAGTAAATAGATAAAGCAAGTAAAGACGTACAGACGTACGGAAAGACTTTATTTATGAAGATCCTACCAAAATTATTGAAATGCTTCTCTTTTAAATTGATCAGAAATTAAAATTTAAACCGGATTTTGGTTAATTTTTGATGTGGTAATTTGTTCTATATATTCAACTAGCGGCTGCGACTTTAGCATCTTGAACCTTTGTATTCCGAAAGGTAATGATAGAAAAATGATAGCATTAAACCAAATTTTAAAAACAAAATAGCCTAGCCTAATCATAGACGTCCAAGGTTTTTTTTGGGGGGGAGGGTAAAATGGCGCACGAAGCGCGCCGAAATTTTTTTTTACCCCCCCCCAAAAATTTTTACCCCGGGGGTAAAATTTGATTGGGGGGGGGGGGGTAATTACCCCCCCTGAAGTCTGTTGGGGGGGGGTAAATTTAGTTTACCCCCCCCCCAAATTTACCCCCGGGGTAAAATTTTTGGAGGGGGTAATTTAAATTTTATTAAATATTTAGTATTAAAAATGCGCGCGAAGCGCGCAAAAATTTTTTTTATTAGAGATTTTTTATTTTGAGGGGAGTATTTACCCCCCCAATCAAATTCTACAATTAAATGGATTTACTTTGACTAGTCTCCATGTAAAGTACTAGTTAATTTGACCCTAGCCTCTAGGGTAGGGGAGTTTATGCAATTAGCCTAAAACCATCCCGATAAATTTATAAAGCTTTCATGAAAATAACAATTAATGCAAACCAGCAATTCTCGAGGTCTTTAGCTTCTGACAAACAACATTACTTATTTTCCTTACAATTTAGCAATTTTAAAAAGGAAGGGTTGATTTATTTTATACAGTGTGAGTCAAATAAAACTGAGTTTTCCGATTTTCAGAAACAACCAGAAGGAATACAGAAAAAATAATTATATGTCCTTGTTCTCTGTACAAAAGCACATCAAACTTGTAAAAGGTGTTTTTCATTATCTCTAAAAATGCGGCCTCTAGGATAGGTGTATGGTGTCTAAAAATGCCTTGTGTGAAAAATGTTGATCAAGAAAAATTAAAATAACTCATCTATTTTGTATACAAAAATCGTAGAATTCCAATATTAATTTAGAAAAATGTCTAAGAAAAGTATCTAATTGAGTTTTAAAGGTGAAATGCTTTTTGGCTCCTCACAAAAGCATTTTTAGAATACTGCGATTTGTCATTTTTTTCACATTTCTTGATTGTGATGCATTTTCAGTAAAACAATTTTCTTTGATAACGTAGCTTATAGTATAAAGAAAATAAAACCTTTTTATTTGACAAAAAAATCTCTAAAGACAAAAAAGTTATTGAAGTTTGAATTTCTTTTATAAAAATGCTTTTTTTAAATTTTACCCTATTATGATTATTAAGTTATTATGACGGATTATAAAATATGAGGATAATTTGTCAAAAGGGGGCGGGGATTTTGAAGATTAAATCAAGTCATCATCTGATAATCTGATTTATACTGTGAAAAATTTATTTAAATAAATTGTATTTTTAAGATGTTAAATATTTAGAATCTGTTGAATAAAAACTTTAATGAATAAAGAATATGTTTGGTCATCTGTTTAGAATAGCAGAAATATTTTATTAGAAATAAATCTACTTAAAAAATACAAAATATTAGAAGAAAAAGTCATCACACACACTTTTTGAAATCTTTATGCTATAAAAAGCGCCGTTGTATTCAGAAATATTCAAAAACATCTTTTCTAAGTTTAATGTATATTTTTATAGAGAACAAGAACCTATAATTGTTTTTTCCATATTCCTATTTGTTGTATCAGAAAATCGGAAAACTCAGTTTTTTCTGACTCACCCTGTATATCTTTTATATTTTCTATTGTACAATGTACAGAGTAATAATTTGGTTATCATTATCACACAAGGATGCATGGATAAGCCAACGAAACTTTACAAAAATATTTACCAAAAAATTAATGGCATACTCACACAAATAACCCTCTTGTTAAATTATAAATAAGGGTTGGTTTTTCGTTTGTTTGTTTATTACTATAGGCACATGATCTCCCCATCCCTTTTTCAATTTATTAAAAAATAAGGATGGGGGTTTAAGTGCTTTTTTCAGGGAAATCACCAAAAAATTCAATACTTACAATACTTAAAAAAATTTAACAATCATTTTATTAAAAATATTTTGTTTGTTTTTGCTGCGCTTCTTAAGAAAACATAATTATCCTTTTTCCGTGGATATGAATATTAAATTATTATCTGCCTGGCAGCTATGTGTATTGTGTATATTGTATTGTTGGTGTGCAATCTGTTCCACCAATAAAAAGTGACAATTAATTTACACCCAGTGATAGGTCCATGGACCAAAATTATCCTTTTGTTAGATAAAAATCATTGGTGAAATAGTTTTTTACAACAAATAACATAAAATATAAAAGTTTTTAAGCTAATAAATGGTATGAAGTATTTTAAATTTTTTTGGGGTCAGTATAATTTACAGTCCAATGTCTCCTCCCTCACTCAATACCTCAACGCAAAGCCAGAAATTTATTACAGACAATCAACCATTTAATTACTCGACCTTTGTATAATAAGAAGTTCTAACTTTGCGTTTTAGTAAGTTAAGACTGTTTATGAACTAAAGCTTATCCCCAATATGATATATTGCAAAACTTTATGATGAATATACGAAAATACTCTAAATATAGAGTCACTAAAAATACTATTTTTTATCCATGTGGAAATGAAGTATCACTTTAGAGAACCACAATTATATAAATATAAAGATAGATAGATTGATACACAAAAAGAGGTGGGATGTATGTTAATCGGTCTATCTGTCTGTTGTATCTGGATGAATTAAGATTTCATTTAAGGTAAGCTTCCTATGAATCCTAAGCAGGTTGTTATCTATTTTTAAGGAAAAATGTCCAACCTTCTTTCAAGATAAACCAGGAAAAATACAACCACATCAAACCCCTCGAATATTAGTCAGCTACTCTATACAAAAATAAAACCCCGTCCGTCTATCTATCACATATATGAGTTATCTCTTATAAGTAAGTTTTTTTTCATAGGCTTAACTGATTAAAGTTTAACCAATACATTTACTAAATATGTAACAATATTTTTACTGTATTTTATTATGCTGTTCTTTTTTTGTTGCTATACCTTGCCTTTATTTAAGATAATTGTTCTTCATTCTTTTTTATCTATAACAGACAATGTTGTAATAGCCTATTGGACTATATAAAACCCCCCCTTTTTATTACCAAAACTTTGTTTCTAGCTTCAACCCTGCAGGGCATCTTTTTTTGTAATGCTAAGAGTTAAGACTCTAGGGGCTAGGTGTCGCTTCAGGAACTAGACCTCCACGCACCTTGAAACATACATGCAATACTTATGATTGCGTTGTAAAGCGTCCATTCACCCATCAGACAACCAACTCTCTAAGATGCACGACCTTTGTCTGAGAAGTCCCAACTGTGCATGGTAGCGAGTTGCGCCTGTTTTGGGCCAAGGCATTCCCCCCACTCTAACTATTTACGTCGCGCATCTGACATAGTAGCAGTGGGAACCATTTTTAACGTCTTTAGTTATGACGCGGTATCGGATCGAGATTCGAACCTATCAACTTCCCGACGACGAGCGGATGCGCTACGTGTTGAGCCACGGTCGGTTTTGTAATGCTAACATGTCAAACTGGCCAAGCTAAATTTGCTTGATTCACTTCACTAGGAGATGTGACTAATAATGAAAATATTTTTCTTTTAAATATATTTTGTTATAAAGCAGCAGAAGTTAGTAATTTTAATGTTATGGTTGAGATAGATTTACAATTGATAAAAGTGTTAACATGCAGGGAGTAAGGGAGGGGACAATGGGCAATTAATTCAATTTTAGAGTACTTGCTGAAAGACCTTAAAATCCAGTATAATCCAGCAAATATAGAGGAAATTTTAAAGGGAGAGTTAATACAATACAGAAAACAATAAAATAAGAAGAAAGTTCCAAGAAAAAAGCATTCATTTGAAAATTATATTACCAGCACATCTGACTGACGTAACCATTATGTAATTGTTAACTAGAAAAATCTGTCTGGAACCCATTCAACATATAGCCAATTAACCCAAAATTTAATTGGATTCTTAGATCGTTTATTGAACAAATATCACAATAAAGATTTAATCTATGAAAAAATATTTTCTGGAGAGAAAAAAAATTGTTAAACCAGCCACATCATAACAAATTAAGTTTATTGATACTTGTCTGCAATATTCAAAATTAACAAACGAGTTAGCGGCATTCTGTGCGCAAGTACCCAAAGTCAGTCAGAAACTGCTAAATTCTTGCACATTCCCTTTAAGCCAGTACCCAAAGTCTGAGACTCCTAAAAATTGAATATTCGATCCATTGTCCCCTCCCTTACTCCCTGGTTAACATGTCAAAGCTCGCAACATTCTGTAATGTGCAATTTTGCTTGTTTATGTCGACATTCATTCATTAAAAGTGCTCATCGCTAATATATTTTTATTCATTAAAGTTAAGCTCTAAAACGGTAGTACAAACGAACATTAACACTTGTAGAGTGTCATAACTGAATAATCAGAATATAGATGTATAAATTCGTAAATTGTAAGTAAATTTTTGAAAAACTGCTTAAATACAGGATAATGTTTAAGGACATACTTACATTTTTAGGACTTGATTATAGGGATACTTCGCTTGTAACATTGTACTTTGTTGTCCTAGGAATCAGTATTCCAAAAATCAGATCAATCGGATAATTCTATCTCATAAAAATGTGCTGTTAAAATAATTAAAGATTAACAAGTTCATAATGGACGTACGGACATTCAGGTAAAGATTATTGAGTTGCTACACTTTCAAAATCATACCTAACTACTACAGGAATCACAATGCAAAGTTTGGAATCGATAGGACAATTCTAACCTGTTTAAAAATACTTAAAAGAGCTAACTGGACGGACGGACTGACGTACAGACGGAGTGACCGACCTAATTACAGAAAAGCTTCGTTTTTAAACAAAATCACAATGACATTATAACTAATTAAGTAATTATATGGTCCAAAAACAGTTTGTGGGATGTTGCCGCAATTATTTTTTTCTATTCTTTTCCTATATTTTCTATACTCTCTTTTTATTATTCAATTATTGTTTAGTATATTATTGTTAAAAAAGCGAAGCTTTTTTATATTAAGAGACTTTAGGTTAGGTAATTATAGACCGTCACATTTAACTTAAATTTAACTTAATCTTAAAAAGTTTACCTAAAAAAATTGTTTCATACATTTAGATTTGATTTCATGAACGTCACCCTTTTCCAGTAGTTCGCAATATGGTCCGTCCGTTCTTACATTTCATATTATTACTGCATACTATTGTTTTTAATTTAATTATCCCACCTGAATTCACCCAATAGACAAATTATATTTATGAAATAATGAATTTGCTATTAAATGTTTTGTTATTATCAAACTGACATCAAATTAATGATTTATTAAGAGTTACGATGTCTGTCATTATGTACTGAATGATCTCGCTAACCCTTGTAGCGATATGGTTCTTCTTTACAATTTTAAGCTATGCTAGGGGTTTGAGTTACTGCCCCTTAATACAAATTACCCCTGTGTTTTAAAATAAAATATCTTTACCTTGCTGTCCCATATACTGGTCAGATTTGAGAGGGTGTACAATCCATTACAGTCTGCATAGTTGGCTCCAGTTACATTCAGGATTCTAGGTAGATAGATAGATAGATAGATAGATAGATAGATAGATAGATAGATAGATAGATAGATAGATAGATATATAGATAGATAGATAGATAGATAGATAGATAGATAGATAGATAGATAGATAGATAGATAGATAGATAGATAGATAGATAGATAGATAGATAGATAGATAGATAGATAGATAGATAGATAGATAGATAGATAGATAGATAGATAGATAGATAGATAGATAGATAGATGGATAGATACATACAAAGATAGATAGATAGATGGATAGATAGATAGATAGATAGATAGATAGATAGATAGATAGATAGATAGATAGATAGATAAAAAAAGCTGAGAAAATTAAGGTTTTCCTTAATATTTTCTAACAGACAAACAGACATTTATGGAATGAAAGAGTAGCTTCGCTACTTAAAATGAGTTATGTGATATATTTTTAGGAAGATATGATATTCGCTTTCAGCAGGAAAAAACAAATGATTTAATGAATAATATTTACATAATATTATTTTCACAAAAATATTCAAAAGTGTTTTCACTAAACAACTTTAATTCAATTAAAATAAGCAACATTTGGTCCTTAAGAAGCGCAGCAATAACAAGCATTAATCGCGATTTTAAAAGCGTATTTAAAATCCACTTAATAATTGTTGAGTAGCTTCGTTACTAAAAAAATTTTCTTAAGATTATCTTAACTACTAGGAAGAACTAAATATGGGCTATTAGGAAAGTTTTGTTTTACACATTTTATTAAAATCCGATTTTGAAAAAAGTCCTGCAGAAGGGAAGTGTAGGGGGTTGGGGTAGGGCCAATCCAATGGCAAAACTAAAGTTGGTTGATAACCCCCCCAAGTTCACATCCTATTTCACCATTCTACACCCTCTATGACTACAGGCGCCCCTTTGTAAAACCCTCTGCACGCCAATGGCTTTGAACAAGAAAATCTACCCTAGATCAAAAACAGATTTCCAATTTATTTGTTTTGTATGAACTTTACATAAAATTCAAATTATGAAAAGAAAATATAAACAGTGATAGTCGAGATTTTCTTTTCAGTTTAGAAAATTGATTTTTTCTTTAGTTGAAAGATCAATAGATGGAAAGCTAGATATGTTGTCAATCAGATAGATAGATGGTGTATTAGATAGATAGATACCTAGATTTTATTTTATTTGACAATTGAAAAGTATTTTTTTCTTCATTTGATAGATAGGTAGTAAGATAGATAGATAGTTAATTAAATAGATAGATATAATTAACTGATATTTAAAGAGACAGAACAATTTGATAGATAGATAATTAGTAAAAGATAGACCGTTGAATAGATAGATAGATAGATAGTTAAACAGATATAAAAATATAAATTTATTATCATTTATTAACAAACTGGTGATGTTTGGTGGATAGATAGATAATCAGTACGATAGATAAATAATTAATTATATAGATAGGTAAGATAGATAAATAGATAGTTGTTGGATAGCTACCCGATATTTAAACAAACAGAATAATTTGTAGTTATGTTTGGTTGCATAGACATCCAAGGGGGGGGTAATGGGGCGATTACCCCCCCCCAAACGATTTTGGGGGTGCTGTAGGCACCCCCAAATTTTTTTTCATTTTACCCCTCCCATTTAAAATTTACCCATACCCTTTAGGAGGGGGTATTTACCCCCCCCCCCAAACAATTTTGGGGGGGGTAAATACCCCCCCAAAATAAAAAATCTCTAACAAAAAAAAATTTTTGCGCGCTTCGCGCGCATTTTTAATACTTTATATTTAATAAAATTTAAATTACCCCCCCCAAAAATTTTACCCCGGGGGTAAATTTTGGGGGGTAAACTAAATTTACCCCTGCCAACAGATTTCAGGGGGGGTAATTACCCCCCCCAAGCAAATTTTACCCCCGGGGTAAAAATTTTTTGGGGGGGGGTAAAAAAATTTGCAGCGCGCTTCGCGCGCCATTTTAACCCCCCCAAAAACGAATTACCCCCCCCTTAAAAATTTTTTGCCCCCCATAGTTGTTGGATAGCCACCTGATATTTAAACAAACAGAATAATTTGTAGTTATGTTTGGTAGATATATAATTAGTAAGATAGTTAGATAGACAGATAGTTAGTAAGATAGATAGTGTTAATTTATATACCTGCTATTTGAACAGACAGAACAATTTGTTGTGATATTTGGTTGGGCCATTCTTACTATGCACGGACTTCCAGATCTAAAAGTTTTAAAATCAGTTAATTCTCATTAAACAAGGATGTCAACATACATAAAATTAAGCTTAAAACATTTTGTTAATAATCCCTAAAAATTATATTCTTATTCGATATTCTGATTAAACAAATATTATAATTATAATTATTTTTTAAAAGTAGAAAGTTTTTTTTTGTCTGTAGCTTAGGATTTCGATAACTACTGAACCAATTGAGTTTTCCATTTTGAGGAAGCCTTACATAAGTCGTGGGATGGTTCTAATCCTTTTACATAGATCCGAAGATGATTAAAGTCCCTCCACATATTATGACGTCATACAAAAGAATAGCCAATGAGAGGCCAGTATACACTGTAATTGACTTATGGTGGCCTCTCATTGGTTATTCTATCGTATGACGTCATAATATGTGGAGGGACTTAAATCTCTTCCATAGATCCCTGTCAGCGAATGTAACTTTACAAGGTGTCTCGAAAATCAGCCATGTGACGTCATAAAAATGAGGGATTCTCCATCTCTCTTTTAGAGGTTTTCTTTCCACTTCTCCTCTCATCTCCCTCATTATTATGACGTCACATGGCTGATTTTTGAGACAATTTGTAAAGTTACCAGCGAATTATTAAAATATCGTCACCTGTCAAAATTCGGATCCTCATTAAGGTTCCGTCTTTGACCGTCATCATACACATATCCACCCACATCTTGCATCCGGCCGAAACCAAACTAAACATAAACATTTCATTTTAGTATAAAAATATAAAATTCGGCCAAGTTACACTATGCTTATGAAGAAGTAACAGGATGTCTATCTGTACGAACTATATGGTTCTCCTTTACAGGATAGCTTCTCATAGGTACTGGGAAGTTTTATTGCTATTTTTGGGGAGTGTACTACCACCCTCCCAATTGAAATCGCAAAAAACCCAAAAAATACCTAACCCAATCTAGCGGCCGAGAAAATATTTTTGGTAAACAGCTTAACGTAAATTAGAAAATAAACATTTTACGTTCAGCTAGATGCCTATACCTAGTATATTATATAGACAGACAAATATCCTACTACTTTGGCAGATAGTAATCCAAGTACTGCATAAGATGGGTAGAAATTATTTAGCCAGAGAAAATTTTAATCTGATGAAAATCGGCCAGGTTATGCTTTAGTGTTACAGAGAAAGTCTTTGGATACCACTGCTTTGGAGGTCGAAAGGGCCAAACAAGATGGTTTGATTATTGTGTAAGATGTGCGTCCATGTAACTAGTCATAAAGTAGCTTTGATAAAAAAAATAATTATTACATTATTTCATGCTAAGTACAGTATTCTAAAGAAAAAACATTAAAAAATATTATTAACCAATTTGATAAAATGAATTAATCATCAAAATTAATTTAAATAAAAGAATAATAAATATTTGTAGTATGGTTTTAATCAGACAGTAATCTCCTAAAGGCCAACATTAGGGAACTTTTTGTATATACGTTTTCGTGGGCAATTTCATTGAATAGTGTAAGATATGTTCACCTTTTTATTGGTTATTTGTTTGAAGCAAAGATATTTTTATAAATGTTATGCAGTGTTAAATTAAAAGTTTCTTATAGTTCTTGAGTAATTTTGAGCTATTTTCAAATAAAAGTTCGTTTTGTTCAGATTCTTTGCCCCTAGTGCCTTAGAGTTAGTTTTAATTATAGGGCGGTTTCCCTTGAAGGAATTCAAAAGGGAGAAGTTTTTTTTCTGGTGTTAATTGTTACCCTAAGGTAGGTTAAGTTATATCATATAACTAGCCTCAAAGGGACACCATGGACACTGTCCCAATTTTGTATAACTTTTGCGGAACATGTTCCAGTTACGTCATATTTTTCTTTCCCGAAAAAGGGAAAGGGGAAAGAAAAAAAAAGGAAGGGGGGAAGAAAAAAGAGATGGGAGAAAAGGGGGTTTTCCCCATCTCTTTTGAAGAGATTTTCTTCCCCCCTTCTCTTTTTCGGGAAAGAAAAATATGACGTAACTGGAACATGTTCCGCAAAAGTTATACAAAATTGGGACAGTTTACATGGTGTCCTCAAAGGGTGAGGGTATAAAAACTTCTCCCATCCCATTATTTGAATTTATTTCAAACGAATAAGGAAGGGTATTCTGTGTTTGTTAGGAACATGAGGGAAATCGCAAAAATAAAGAGTAAACATATTTTTTAGATACCCCTCAAAGGGTTTATTGGCCCAAAAAATAATTAACCTAAACCAGTCCAGTTTAAAAAAAAGCTTTCACAAAAGTGATCGGAGATGGGAGTAGTGTGATACTACTAGTGAAGAAAAACCAACTTTTAGTCTATAATTAATAATAATGTCATAACTTTGTAATAAAAACACTTTAACAAGTTAATCAAATATATTCCCTTAGTAATAAACATAATACATCTAGATGGTCTATCTGGCCCAAAAATTCGTCAAACTTAAAAAGGTATTCCATAGTAGACAAACACCTTTTGTTTATATTTATACATTTAAGCGTCGAAATTTTTCGAGGATATAATTTCTAGAAAGCTAACTTTATCCTAAGGAATTTAACTGTTCATCATGGATAACTTATGATAGGTTTTGTCATGTGTTTTATGTTATACTAGAAAATAAATTTTTACACGATATAATTTACCCAAGAAAAGCTTTATTTCGAGAATTGCGACTATTTATAGCTGACTTGAAATGAAAAATTATGCCCTTTTATACCAAAATCTGTACATAATTTCAACCAATGAAATGTCTGGAATGCATCTCAACTGTTCACCTATTGGCTAATTTAGAGAGTATGTGCCTAGATTAACTCTATTCCCCTAATAAAATTATTTTACCTCAGAAAGGGAAATTATCATTATTCACAGAATTAATAAGAAAGTAGAGAAACTTTTTCTTGAAAAATTTGATTTGCTTTTAACTTTTCCGCTTATAAAAATTATTCTTTAACAATTTCAGTATAAATGAAGACTGTAAAATATTAATTTAACGTGGATGACAACATCCATAAAAGCAAAGCTCTGAAACATTATGACTAACGAATATTAACTTTTGTAGAGTGTTATAAATGAATATACAAAATAAGAATATTTAAATTTTGACAAAATTATATGTAAATTTGTTGCAAAATATCTTAAATACAGAATGCTGTTTAATGACAAACTGACATTTTTAGGACTTGATTATAGAGATGCTTTGCTCATATTATTGTACCTTATTCTAATTGGAATCAGTAATGATGATCTTATCACATAAAAATTGTTGTTAAAGAAGTAAAAAAACAACATGTTTAAAATGAACGTAACGATTATAGAGTTGCTACGCCTTCTAAATAGTACCTAACTACTTCAGGAATCATCATGCAAAGTTTGAAATTGATAGGACAATTCTATCCGATACGGACTGACCAACCCTACTTATAGAAAAGCTTCGCTTTTAAAAATCTAGGTTTTTAATAAGTTTTACAAATTATTAGCAGTTAAAGATTACCATGCTAACAGTCAATCATTTCATCCTTTTATAAAAGTACCGAAGGGTCTTGATAACTGCTGAACTGGTTCTCCCTAACAGTGAAGCTTCTCATTGGTCCTGGGAAGCTTTATAACTATTTTAAGTAACCCTCCCAAAAGAAATCGCCACTAGAATAAATCCCGCCACCCCTTAATTTATTTTCTTTTAAAAATCAATAGTTTAGATTCGAACCCCCTCATCCCCCTCACACATATGGGAGTAGCAACTAGTTAATTGTAATGTAGCTACAATTCTAAAAATATTCTAACCAAGACTATTATAAAGTTTTAATAAAAACATATTCAGCTTAATTTCAGGTATTGGAACAAATATTCAATAATTTTAATCTATTTTAGTCATGCGTTGTGATTTGATTAATTATTTCAATTAAATTCTTTATCAGAATAGTTTTTATCGAATCGTTTTATAGACAGCTTTTTGCGGATTTTTATATAAAAATTATAAGATTAAAACCAACTTTGTTGGCCCCGAGGGGCCAAAGGCACGGGTGACGAAACTTGTATTAATTTTATAAACTTTATTTTGATATTCGTGGGAAATTGTCTGTAATACGATGCTATACATGATACTGAGAACCAGTTTTAATACTGCAGATATTAAACGGTTCTCTATAAAAGAATGAATAAGCTTATTAACTAGTTAATCCAAGATTTATGGAGAAACTTAAACTTTAATTAGATAGGTTCTAACCAATTCCAATAGAGTTACAGGGAATCAGAAAAAGCATAAAAAAACGAGAATTAAAAAGATTAAAATCCTTATGATAAAGTAACATGATGTCTGTTTGTTTGTCTATTTGTCTGTGTGTATGTGTGTATGTTATTATAATATATTTACTGGGAAAAAATAATGACTTTATAAAAGTTTTCTCTAGGATAAGTAAATTTTTATAGAAACTTTGATTTTATAGAAATATTGAATTTCTATGACATATATTACCAAACTTTAAACCATCAAAATAGTTTGAGTTAGTTAATTAAAGCGCAGCTACTCTATAACTAGGAAACGTCAATACGTCTGTATGTTAAGTTAAGTGTTTTCCCTCAAAAGTACTTATTCGAGCATAGAACACCCAACCTCTTTTTGAAATAATTGAAAATTGGGGATAGGGGGGATTATGTAATTATATTTTTGAATTGGGTAAAGTAAGGTAATATTGAGTACTAAGTGGACAGCCCCGAATGGTTAAAGAACCGCAGGTTTGATCCCGTTGGGTTAGACGCCCAGCAGGGATTAAGCATAGAGGAAAAAATACTCAAATTCTTTTCCAATTAATTTTTATAAAAGTTTCAGTGATAAATAGGGTGATAAATTGATCTTAAAAATCGAATTTAATTTTTTTTTTCGACGTTACCGAAAAAGACCCCGCGCGAACTTTGGTCATTTTTGAAAAAAAATATTAACTATACATTTAAGCTCTCAACGGATTTCATAGTTCAAAATGTTTTTACGAATCAGTTCTGGGTCTTACCAATTTTTGTGTAGGTCGATCTTTATACACTTAGGTGAAAAATAAAAAAAATTTCGTCCGACTTTGAGACCCAAAAAGTACCCTTAAAATTTATCTCACAAAATTTTCATTTTATTCTTTTTTGTAGGCAATTTAATAAGAAATAAATTAGTTTTTATGTTTTTTTTGTCATTTTCTGTCACATGGAGATAAAGGTCATTTACTGAAGGTGGATAAAAAATTACCGGTTTAGCACCTTACCGGTCTATGCTCCGCTTGACCCTAGTCCCTTTCAAGAAAAGAGCCAATTTTTTAGCTTGTTATTGCTTCACTACCTTTGAACATACTTGCTCTTGTTATAAATAAAGAAAATGAAATGTGTGTTTTTATTTTAAGATAAATAGTAAATAATAATATGAAAGTTTCAAATCGATTGACCGATTCTATAATGTCTAATTGAATCTTTAAAATAGAAGTAATTAAGAAATACAATTAAAAATAGGTAAAAAGGATAATAAAGACAAATAGGTCTAAACTATTAATATATATTGAATTTAAAAAAAACTTTTACAGTATGATAAAAAAAAGAAAATATTACTTTAAGAAAGAAAAAAAAACTATAATGGACTTTTTTTTACCTTTGAAAGATATTCATCAAACTAAAATTATACTTTATCAATTTTGGTATATTATCATTTTTTAAGATATAAGGTATATTCTTTTTAAGGCAACAGTTAAGCCAATTTTTATATAATTTTCGTATCTGTAACAAACAAGCAATTTCATTAAAAAAATAATTTGGGTCTCAAGTGAAACTAGAGATTTTTTGAGGGGTGGGAGGTTGTTTTATAAATAATCATAATGGGCCAAATCCTTTAAAATGATTGTGATAGCCTAGGAGTAATATTTTATCCTTAGATTTAAGGAATATTAAAGACTATTAAACTCTTACTCTTAGCCTGAACTAAGAGTCTAGTATATAATAAGAGATAAGAAATTTTAGCAGGATTTGGCCCAATATGATGGTACTCAAAATGAAAACCAATACATTTTATTTTAGCTTTTTTTCTGCGACATTACATAGCTCATCTACAAAGAATTTTATTGCCAAAAAGTTGAAGTTTGTCTCACGATGAAATTTCCCAGCCTAGCTAAAAAATGGTTAAAAACCTGACCTTATTTAGATACCCATCTCTCTGGATGATAGCCCCAACGACCACACCGCCCAGGAATCCTATCCCGAGCATCGTCAGGGACAGGATCAGGATCCAGCATGCCTTCGTTCCAGAGCTGAAACAAAAAAATATAAAACTTTGGGTACCAGTGTAATTTACAGTACAATATCTCCTCCCTTCCTATAAATAGGGCATCTTCTGAATGAATGTCTTTCCGTTTTAAAACTAACAAATAGCTGATTTTATTAATTTCAAATTAAGTATATTTAAAGAGTTAAAAGAAAAAAATATGTTATTAATAGCCAGGGATCTAAAGGGACAATGGCCAATTTAGTGATAAACAATATAAAGTCTTTGAACCAAAGAATAAGATTATAAAACTTTGGTTACCAGTATAATTTACAGTCTAGAATAACCCCTACCTTCCTATAAATAGCGCAAATTCACGTTTTAAATCTTACAAATAGCTGACTATAATAATTTCAAAAGTAGTTTATAACAAGAGCTATAGGACATTGGACACTAAAAATTATATACATTCCCAATGAAGATAAACAAGAATATCCCTTCTTTAGATTAAAATTATTGGTTGAGAAGTTTGGCCACTACTAGTTTGGGAAAAGCCAATGAAAATTCAATAAAAGTACCCAAAGATAACGAATATGTTATTGAATTTGGCTGTTCGTCTGTTTAGATCTTGCCAATGACCAATTGAGCTTTGCTTTTAAGGGAGGCTTAACATAGGCCCCGTAATGTTTTTAGGCCATTTCATTAGGATTTTAAGTGTTAGGACAGATTTAGGATATTTTTCTTCTTCCTCGATCCCCCTTCTAATAGGTGCAGCCGCTAGTGAAATATTAGTTCAGGGAAGGAGAGGACATTGGGCGGTTTATTTAACTAGTCCCTAAAATTTTATACTAATGTTTTCTTATTTGTTGACTTGATATATACGGGAACTTTAATTGAATTTTGATTGGTTAATTCATTAAGTTAAGCGTCCAAACATTTCAAACATTAGTTTTTTGTATCATCGTTGGGGATGAACATTGATTTAGCTGTCCTTGTCTTATCCCTTTAGATTCCTGATATAAGTTAGTTTGGTTAAGCTTGCAAGATAAATATTTTCTCTACCTAGCTAGTCTAGTTTTCAGTTTATCCAGGGTTTCAAGGGATAGGTCAATGGACGCTATATTTATCTTACTACAAAAGTCTATTTGCCTGTGTTACAGGGGCGTCCAAGCTTTTTTTTTATTTGGGAGGGGGGGTTAAATTTTGAAAATAAAAATTTTGGGGGTGCCTACGGCACCCCAAGCTCATTTTGGGGAGGGTAATCTTTATTTTATAGTGGCATTTTTTTTATTTTTTTTTTTGGGGGGGGGGTAAAAATTGAAAATCCAATATTCATTTGGGGGGGGGGGGGGGTAATCACCCCTTTACCCCCCCCCTTGGACGTCTATGCTGTGTTATGTGGTATTTTTCTTCAATTGAAAGGTGTATTGTAAATTAAATTAAACAGTAATGACTTTTCTCGTATTCATTCGAATCCGGTGGATAAAAACCGGTTCTAATCCATACGAAAAAATTATGTCTGGCATCGTATTATATCCAGTTTTCTATGAATATAAAAATAAATAATCATACGATTAAAACCAGTTTTTTTAGGCCATGCCTTTGACTTCTCGGGGCTAAAAAACTGGTTTTTATAACCGCGGAAAGCTGTTTATAGTACGATGCGAGAAATAACTATTACCTCCCTGGGTTTAAGTTTAATAAAGTTAAAGTTATTAAATATTTTAGTTCAAGAATACATACATAGGTCAATGAAATATAAATTTACAATATCCAGTATAGCCTCATATTAAAGTAAATGATATGGTTCTCCTTTACATTGAAGCTTCTCATAGGTCCAGGGAAGGTTTATAACTATTTTGGAGAAAGGTACCTTCAACCTCTCAAGAGAATTCGTCTCTAGAAAGAAATGACATCCCCCACACATTTTTTTTTTGGGGGAGGGGTGGGGTATCTTTTATTTTAAGGGTGAAATATCCTCCCCCAAAATAGTTTAAAAACCCTATGAGTAGCAACCCTGTAAAGGAGAACCATATTGGTTCAGCGGTTAGCGAGATCCTTTGGTACACACAGACAAACAAACAGACAAACATCGTTCTGCTTTGTATTATAGATGGTATTTTTTTCCTTAAAATTATTGGAGGAAAGGTTAATTTATCCTCTATTCATCTATCCCTGGCCCTTGTCTAACTTAGATATCATCATTTGCTTTGCAAAGATTTTAGAGAATGTAAATCATTGTATTTTAGACAGTTATTCTCGGATATTAATATGAAAATTATTACCCAAAGTTTCTTTGAGAGGAAGAGAAAGATAGATAGAGAAGGAGGGAGAAAGAATGAAAAAATTTCATAGAAAATAATTTAATTTGTTGAAATTAAATTCAGGTTTTATATTCTACCTAACCTACTTATTATACATGTATGTATTAATGCATATAATATACGTGGATATTATGACAAGGGAAATTTTGCATACAATTTAGGTTGCTAATTCAGTCTTCATTTGGTCATTGGTCAGTTCTTTCCTCCAGAAGTAGGGGAAGGGATGCGGTAAAAGGAGGGGTGGGGGGGGGGGGTATCATTATAATAGTCAGCAAGAAGGACCATTTTATTAGAGTAAGCGAAAATATGATACAACATCCAAGTAATTATATATCGATTAGTATATTTCAACCCACAAATTATAAATTTAAAATATTAGCAGAAACATGAGAAAAAAATAACAAAAATTGGACCATGGAAAGAAAACGAAGTAGCGGGTTTTGTCGTATTTTCACAGTAGCTTTTATTTTATTTCTAGCCCCTGCAGTTCCAATTTCCTACCCCCTTCAGGGCAATCATTTACATTTACCTAACCTTACACAGGTCTCCTTAACAAAACCTTAGATTAAAAAAAATCTCCAAAGAAACGGACAACGGGGCCTTCAAATAGGGTACAGTGGTGGTCAGAATCCGTTGGAGATTAAATCTTAGCTGCTCCTTCTTGCCAGATATTGCAATTTGAAGTTTTGTGGTAAAAATGCCTAAAATTACAAGAATTCCAAGGATATGTGCATATGTGAACACCTGAATTCATCAATTAAAAAGGATGAGTTTAACATTTGAGGAGTTTAGATATCTCTTCATATGTAAACTACACACTACATCCCCATTCAACCCAATTTTTACTACCATAAATGATGTTTTAAACTTCAATAAAAGTAATAAATAAGGTACTACAAGCTTAAAGCAGTTTGTCAAATTTACAACTTTATCCTAAAGGCTGTTACCCTGGAACCAGAAGAAAAAACTTCAGTTTAAGTTTACATATGGCCCAAGTTACTATTAGTAATTCTGCCCCCCCCCCCCCCACACACACAACCTACAAACTTTAGGGTGGAGGGGGGGGGGAAGCATAGTAATACTATTATGTGTTTCTCAAAAACTAATTGAAGTATAGTGGGAAAAATTTTTATGGAAGGTTGTTAGGCCAAAAGATTGTAGAAATTGTGTTGACCACCTTCTCCCCCCCCCCCCCTCCCCTTCGTCCTAACCTAATTTGTGGGGGGGGAGGGGGGAGGGGAGGGGGTGGCAGAAGATCATTCCAATGTGTTTTAAAAAACTATTAGACATATATATATAAGCTTTTGGATTTGTATTGTTGTGGGACCCAAAGCACTTTTACATAAATTGCTGACCTCTTCCCCTCCCCTCATAAATAAAAAACATAACATTTTGTAAAGAGAGAAAGGGGGAGGGTTGCAGTTGAAAGGGTACTACTCTGTTGTGTTACTAAGAAACCGCTAGAATTATAGCAGCAAAGCAAACCTTTGAGATATGCTTTGGTAGGTCAAAAGTAACTTTTACAAATTTTGCTGAAACCCCCCTCCAGCTTCCCTCTGTATTGCTTTACAATCTTCCCCCCCCCCCCCCTCCAATTAAGATAAAAAGGCAAGTATAGCAATACCCTTGTGATTTACTTTGAGATTACTCATGATATAAGAGAAGACTCTAGGGGGCTAGGTGTCGCTTTGGGTATTAGACCTGTTCTCCACGCACCTTGAAACATACTCCGCTTATGATTGCAGTGTAAAGCATCCATTCACCCATCAGACAACCAACTCTCTGAGATGCATGACCTTTGTCTGAGAAGTCCCAACTGTGCATGGTAATGAGTTGCGCCTGTTTAGGGCCAAGGCATTCCCCCCACTCTAACTATTTACGTCGCGCATCTGACATTGGAACATAGCAGTGGGAATCATTTTTAACACCTTTAGTTATGACGCGGTGTCGGACTGAGATTCGAACCTATCACCTATGACGACGAGCTAATGAGCTACATGTTGAGCCACGGTTGCGGGTAAAAATACTCAAGATATAGTGTGCTTTTGGATTTAAACTTTAGTAGGTCCATAATTATAAATATTGCTGACCTTTCCCCAACTTCAACCAACCCTATCCAGAAAAATTATATTGCTGCACAATTTCCTCCACCCCCATAAAAAAATTATTAAATTATTGCTTGCCCTCCAGCTACCCTACATACAATCTCATCCCCTGTGTTTTGCTATTAATTCATTGTTTTGCTCAGGAACCAATACAGCAATAGGAGCAAACTTTGGAATAAAGCTTTTAGATTTCCAAATTGCTTTATATGTATTACCTTTTCAATGTTTGGGGAAGGAGCAATGGGTTGACAATATTTCTTTTATTAGTCTAATAGGTTGGAGGAGATTATGCAGCAAAATAATTGTACTAAATTGGGTCTGTGTAGTTGGAATAGATATTTATTAAAGTAAATATGGGCCTATATAAGTTAAAATATTAACCCTGAATATCTCTAGAGGTTTCAAAATGATACACAATATTATATACCTATGCCACTAGCCAATATCTCCAACAGATAGAGGGGGGGGGGGGGGGGATTCAGCAATATTTGTAATAGTAACTAATATCCTCAAAAAGCTTAAATCAAAAGTTTGTTTAATATAATTCAGTGATTTCAAAGTTATACAAGATTATTTTCCACATCCACTGCCCCCCTCCTAATAATTTGTGGTCTAAGAAGGGGGGAGGAGGTTGGTTGCAGCAATATTTGTAAGAGATTTTGATGCCTACTAAAGTTTAAATACTAAAGCTTATATATTTCTTTAGTGATATCTAAAGAACTCTGCCCCTTCACCCCCTTCCTATTAGATTTCATTAGGAGGGGGGGGGGGGAGATGGGGGGTAGTCAACAATATTTCCAGAAACTTTGGGCCTAAGAATACTTCAAGTAGTTTTGAGTAAAACATAATACTATTACTTTACCCCTCCGCCCCCTCCCCCCTTAAATTTATGGGCTGTAAGGGGTGGGGTTTAAGGGGGGGAGTTTTTTTTTAATTTAACTTTAACTATATGTAAACTTGAACTTTTTCTACTGTTTCCAGGGTATCAGCCTCTAGCTTAAAGTTTAAACTGGACATTGTACCTTTTTCATTACTCTTGTTGAAATAATTTCTGTAAAAGTTTTAAAATTTTCCAAATGGGGAGGGACTGTGTAGTTCACATATGCAGTCATCTAAACTCCTCAAATGTTAAACTCACCGTTTTATTTGATGAATTAAGGTGTTCACATATGCATATATCCTTGTAATTCTTATAATTTTAGGCATTTTTACCACAAAACTTCAAATTGCAATATCTGGCAAGAAGGAGCAGCTAAGATTTAATCTCCAACGGATTCTGACCACCACTGTACCCTATTTGAAGGCCCCGTTGTCCGTTTCAGTGGAGATTTTTTTAAATCTAAGGTTTAGTTAAGGAGACCTGTGCTTAAATAACCTATCAAAAGCTGCTATAATAAATACGACGAAACCCGAAACTTTTTGTCTATCCGTCAGTAGATCCGTCTGTATGACTGTATGTCTGTCTGTCTAACTGTACCTGCAAGAACAGCAGCCATCAAATTGTCTAAAAGCCATGTATATGACTATCTATCTATCGGTCTGTCCATCTGTCAGTAAAATCTGTATATGACTATCCATCTTTCAGTCTGTCTGTCCGTCTGTGTGTTTGTCTGTATGTATGTATGTCTGTCTGTCCGTACCTGCAAGAACAGCAGCCATCACAATGTCTACAAGCCAAGTATATGACACTTTATCTATCAGTCTGTCCGTCTGTCTCTCTGTCTGTGTGTCTGTCCGTCATGCCATCTGTCTGCCTGTCTGTACCTGCAAGAACAGCAGCCATCACATTGTCTACACGCCATGCATTCTTCTTGTTCAGCCTCCTCTTTTTTAACCTGAAATAAAGCAAAGTTTATTGGTGCTCCAGAATCAGATTACAACTAGTGGTTAAAACGTTTGAACACTCAAGTTATTGAACCAACCGATCAAATTCAATAAAAAGACACCGAAATTGTTAAGCCATCGAATAAAAAAAGATATTATAAAACTTTTGGGACTAGTGTAATAAACATCCCAATGTATCCCCCCCCCCCTCCCTGTATTTCTCTACTTTAGGTCAGGTTAGGTAAGGTTATATTTTGTACTAGGTATCCATCCCCGCAGGAGTGAGTCAAACATGATTTTGCTATGTTTTTGCTAAGTTAGGTTAAGTTAAGTAAGTGATAGAGAGCTATAATAGTTATTTAATGAATCGTATTATAGAGAGCTTTCGGCGGGTATCAAAATGAAAAAATATAAGAATAAAATCAGTCCCGAGGGGCTGATGGACTGGTTCATTAGAACTGGTATTTATATTACAATTTGATCTTAATATTCGTGGAAAATTTTTGTAATACGATGCTATACAATATACATGATTTTTTAGTATGGGTGAAAATATGTTCTAATCCACTGGATCTTAATCGGTTTCGAACCCTTACTGAAAATAGTTAGAAATAAGACTGTAGTTTGGGGGAAAACTTTCCTAAAACTAAAGAAAAAAACAGAATTAAATTGAATAATAACAATATATAGAATCTATATAAATACTCTATATACATACATAAATATATTC
Source organism: Acartia tonsa (assembly GCF_053477335.1). Taxonomy (NCBI): domain Eukaryota; kingdom Metazoa; phylum Arthropoda; class Copepoda; order Calanoida; family Acartiidae; genus Acartia; species Acartia tonsa. The sequence continues at coordinate 41,441,545 of NC_137266.1, forward strand.
TCTAGGCTTAAATCTGTTTTTATTCGAATCTACTTTTATTCCACTTTCCTTTGTTCAATTTCTGAATACCATACAACAAAGATTTAGTAGAGTTGCAATAATATATTGAAAATGGACATTTACAGTATTTTAGTAGCAAATCTACTCTTTAATTGACTGTCTGTATGTTTGTCCGTCAGTAAGCCTGTAACGCTATGGGGGAAATGTGATTTCTTGTTATTACATTTTAAATCGGAAGCTTTATCAAGCAGTTACTATTTTTAATCTCTTTAGATTGATGCGGTTTTGGAAGGACAACTTTTAATTAAACATTTTAAAGGACAGGTAAGGAGAGGACATTGGACTATGAATTTTGTGGTGTCCAAAGTTTTATAATTATGCTCTCTAAAACCTAAGAGAACTTTTATCTAAGCTTGATTTATTAGTTCAAACTATTAGTGTCAACTAATGATATGATCTAGAAAAGAGGTTATATTGTTTATGATCATTGGGGATGCACATCAATTGATATAAAAATGTAGCTTTAAAATAACCATGATACAAAATTTAAGAACTATACAGATAAATAGATTTAGTTTACTCAAAATAACAAACATTCGGGATCTAGTGCAGTTCAAGGTAAATGTTCCTAGGAACTTATCTATGAACTTTAAAGGCTACTAGCTGCCAAACGGCTAAACGTACATTTTATTCCCTCAAATCGTTATTAGCTTTGTAGGTCCTCCCTTATGTCGGATTTTAAATTTTGTACTAACATAATATACGTTCTGCAGTTTGGCCGGTACGGTAGCAGCCCTTAAAATCATAAATTTTTTTGTAGATAATCGATACTAGAAACATTTAACCGAGAACTTCACAAGATCCAACATTCGAATAAGTCGCATGTACTGTATATTGTACAAAGTACATAATATTATGGAGGCAGCTACGGCAAAACTTCTATACCATTTTAGTAATGAATGGGAACGTATGGCTCTTAAATTTAATTCTTAAATAAAAGTAACAGGATATGTCTGCTTGTGTCTGTCTGTCTGTACCTCAGGATCTTACTAACCGCTGAACCAATAAGGTTCTCCTTTATAAAGTAGCTTCTCATTAGTCCTGGGAAGGTTTATAACTATATTAGGAGTGGGTGCCATCACCCTCCCAAGAGAAATCGTATGACTGAACTTCCCTTAGTACAAGGGTGCTGAATTTTTTGGTTTTCGACTCTTGGCCTAACCCAGCCCCCCCTCCTTCTTAAGTAGCCCAAGAGGCCTCTAGGAGGCATAGCCGCTAGTGGAAACTAAAGTAGTATAAAGTATAGTTATTTATTTTCATTCTGACTAAAATATATTTTACTTTCCACCCAATATAAGAAGAGAGGGATATGTTTTCTGAAAATTTCAGCAAGGAAAGGGAAGGGGACATTGGACTGAAAATTATACCGGTTTCTAAATTTTATTGGGTAAAACTTTTAGACACTGATCGTTTGAAATAATCAATCAAAATTTGATAAGCCATTCAATGAGAAATCGAATTTATAAATCTTTGAGTACCAGTGTAATTAACACTGTAATATCTCCTCCCTCCCGGGGTATTTTGTGAAAAAAAGTTGGGGTGTAGATTAAATTAAATGGCATTTTCCTGTCTTTAAATGGGAAATTTTGAATAACTGTAACGTTTATAGTAACTCATTAAAGTAACAGAATTTAGGAGGCACGGGGTGGGAACCCTGTGTCGACTTTCAGTTTGGTCTTTGAATATCAGCCAAAAGCATCGAAAATATAGCTGAGTCGCTGCAAAAGAACAGAAAGCAATTTACTAGCAGACAAAAAAGCTGTACACAACTTGGACCAGGTAGTTGTCTTGATCATACATCTTACTTGTACATTTATTATTCACTTAAAGGTGACATGATTAAAAACTCAGAACATCTATCCTTTTTACAAAGCTTATAAAATCACTCAAGATAAATCCATTAACTTATTTGATTCTAGACATTTTCTCTAGTACATTTAGTACAGAATAAAACCTATATTCTGAAGTAGTTGATAGTCTGTCTGTTAATCCTGTGGATAAACAAGATTTCTGAAACTGTTATAACTCATGAATAAGATTTAGCCAACAAGCGAAATAAATCTAAAATAATATTTGGGAGCAGATAAAAAGGGCGTCAAGTGTTGCCCCCCAACTATAGCTGAAAATGACGTATAAGTTTCGTGATTTTCCCCCCAATTAATTTCATTGTTGTTATAAGCTGGTTTTAATTAGATTGTAGTGTTCACTGGCAAGTGTGATAAAATTTCTTAGAAGATTGGATTAGAAATCAAAATCATTTTTATCTTTAAGTCTCAGATTGATTTTATGCCCCCAGATGCTAAGTACGCAGCCTCTGGCAGGCTAAATACTAACACCAGTTATTGAAATAAGTAATTGGTAGTTTGTCTGTCTGTATATTGCCTATAATAAATGATGTCTTATCATACTAGAGACCAATGATAGGCCAATACACAGACTATGTTACCAATGACAGGCCAGTATACATTCTAATTGATTAAGCTTTGGTAGGTCAGTATAACGTAATTTTTTGTAAGCACTATAAAAAGCTCCCGATGTCACACTTGAATATAATACTTATTATTAATCTTTATAATTTGCAAAGCTGATATGAAATCTATTCATATGTAGTATATATGGCTTCAATTTTATACTTTATTTGCAATTTATATTCAATATATTAGTGGCTGCAGGGGCGTCCAAGCTTTTTATTTTGGGGGAGGGGGTAAAATTTTTTTAAGCGGGGGGTAATTCGGTTTTTGGGGGGGGGGGGGTAAAATGGCGCGCCGCAAATTTTTTTTAGACAAAATAGTTCAAATCCCATATAAAACGAAATTGTAAATCCCTCCCTGAATAAACATGATAGACTGCCGAAAGGGATAAGACAATGGCTGATACATTTATGTACATCCCCAATGATGATACACAATATTACCCCTTCCTGAATAACAAATATTACCCCTTCTGTAGATTAAAATTAGCGGTTGAAACGTATGAACAATCAACTATTAATGAATCTACCTATCAAAATTCACTAAAGTCCCTGAAGTTGTTAAGGCAACTATAAAGAAAACGTTATTATAAAACTTTGGGGACTAGAACAATAAACAGCCCATTGTCCCCTCTTTCCTTGTAGACTGTACTTTATAAACTGTAGCGGCGCTACTGTATAGATAAGTTTTACCTGCATCAACTGACCCTCAACTTTTCTAGCAGTCAGGCTCTCTACACTCTTGCCCAACTGTTTTCTTGTCTGAAAAATAAATGCATAATTAGAATTTTTAAAAGGGAAGATTTTCAAAAATTATGGTCTGTCCGTCTGTAACGGATAGCTCTTATCGTTAATTTAAACATGTTAGAATTGTCTGATCGATACTTTATAATCGTTACCAGAGCCTCCGTTTAAAACATGCTGATTTGTAGCATTTTTTTGCCAACAATTTTTGTATGATTTTTAGTACAAGAAGGAACAATATTATAAGCGAAGTTCCTCTATAAGCAAGTCCTACAAATGTAAGTATGTCCTTAATCATAGTCCTATATTAGCATTTTTCTACAAATCTATATACAATTTATATTTTAAAAACAATTATTTTCGAAAAACAATCATTAAAAGCACAAGAAATCTTATGGAGAACAAAATAAATTAGTATTGCTTCATATAGAATGTCCTCCTACCCCTCCCTCCCTAGCTTACATGTATACTGTAATTTAATCAAGACAGAATAATTAACAAGTTTTTGCTCTCTCTCTTTCTGTGGGTAAAATATAATCTTAGTGTCCACAAATAACTTTAATAGGTTTTATTATTATTTGGCCATAACTTGGTCAAAAATGCTCACAAATCAGACCTTTTCGGACCGAAGATACTCAAATGGTTCCTTTACAAGCCCAATCAATCAGTTTTAAGATATCTTAATATTTCAAGGAAAATTGATGAAAATACTAAAAAAACGCAAATTTGGGTGTTACCTTTCATATGCATAGATACCATAAAATCAACAGAAAAAATACTTATTTTTACTTTTTCTCATTTTTAAAGTTTGATTCTGTTAAATTGGCTATTCTTGAAGGGATTTATGCATTGATTATACTGAAACATAATATTGGGTAGAATTTAATGTATTTCTAAGAAAGAAAATTTGGAAAATAAGAAATTTTGCCTTTTTTTGGTATTTTCATCAATTTTCTTTGAAATATAAAGATATCTTAAAACTGATTGATTGGGCTTGTAAGGGAACCGTTTGAGTATCTTCGGTCGAAAAAGGTCTTATTTGTGAGCATTTTTGACCAAGTTGTGGCCAAATAATAATAAAGCATATAAAAAGGTAATACACTTTATTCAAAACGAAAAAGAACATTTAATTGAAATACAAAAATAAAGACAAATTTATAAAAATAAATTTTGTATTTAAAAAAGTTATTAATTTTAGCCTAGATTTCCTAATTTAAATCTTCTTTTTTTTGACTTGCCATTCTTTGAACAAAAAAAGTAGATTCTGTATGTTACCAAATTGAGATTACAACACAGAGAGTAATTAAATATAGGTAACTCAATCAATACATCACAAATACTGAGCTTTTGGAGCCCAGGGATAACAAACTCAATTATTTAAGACCACCTAGATGCGCAGGTAATATCAATAAATCATTGTATATTGTAATAATTTAGTTAATAATAATATAAATATAATGTATCATAACATAAACCAGGTGTTAATGATCCAATATTATCAAGAAGGAAGGGGACAATGGGCTGTTTATTTTACTAGTCCCAAAAGTTTTCAATAACGTTTTTTATTCGTTGGCTAAACAACTTTGGAATCTTTTAATGATTTTTATCTGTTGATTCATAAAGTTGAGTGTCAAAACATTTCAACCCATATTTGTAATCTACAGAAGAGGGAATTGTGTGTTTCATCATTAGGTATGTACATCAATTTATCGGCTATTGTCTTATCCCTTATGATCCCTGAATATTGTAAAAATTTTTTGGCGACTTCACTTAAAGTGTAAATGGACCATCAAAACCCCCTCTATGGTTTCATGTTCGAATTGTATATGTTAAGTTAAGCTTGATGGTTTGTATTGTCATTTCGCCCATTTTAATACATTACTGATATTAAGCTTTATCAAAAAGCATTATATACCAATTTATTGTTTTTATATGTAACCTTCCATATTTATATTATATTTTCTCTGTTATAATGATTAGGAAATAATATTAATGGCAAGTATTTAATAATAAATACCTTCCAATAGATGAGACGTTAGAGGTTAGAAAATTGGGCGTTGCTACAAAAGACCAACTCTACAAAAGACCTACGATTTTTTGTAGGCGTTGGTCTTTTGTAATGTTGGTCTTTTGTAGAACCGACTCGTTGGTCTTTTGTATGCGTTGGTCTTTTGTAGCAACGCCGAAAATAGAGTTAACTTAGAGCTTATCTAGAAAAACCTGTTTTTAGACAAATTATTAGATTACAAGCAGCATGGAGGGACGTAGAGTCCCTTTTTTGAAGAGATATTAAAACAGCCTAAAACCATTCTAAGATTTAAATATTATAGCCTAAAACAAGAACATATGAATCATCCCTAATGAGAACCTAATCGGTTAGGTAGTTATAAAAATCTTGAACTTGAGACAAAAAAACTTACTACTATAAAAGGATAGAATTATCCTATCAATTTTAATCTTTTATGACATACATCAACAATTCAAGTTTGTCCAATTTTTTGTGAATAAATCACTAGCTATGACAATTTAAGCAATGAAATGTATCAAAATCATAAATTTTTTGTATTTTTTTTGTAAAAATTAAAAGTGTTAACATTTCTATAAAGTGAGTTAAAGAGAAACTTCAGATAAAGTTTGTAAGTATGTATGTTGTAAAATTCAAAATTTTACAGCCCATTTTTTAAAATTAATTTTTAATTTTTTTCCTTGTAGATTTTTTTGCATTTATGAGAAAAATCTCTGAAATTGTTTTGCAAAAATTTTTAATTTAAAATACAAAATGTATAGGAGAATTTTATCATACAAAAAATTGGTGTCCAAAAATTATTTTTTTTTATAGAAAAATAGAGTAAAGTGTTATGCTGTAATAAAGGATAAGAACGATTATGTCCATAAGTAGCGAATCAATAAGAAACCATCAACATAACAAGAGATTTCTCTGTTTTTTGAGGTTTTTTTTTGGAGGGTGTTTTCCTACCCCACCAAACATAGATTAAAAACACCACAAGATTAATAGCTATATTCCTTGAAAAGCACAACTTGTCGGATCAGCGGTTACCGAGATCTTAATACGGACAGACAGACATCATACTACTACTTTATATTACAATATGGAACTAATAATAATTGTTGCAAAATCCCCGAAGCGTGAAAATTACCCCCCCCCACCCCCCCAACCCCCCCCATTACCCTATATTCACCAATTAGCGTTATTTGTCTATTTGCATACATTGGTTTTGTTATAGGATAAAGGAATATAGAAATATTACAGAAATATGGTAGTTAAAGCATCTGATTGAATATAAGGTAATGTTTCCACTACTAACAAAAACCTTATCATATTTTCGATGGCTTTCAATGTTTTTCCACTTTTTTAATGATTGATAGAAAAATCCTCTAATAGTAAATATCTAATAATGTTAAAGTTAATATTTCTAGTGCTTCGTTTGAAAATGTTTTTTTTTATAGCACATAGCATTGTTTTCTCTTGGAAGGGTTTTAGTAACCTTCCCCAAAATAGTTCATTGGACCTATAAGATGCTTACTGTAAAAGAAAACAATAACGGTTCAGTGGTTAAAGAGATCCTTGCTACACACTCACACATACACAGACTGACAGACAGACATACAGACATCCTGTTACTATTATAAATAGAAAAATAAAGTTTATCGGATAGATAATCTAAAGACATTCAAACATGTTCAATTTCATCCCCTAGGAGTTACCGCATAATCATGACAAGAAAAGCAAAGATTATTTGTTTAAAATTTTTGAACAAGTTTGCTTTTATAAAGTTCTTCATAAAACCACTCTTGAAGTGAGTTGATTCATGGCCATTTTTATCAGTTGCTTTGCTAAGGTCACGGATTTATATTTTATTGAAAAGTGAAATGAAGTTACCTAACCTAAAATAATGAAATGCACTATGTCCCAATTTAGGTTCTGACACTAAAGTCAAAGCACCTTTGAACGCACTGTGATGTCTTAATAATAGAGAATCTTCACTACATATAAGTATTTACTTGTTGCTATTTCCCTGTATTTTTTTGCTTGGTTGAGTGATAAACAGGGAGGAAGGGGACATTGGATTCTAAATTACACTGTTATTTTTTGCTCTTGCAAACCTTGGGGGCTATTATCAAATCTTCATTGGGTTGTCCAACATATTTTATTCTACAGAAGCTTTAATTTTGTTTATTTAAATTGGGGTGACCATCAATATATCCATTATCTTATCCCCTATATCCCTGGTGATTAACCATTCTAGCGAAATAACATCCCTTCCTTGCTATTAGGAAAAACTGCAAATCTTCATTTTTGATGCGAAACTACTCTGTAAGTGCTGGCATGAAAACGTTTGTGCGTTCATGAACGCTAACAAAATACTGGATTTTCTTGCTTTATATCAGATTTGAGGGAAAGCATCGATTTATTAAAGTAGCTTCGCAAATGAAATTAGTTATATCGTTTGAACATCCAAACCTATTTCATCTAATTTATAATTCCTTTTCCTTTGATGGAGTGTTTAGTTAAGAGGAAACGTAGGGATGAGGTTATGGAAGAAAAATCTTTCCCGTATCGCTTCGAAACCGATTAATATCCGGTGGTTTACGACCGGTTCTTAGCCATACAGAAAAATTATGTCTAACATCGTATTATATCCAAATTTTAACGGCATCTCGGGGCTAAAAAACTGGTTATAATCTAATAATTGTACACTTTTATATCCGCATAAAACTGTTTACAATGCTAGAAATTATAATTCCACATTTGTTATTTGTAAAATTGGTAAGAGTCTATCACTCTTAAAAAATCAGTCTTGTGACGTTATACAAAATGAGGGATTATCCATCCCTTTTTTAGGGGTTTTCTTTCCCACTTCTCCTCCCATCTCCTAATTTCTATTACGTTACATGGCTGATTTTGAGACACTTTGTCCAGCTTCCGCCAATGGCTGAAAGGATAAATCATGATTGCCGCTAGGGTTGGGCCGGATATTTTTTTGGCCAGATACCGGATACCGGATATCCGGCTGATTTCAAATGCCGGATATCCGGTAACCGGCCGGATATCCGGCAAATATCCGGTTATCTGGCCAAATTACCGGATATCCGGCCGGATAACCGGCCAAATTACTACATATTAAAGTATCAAAAAAAGGATATAGTCCCTTTTGTGGCAACGCACCTTAAGGGGCGATTCGTTGTATTTTTAAAATTGCTTTTAATAGGTTATTTTAGGTTAGGTTAGGTTATATTTGGTTAGGTGATTGCCCCGCAGGGTTAGGCAATTGGCCCCGCAAGGTTAGAGTCCCCCGCAAGGGGCTAGAAATAGGAGGAAAGCTACTGTGAAAATACGAATAATCGCTCCTTAAGGGTCGTTGCCACAAAGAGGACTATACCCGCAAAAAATTTCTTCATAAACTAGTGTTTTATATTATACTAGCGGCTGCGTCCCTAGTATCTAGGGATATTAGAAGGGACATGAAAGTGCAGAAAAATAATTTAAAACCTTACAACGACTTTTTTTTATGAAAATGAAACAGCCTAAAACCACCCTGGGACCTATAAGAAGCTTCACTCTAAATCAACCCCTAACAGTTGGAGGATGGGCGGAAATGTGGCGTTGAATGCCTGCCCCCCCCCCCCTCTGTTTTTTTCTATGTTTTTTTTTATCCCATTTTCTGTGTATAAAAGGTAGAGGGCTATAACTAAGTGACTTTCGAAATATGGGTATGACACATAACTGAGAGTTGAAATTTTTTTAATACCTCCTTCCTGGCGGGCACAGGATGCCAGCAAATCTGGTAAGGTCATTCAGGTAAAAAGTAAAAATATTTTTTTACTTAAACAAAGCATTTCATGTTATCTAATACTAAAATATCCTATAGTCGTACATCCTCATATGTAATATAGGTGTTCAAGTTGATTTCAGGTCCTGAACCTCCAGGTCTCCAGAAATCTTTAAACGGTTCCTGTGACAGCAAATTTTTACTTGAAGATTTCAAATTTTAAACTTAGGCTTTTTTATATATCTTCATGACATATTACAATTTCATAAAATCCGTTGCCGTTTACCTGTTTTGAGATTTCTAATATAAAATTTACATAAAGATAAAAATATTCAGAAAAAATTGTTCTTCTATCGTCAATAATAAGAAAATTACAGCCATTTAAGATTAAAAAAAAACAGAGATTTTTGTTGTAAAATACATATAAAAGATTATATTGCCGGATATCAGGCCACACCGGATATCCGGCCACACCAGATATCCGGCCCAACCCTAATTGCCGCTTTCTTTATTTTATTAGCTGTACTCTATTATTTATTCTGTCTGTCCGTCCGTCCGCAATGCTAGGGGGAAAATGGGATTTACTCAGCTTCGATTGTAATGGATGCCGTCATCCTTGTTTGAAAACCAAAAGATAAACAAAACACTTTTATCCGATAGTTCTTTCTAGACTTTTTTTGTATTAATTATTAAGAATTACTAAAAAGTTTTATAGAGATTCATTATTGATGTTTTATTCATGTTAATATAGCAAATATATAAATATTTTGCTCATTTATATCAAGATATGATATTTACATTTAGGCTTATTCAAATAAATATAGAAAGCTGGAAGGCAAATCCTCAAATTGGACTACAAAGTTGGAACAATCTTACTACATTATTGGTTAAAAAAGTGAACACATTTTGGTAGGGAAGGGCATTACATTCATATAATAAGTCAGCTATAGATAGTTGAGTTTCTTAGGATAAAGGGAAATAGTCCCTTTCATGGCAACGCCCCATAAGGGGCGATTCGTCGTTTTTTTTTAATATGGCTTTTGATAGGTTAATTTAGGTTAGGTTAGGTTATATTGGGTTAGGTGATTGTCCCAAAGGGTTAGGCAATTGGCCCCGCATTTTTAGAGCCCCCCGCAGGGGCTAGATATAGGAGAAAAGATACTGTGAATAAAACGAAGAAACGCCCCTTAAGGAGCGTTGCTACGAAAAGGACTTTACCCGGATAAAGTTGTGATTGAGGAATTTCTATTGTTCATAAATTTCACCGCTTTAATAAGGGTCTAAAATTATAAAATCTTCGTCTACTAGTAATTCTTTGACTAATTATTGTGTTCGATTGAACCTCTATATAATAGTGATAGATCTATTATTAATGATTATGCTTCATCTAGTGCTTTTAAAAATTATTTATTTTTACTTTTATCGATATTTTAAAATCTTTTAAACCATCATGGTTTTCAAATGAACGGGAAATAAGGGAGATTGGATAATTTGTTTGTTTATTACTTTATATAAGATTTTTTTTATGTTATATTGGGTACTGGGTAACCTCACAGGGTTAGGGCCGATGCATCGTTTAGGCATTGGAAATCACTACCCCACCCATTATTTTCGAGTTGTTTAAAAAATATAGGGGGAGGGGTTCAGTGCTCGACATGATTTTTGTGAGAAATCACCCAATTATTGTAGAGTATCTGCGCTACTGAAACAAGTTACAATAGATATTAATCACATCGTATGATGGACAGTTTTCCACGGATATTAAAATAAAAAAAAATTAAATTGAAACCCAATTTTGTTAGCCCGAAGGGCCGGGTAAACAAAGCTGGTATTAGTTTTATAATTTATATTTTAATATTCGTGGAAAAAATTCTGTATTACGATGCTATACATTATTTTTCAGTACGACTGCGGATATTAATCGGTTTTAAATACCTTAAAATTAATTAAATTAATTAAATTACCTTGCTAGTTGCAGAATCTGTATCATTATTTCTGTAGTTGATATAGCACATCATATTGTTGTAATACGTGTTGTGCATCTAGAATAAAATTATTTATGCTAATAACAAACTTCATTTTTAACACAAAAGTTGTTAAATTACTGATTTTTAAAGATTTGGATTGATGTAGTTTAAAAGTTGTGATTGTGACACAACCCAATCTTTCCAGATTTTGTATAATTTTTTGAGGAACACGACCCCAGTGACGTCATATTTTTCTTTCCCGAAAAAGTGAAGGGGGGAAGAAAAAAAGAGATGGGAGAAAAGGGGGTTTTCCCCATCTCTTTTGAAGAGATTTTCTTCCCCCTTCCCTTTTTCGGGAAAGAAAAATATGACGTCACTGGAGTCGTGTTCCTCAAAAAATTATACAAAATCTGGAAAGATTGGGTTGTGTCTGTGATTGTTCAAGTTACAGTTTGAGAAAAAATATTTTAGGCATAAATACAAGAATAACATTTACCATATAATACATTTAAATGTTACATACGAATTCTATGTGGATATTTTTAAAACTACATGTAAGAAATTTGATATGCTTTACGTTAAATGCTTTATCAAAAAATTATCTAAAATACATTTTCGTTGTTGTAAATGAATATGAAACTTGCAGAAAAAGTACTAAAATATGCTAAATTGAGCTAAACAGCAGACCATATATCATTCAAGTATTTTATCAATCAATCAATTATCTAATCAGTCCATCTCTCTATCTATCTATCTATCTATCTATCTATCTATCTATCTATCTATCTATCTATCTATCTATCTATCTATCTATCTATCTATCTATCTATCTATCTATCTATCTATCTATCTATCTATCTATCTATCTATCTATCTATCTATCTATCTATCTATCTATCTATCTATCTATCTATCTATCTATCTATCTATCTATCTATCTATCTATCTACCTATCTATCTATCTATCTATCTATCTATCTATCTATCTATCTATCTATCTATCTATCTATCTATCTATATATCTATCTATCTATCTATCTATCTATCTATCTATCTATCTATCTATCTATCTATCTATCTATCTATCTATCTATCTATCTATCTACCTATCTATCTATCTATCTATCTATCTATCTATCTATCTATCTATCTATCTATCTATCTATCTATCTATCTATCTATCTATCTATCTATCTATCTATCTATCTATCTATCTATCTATCTATCTATCTATCTATCTATCTATCTATCTATCTATCTATCTATCTATCTATCTATCTATCTATCTATCTATCTATCTATCTATCTATCTATCTATCTATCTATCTATCTATCTATCTATCTATCTATCTATCTATCTATCTATCTATCTATCTATCTATCTAATTATCTACCTTCTCCTGCTTTGCCTCCAGAGTCTCTCTGGCACTTGGCTGAGCAATTGTCCATCTGAAAAGAAATATAATCAGTTTTGAAATAACAAAAAGAAATATCTATCACTTTATATAATACGATACGGTCATTATGTCTTTAGCTAATGAACTAATGCAGTTCTTCTTTTTCGATAAGCTTCTCATTGGTCCCGGGATTGTTTTTAGATATTTTATCTATGGTTAAGGCTATTTCTTCTCTTTTCTACCACTTCGAATACATTGCTCCTCAAGGTTAAGAGTGCATAATCTAGTCTATAATACAAAGTAGAACTATGTCTTTCTTGTATTCATCTTAATATCTCGATAACCGCTGAACGGGCAAAGCTGTGCTTCTCAGGGTTTATGCATGCTTGTCCTACAGTGCAGTGGTTTTATGCTAAATTTTTTGAGGAGGGGGGGGGGGTGGTAACATATGGCTCATACTAAATCCCTGATGGGGCGAATAAATTAGAGGCTAGGGGCGAATGCACTTTTAAATAAAGGGAAAAATTAGAATAGTTGCAGTGATCAAAAGAATAAAGTCAAAATAGAAAAGAAAACAAGAAAACTCTATTTATGAAGAGGGAGAGAAAGAGCAAGAAGAGAGATATATATATATATATATATATATATATATAGAGAGAGAGAGAGAGAGAGAGAGAGAGAGAGAGAGAGAGAGAGAGAGAGAGAGAGAGAGAGAGAGAGAGAGAGAGAGAGAGAGAGAGAGAGAGAGAGAGAGAGAGAGAGAGAGAGAGAGAGAGAGAGAGAGAGAGAGAGAGAGAGAGAGAGAGAGAGAGAGAGAGAGAGAGAGAGAGAGAGAGAGAGAGAGAGAGAGAGAGAGAGAGAGAGAGAGAGAGAGAGAGAGAGAGAGAGAGAGAGAGAGAGAGAGAGAGAGAAAGAAGATATTGAGAGTAATAGAGAGCGAGAGAGAGATAGAAAGAGAGAGAGAAAGGGGAAAAAAAAAGAGAGAGTTATAAAGCAAAGGAGATAGAGGGAGAGAGAAAGAAGAGAGAGTTGTAAAAATAGAGAGAGAGAGAGAATAAGGGGAGAAAGAAAGAGAAAGGGAAAGAAAGAGATAGATAAATAGATAGAACTGTATAAAAATGATAGACAAGATAACCTAAAGGGTGTTTAAAAAAAAACCAATCGCTTCACTCTTTTTAATATAAACCATACAGTTTTGGCCAAAAACTAATAAAAAATGACCCAAATCATGACCAAGCAGTGACAATGAAAAAACACTATTGAATTTTGATTTCTACTCACCTCTCCTGAGCACTACAGCTCGAATCCTAGCCCTTGTGGAAATTTTTCCCTACGTGGAGAGTGCATATTTTATTACAAATTAAGACAGTTTTGTATTTTTTTTTAAAAAGAATAAACGTCTAAAGTACTTGAAATCTTGTAGATAGACCCCATAATGTTTAGAGTTTTTGATGGAGCACATAAAGACCTTTCTATAGACGCCTTAACCAGATTTCTGACTCAATCCTTGCCAATTTGTCATCAAAAAGACAGACCAATCAAACATTGAGACATGACTGCTCTGTCTTTAAAAAAAAGAACAAACTGTCTTAAGTATCTAAAATCTTGTAAATAGAACCCATAATGCTTAGAATTTTTGATGGGACATGTAAATATCTTTCTATAGACACCTTAATCAGGTTTCTAACACAATCTGAGCCATTTTGACATCAAAAAGAAAGATCTGTCAAACATCAAGAACTAGAGAGACTTGTCATGTCTAAATGTTTGATGGGTCTGTCTTTTTAATGCCAAATTGGCTAGGATTGAGTTAGAAACCAGGTTAAGGTGTCTATAGAAAGGTCTTTACATTCTCCATTAAAGATTCTAAACATTATGGGGGCTATCTGCAAGATTTTAAGTACTTAAGACGATTTGTTGTATTCTAATCTCCAAGTAAGGAAAAATTCTCTACAAGGGCTAGGACTCGAGCTGTAGTGCTCAGGAGATGTGAGTAGAAATCAAAATTCAATAGTGCTTTCTCATTGTCATTGCTTGGACATGATTTGGGTCATTTTTTGTTAGTTTTTGACTAAAACTGTAGGGTTTATATTGAAAAGAGTGAAGCGATTGGTTTTTTTTTAAACACCCTTTAGATTTAGATAATCTTTAACTTTAAACTAAAACTCCAAGTTGTAAACACATAGAATATACTCTATAGTTTGGTACAACTTTATAGTGTAAAGGAATAAAAAGAAGTTTGTTTATCATATTTAGTGTTTCCACAATGTAGAAAATATTTCAATATAGCTGATTGGTATTCAATTACGTAACCTCTTATACTTAAGCCCTTACACCCTTAGCATCTAGGGTCTTTATATTTGAAAGGATATGGAAGGACAGAAAAATAGCCTAAAACCATACCCAGACTTATTTTAAAAATAAAATAGCCAAAAATCATGCAATAAACTTAAGTGTAGAGAACAACCATATCGGTTCAGAGGTTCTTCGCAACGGATAAAAAAGGCTTACTACTTTATATTATAGGATGGTGGATGCGCCCATAGCTTTTTGGGGACCTGTATGTATCCGATAGAGAAGTGATGTAGCAAAATAAAAGCCTTAAACCATGCCATGACTTCAATTTTAGAAAAATATTCTAAAACAGTCCAAAGACCAATGTAAAATGGACAGGGATCTAAAGGGATACGAAATGACTGATAAATTTAGGTACATCTCCAATGATGTTACACAAAATTACTTCTTCTGTAGATTAAAATTAGTAATTGAAATGTTTAAACAATCAACTTAATGAATCAACCAATCAAAATTCACTAAAGTCTCCGAAGATGTTAAGCCAACGAAAAAGATAACGTTATTATAAAATTTTGGGGGCTAGTGTAATAAAAAGCTCATTGTCCCCCCTCTCTCTCTCTCTCTCTCTCTCTCTGTCTCTCTCTGAGTAATGGAGGGCCGCGAGGATTTAGCTATAAACTTTTGGTTTTGCGCATTTTTGTAGAAACACTTTGTCTCTATTTAACTTTCTGTTCACGTATTCTGACTTCGAAAAGAAGGACCGGAAAAGTTTAATCCTTAGGACAGACCATGCACACACACACACACACACACACACACACACACACACACACAGACACACTCACACACACACAGACACACTCACTCACACACACAAAACACAATAATACAGGGTGGCCACCTAACCTAAAAGAACCTTTTAAGTACCTGGATAACCTCTAATGGATTAGTACAACACAAAGTTTTATTTTTAGCACCAGATTAAGATCTGGCGTAAAGAAATATGATTATATGCCCATGCATCTTACAGACAACAACACTTTGATTGCAACTATTTTATCTTAACGTTCTAAATATATATTGTAATTTGTAGTGCCTTATCATAGGCTAAGGCATAGACGGCCAAGAAGGGGGTAAAGGGGTGATTACCCCTCCCAAAAAATTAAATTTTGATATTTAATATTTCAAGTACTTTGTACGAGTAAAACGTATGAAAATTTAGATTCAAACAAACAAAAGTACTTGAAATGTTAAAGACAGACCCTGGGTTGTGCCAAGTTTTTTTAATCAAGACGTTTCTTTAGACCCCTTAACAATGATTCCAGCTCATGCCTAACCCATCTGAGGCCAAAACTTCATCTTCTTTACATAACCTAATATTTTTTTGTTCACTATTTAAAAGCAAAGAAAAAGCGACTCTTATTATTTTATAAGGACAAAAACACTTTGTCAAAACTATTTCTTTTCCACACCTGACATCATAACTTTATTATTTATATCCCCATGTCAAACAATCAGTAAAATAAATTATAGACAGAAAATATAAAAAGGAAAAGTTTAAACAAAAAAATTGGTGAAAATCTTTGAATGTATTTGTTTACTTAAAATACATTAAAATATTAGTAAATTCAAGCTGAATAGAATATTATAACTATATACAATTTATTATCATGAATATTAAAAATTGAGATGAATTGTAGTATATTTAATATGGAGATTAAGATATATAAGTTTTCCAGGATTTTAAAGTTAGGGGGAGATTTGAAATCTGCATCAAATTTTGAGGATTTTTTTTATAAAATTCGTTTTTTCTATAATTCTTTATCTGAAAGCGGAAATGCAATTTAAGTTTATTAATTTTGGCATCTGTGATTGGTGGATTTAAAATTCTGCGCTCTGATTGGATGGCGTACATCATTCAACCAATTAGAGCGCAGGTAGTTTAAAATCCACCTATCCTATTGGTCAATATTAATTAACTTAAAATGTATTTCCGCTTTTAGATAAAGAATTATACAAAAAACGAATTTTATAAAAAATCCTTAAAATTTGATGCAGATTTCAAATCTCCCCCTAACATTAAAATTCCGGAAAACTTATATATTTTAATGGAGATATTTTTATTTTTAGATATAATCACAGAGATGCTTTTATCATTATTTCTTATTGTCCTAGGATTCCCCATTTAATAGACAATAGTTTTAATGAAAATATATTTTTAAAAACAGTCTACTGAACAACGTGCTAAAATTTGGCTGGTATATTTTTTTAGTTTTGTTTCCTTCATAATATAGGAATCATCTTGCAAGGTTGTAATAGATTTTGACATGCCTAGTTCACAACCAATTTATCCTTATACTAAAGTAACAGGATGTCTGTGTGTCTGTGTGTCTGTGTATCTGTGTATCTGTGTGTCTGTGTGTCTGTACCGAAGGATCTCGCTAACCGCTGAACCGATCGGGTTCTCCTTAACAGGGTAGCTTCTCATAGGCCCCGGGAAGGTTTATAACTATTTTTTTGGGCGTTGGGACACCCCCAATCCCCCCAAAAAATGAAAAATCCCCCCCCCCAAAAAAATTTTTTTTTTTTAAATTTTTTAACTAAAATTAAAAATGAGGGGGGGTGCACCCCCCTCCCAAAAAAATTTTTTTTTGCCTTCCCTCAAAAATTTTTTTTTTACTTTTTCTTTAAAAATTTAGAATAAGAAATTGGGTTATTAAATTTGACTCTCTCCTCCTAAAGTGCCCCTAGAGGCCTCTAGGGGCGTAGCCGCTAGTATTTAGATATAGACATATAAAAGCTATGCAGTTAAAAATGTAAACACACAAACCTGCTGCCATATTTGTTTGCTGCTGAGTACTGGTTTAGCTGATATGTAGATTTACTCTTTAATGTGTTGGCTCTCAGTAGGGCATCTAAAATATAAATATATAATGAAATAGAATAGTCATTTAGCTTTATGGTGTTTGTTACAGGAGATCTCAGCAACTACAGAACTCACTGTGTTCTGATTCTTTTTTAAATTTTAAAATGGTCATATAACTGTTTCAAATTTTATTTCTTCAAAATGCATCTAATCATTTAGGGAAAATCTCCATTAACCAAAAAATTTACACAAAGGTCTGCATTAGATCACCCATATTTTTTAAAATTTATTTAAAGGGTAACAAAAATCCTTTGGTTTTAAATCAAGAACAAAGCTGTGAAATCAGTAAACTTTATAACTATTTGAGTATTAGTATTGTCAGTTAACAATACATGATTCCTGTTAAAAGTAAGATAAATACTTCCAAGAACAACTTATTTATTAAACTTGGATTATGAGTATTAAAAAACTTAAATTTAAAATACAATTCAATGAAATATAGATTGAACATTGACATTCATAAGGTTCTGCTAGCTGATAATTTGATAATTACAATTCATACATATTGATAGAAAGATATAGTTTATATAGAAATGTGAATGTTGTCATCCTTGACTATTAATTATCAACAAAGTTAGTTTAATTAGAAATGATAAATTATATTAAAATCATCATGTGTTTCAGTAAATCAATGACTTTACAATTCCATATTGCTTTAATGTATAATTTTAATAATAAATTTATAATTTAGATGTATAACCAGACAGGGCACAGAATCTCTGGGAAAAGGATATACAATTATTTAACCCCTTTCCCCTCTAGTATTTTACTCTAACATATCAATATTTTTTTGGTAATGTAGAAAGTCATATTTTATTCAATTTTCAAAATATTCAAAAAACAGGACAGTTTGATTGTTATCCCAAAAGACGTTTAAATTGGCAATTTATGTAGCTTTTGGAAATACTTTTATTGCCTATATACTTTCTTTTTTTAAGCTCTTTTACAATTTTCAAACCTTGGTTCTATGGTCAGGGAGGGAGGAAACATAAGGCTGTTACATTAGCCCTTAAAGTTTTATAAAAATGTTTTCATATTTGTTGGCTTAACAACTTTAAGGACTTTGATCGGTTGGTTTGCTAAGTTGAGTGTTCTAACCTTTCAAATACTAACTTTAATTTAAAGAAGGGGTAATTTTGTGAATCATCATTGGGGATACACATCAATTTATCGGCCATTGTCACATCCCTTTAGATCTCTGGTGTAGGGTACATAATGAAAGGCGCACACCCTGAAACAACACTTTGAAAATGCACTGTAAAAAATTATTTCTGCAAGAAAAATTTGTATTACATTTTCTTTATTTGAAATTCCTGTCTACCTAAATGAAAAAAAACTGACAATTTCAGTATGACTTTATTTAGTTCACTAAAAGAAAGTTTAAAAATCGAATATTTTAATGACTGATTCTTTTTTACCTCTAAGGGAAGGGGGTGGTATATCATCCCCTCAAGAGCTAAAAACAGCAACTGTAATCAAAATTTGATATAAAGTAACTTGTTTTAGTGTATAAAATATTATGTAAAAATTTAAACACTAATGGATTTATAATATACGTGGATGTAATGTCAGGGAAAAAATATCCTAAATTTAGGTTGCTAACTTTGATTACATTTACTGGTCAGTTTGTTCATCCAGAAGGAAAGGAGGGGATGGAGTAAAGAGGGTGGATGGGAAGTATCATTATTTTAGCCCGCTGGAAGCTTCACATTAATAAAGAACGTAAATATCTGGTGTAACATCCAAGTAATAATAAATCCATGTATACACTACTACAGATGAAAAGGGTCAGGTGAATTCTAGTTTCCGATTGTGTACATAGCACCCTCATCCTATCTCAATATTTACTACTATCTAAAAAAGCTTCAAACTTCCACAAAATGTATAATGTATAAATCGTTAATACATTATATCGCTTTTCCTTTTGACCGAAGTAGCTGAAAATAGGTTTTGCAATAGTTGGGTTATCTGTTGCACAACTTCGGAAATTAGGGAAGAAATGGGCAATCAATTTTCAGTTGATCAGATGAAAGGTTGTACTGGCTATGTATGAATTCAGAACTTCATATTTAGAATAATTATTTTACCAAATAAAGTGTTCCCATAAAACAGTTAAACAATCAGTTACAATACAGAAAATGGTTAGATAATCTGGCTTAAAACATGCCTAGAAAATAGAAACCTTTTTATTTTGTTTATAAGATTATATGATACACTAGCGGTTGCGCCCCTAGCATCTATGGGCTCTATATTCGAAGGGATATGAAAGTGCAGAAAATGCCCTAAAACCATACCCAGATTTATTTATAAAAATAAAATAGCCTAAAACTATCTTAAAACAAATAAGAAATTTCACTGTCAAAGAGGACCTAGTCGAAGATCCTTCTCTAGAGACAAAAAAACTTACCACTTTATATAATAGACTAGCGGCTTCGCTTCTAGCCTCTAGGGGCTTTGCCCCAAGAGGTTTGATCAAACTAATTTTTCGTATTTTAGATTTAAAAGAAAAATTTAAAAAAAAATTCTTTTGGGGGTGGGGGGTATTTTTTTTTTGGGGGGGGGGAGGTTTGTCGACCCCTATTATTTTAATTTTAGTTTTAGAAATTTTTTTTTTTTTGGGGGGGGGGGGGGGTTAGGGGTGTTCCACCCCCCAAGAAAATAGTTATAACCTTCTCGGGACCTATGAGAAGCTACCCTGTAAAGGAGAACTCGATTGGTTCAGAGGTTAGCAAGATCCTTCGCTACAAACAAGCAGACAAACAAACAGACAGACAGACAGACATCGGTCTACTTTGTATTATAGATAGACAGATACTTATTCATAATAGAAACCAATAATTAGCTGTTAATCAATAGTGTATGTTTTTGATTAACATATTTTTAAATATGGTGTTGTGACTAAGTTAGTTAGGAACATGTAACAAAATTGAAATAAAGTTATGTCGAACTTATTTTGATTCTTGTGACTTGAAAATTTTAAATAGGTAACTTTTGAGATAGTTTATTTTAGGATGGAACTATTTTTTTATGGCAGCTGCAGTTTGATAAAAAAAAAGTGGATTGGTTGTGGCTGGTGGTTTTCAAAGAGGAGCAGCTCTACTGGTGCTGCAAATTTTCTGGCAGCTTAAATTAAGGTAAATTAAAACGACTGATTGATAAAATTGGCAGTTGTAAATGCTTAAAAAGGCCATGATTTTACGTTAGATTGGTTTTAGGCTATTTTTCTGCTCCCTTAAAGATCCTTATAATGTTTGGGGCTTCAGCTTACGAAAAGATCAAAAAATGTTTTTTTGTACCTTTTCCCTGAGATAAATACATCATTATGTTGGTAATACATCAACATTCAACATATAATATATAATATAAAATATTACAAGTTTTAGAAATGTATTTTGTATAAAAGGTTGTAAAAGTATATTTAGAAGGTAGCTATTTACATATTGCATCTAGTAGCTTTGAAATTGAAGGGATAGGGAAAGAGCTGAAACCATGGCCTAAAACCATCCAAGGACATATAGGAAGCTTCCCTAAAAAGAAAAACTTTATCTGTTTAGTTTAGGTCTTGTAGTTTTGAAATCTTAAGCTTCAGACAAAAATCCTTACTACTTTATACAATAGGATATCCGGAAAGATCTCAGAAACTACTAGACAAATCAAAGGGGGATAGGACAATGAACGAAAAATTTATGTACACCTTCAATTGTGATAAATTAATATATCTTTTCTGAAGATTAAAACTAGTTTTGGAAAAGTTTGTACCTTCAATTCAAGATTTATTAATAATCCTTAAAGTTTTGAAGCCAACGAATGTGAAAACGTGCTACATAATTTTTTGGAATAAGTATAAATTAAAGTTCATTGTCCCCTCCCTCCCTGGATAATCTAATGATTATATCTAGAAAGATATTCCCTTGGTATTTTAGTTCAGAGTTGGATCTTTAAATTACAGCGATGCCATTGCCGATGCCTCTAGTGAGCCAATTTTAAAAGCGGCTCACTTAATAGCATTCTTTCAAATAAAATGACAGTGATAAGCCGGGAAACACTTTGGAAAACACCCATGCACCGGTTCAATAATGCCATTTTCATTAAAAAATCCATGTTTTATTGGCAGTACTGGCAGTGGAAGTGAGCAGCACTAAATAATTTAAAGATCCAGCTCAAGTATTTTGCTGTCAATTACTTTCATCAATAAAATTAATTTCCTGTTTTGCAATTTTCTTGGTAGTGGGACAAAGTGTCTCAAAAATTAGCTATGTGACGTCATAAAACTGAGGGAGATGAGAGGAGAAGTGGGAAAGAAAGGCTCTAAAGATGGATAATCCCTCATTTTTATGACGTCACATGGCTGATTTTTAAGACACTTTGTCCCGTTACTTTTCTTGTACATTTCTACTTTCATAAAGGCCATTGACAAGTATTTTCCAGTATGGCTTCAAAACTGATTATTATCCGCTGGATTAGAACCAGTTTTTAAAATCATATTGAAAAATCATGTATAGCACCTTAAACAATTTTCCACAAACTTTTTGAAAAATTTAATTAATGCTAGTATACATATAATTAGTTTATAATACGATGCGACCAACAACTATTCTAAAACAAGGACAATTATGTTTATAACAGCAATAACAAGTGCTTAGATAAAAAGGAACAGTAAATTGCGATTTTCCTCATATAAAAGTAACAGGATGTCTATGTGTCTTCCTGTCTGTGTAAGAATATATGTATCGAAGTATATGACTTACTAAAGGTTTTCCCTTACAGGTGGGATTCTCATAAGTCCAGAAAAGGTTTATAACTACATGGGGGGGTGAGGATACCACCAACCTCTCAAGAGAAATCAACCCCAGAAAAAATTACCCCCCCCCCCAAAAAAAAAAAAAATCTTTCAGTTGCAATATAACTAAAATTGAAAGTGGATGGGTTACTTCCCCCTCCTCCCCCCCCCTCCCCACCCTAAAATGCTCCTGGAGGATCTAGGGTCGTCACTGCAAGAATTATAAAAGATTAAGTGTGAATTTATTCCTAGTCCTATTGGTTAAGTTAATTATCTTTATTTAGTCACTTTTTCCCTCTAAAGTTCACAATAGTATTCCTAAAACCACTTTTTAACACTTCGACTTTACCAACGTGTTTGACAGAAACATGTTGATTTTTCCATATTTTACAGGACTACAATGTATTATACATAAAAATAACTTATTTTGGACTTCGTATATAGCTATAAACGAATGCTAGTTTACAGGGAGATGATAGGTCCGAATCTCAGCTCCAAACAAGTCATTACTGAAGACGTTAAAAACTATATTCTCTGCTGCTATGTTTGATGATTTAAATTAATATGCCTGTTAATTTTGCCTCTCAAAGGGACTTTCATACAAGGCTTGAGCAATCAAAAGGTTGGGAATCTGTGAATAATTATATTAATAATTATAGCCGCTACAAAAATCTTACTGAAAATAAGGTGGGTAGGTAGTTTCTTATAGCTATGCCTTACCCATGCAGGAACTATAAAATGGCTACACAGTACCCAATACAACCCATCCTATCTTTTTTTAATAAGGGGGGTCGGTGGGGTTGTGCTTGACATGATCTATTGAGCGAAATCCTTTTTTTTCCTTCTTAATATTCCCCCCTTTTTGACCATTATGAAGATGAAATATTCTTTAGTTATGCTGACAAATATATTTCAGTTGAATAAAGATAGAAATTTTGATTATAACAAGAAAAATGATGTCCATATCAGCAAACTGAAAATATTTATTTTATATATAAACATGACGTTTTTATATCCTTGTGTGCCATAGAATCTTGCTAACCCCTGAACTGATATGGCTCTACTTTAACCTGAAGATTCTCATAGGTCCAGGGAACGTTTAAAACTATTTTCGGAGAAGGTACCTCCACACTCTCCAAAGAAATCGCCCCCCCCCCCAAAAAAAAAAAAAATAAACCCACCAAAATGTAAAAACTTTTCCTTTTAAAAATAAAATTGAAATTTGGGCCTTTCGACTCCCCCACTCCCCTATCAAGTGCTCATATAGGGCCTCTAGGGACGTAGCCGCTAGTAACAAATTTACTATGAAGGGAAGCAAACAGGAAGTGACAGTTTTGCTGTAGCAATAATTTACATTTGGTGGTAGTGTTGGATTACCATAAAAGGACATATTATAGTATGTTTTACACGTTAAACTTAGTAGTAGGATGTAATGTGTTTGTCTTGGCGCCATAAAAACAAGCTTTGCAATCATTTGAATATTTTTTTAGGGAGGGGGTTTTGGGGATGTATTTCTTTAGAACATTCTATTAGTGAATATTAAATTTTTTATTTTTAAATTACTATATAAAAAAACAAGGAAGAAAAGCCATAATAACTAGGACTAACTTTTAAATTTTGCTGGATGACTAAACCTGTTCCTAATCAGACAATCCATCTTTTCGAAATTTTTGCACACATGCGGATTTGAATTTATGCGCGTCTGTTTCGCGGCTACCAAATACTGATTAAATCAAGAAATCAGTAAGTATAATACTAACATTTAGGCTAAAACTATTATAAATAAATATTTAGTACAACGTTTCAAAAAGAAAACTTGACAAACACTAATCAATAAATAGTAAAGTAGCCCCAACTATTTAACCCAATGCCAAACCAAATACGTGATTTGACAGAAATAATTCCGTGGAAAATAGTCTGTAATGCGATGCTAAACATAATTATTCAGTGTGACTAAAAACTAGTTCTAATCAAGCGGAAATAAATCAGGGCTTCGAAGCCATTCTGGATAAAAAATATCTTACCTGACGGATCCGCATGCGATGAATAGTAGAGGTGGTGGAGCGAGTTCCTATGGTTGGAATTCATCCTCCCTAGGCATAGAAAGATAGATAGATAGCTTGATAGATTGATAGACTGATAGATAGATAGATAGATAGATTGATAGACAGATATATAGAAATAGATAGATATATAGATAGATAAAAAGATTGATAGATTGATGAATTAATAGATTGATAGATTAATAGATTGATAGATTGATAAATTGATTGATTGATAGATATATAGATAGATAGATATTGAAACCATGTCGAAACCATGTCTGAGAGAACAAATAAGTCAAGTCTCACATTCATTTTTTAGATAATTTGATTGATAGATATGTATATATATATATAGATAGATAGGTAATATAGATAGATAGATAGATTGATTGACTGATTGATTGATAGATATATATATAGATAGATAGGTAATATAAATAGATAGATAGATATTGAAACTATGGCTCAGGGAACAAATGAGTCAAGTCTCACATTCATATTATAGGTAATATAGATAGATAGATAAATAGATTGATAGATTAGTTGATTGATTGATTGATTGATAGATAGATAGATAGATAGATAGATAGATAGATAGATAGATAGATAGATAGATAGATAGATAGATAGATAGATAGATAGATAGATAGATAGATAGATAGATAGATAGATAGATAGATAGATAGATAGATAGATAGATAGATAGATAGATAGATAGATAGATAGATAGATAGATAGATAGATAGATAGATAGATAGATAGATAGATAGATAGATAGATAGATAGATAGATAGATAGATAGATAGATAGATAGATAGATAGATAGATAGATAGATAGATAGATAGATAGATAGATAGATAGATAGATACTTTTTGTTTATGTATTTCTTGTTTTTAATAATTTTGTTATTGAATATATTTAAAAATATTGTGAGATATTATTGACAAAAAACGCGAGACAGACTAACAAACAGACAAACGGACAAATAGATTTATGAAAACCTAAAAATAAGTGATATTTATAAACCAGGGAGGACGGGGACTTGGACTGTAAATTTTAATGGTACCCAAAATTTTATGAACACGATTACTTATTCGTTAAGTTGGCCTAAACTTTAAGAACAATTGATTAGTTATTTTTACTAACTGACAAACAGACAGACTAACTGACAGACTTACAGACAGACCTTGACAGACTAACAGACATACTAACAGACAGACAAACAGACAAACTACGAGACAGACTAATAGACAGACTAACAGACAGACTAACAAACAGACTAACAGACAGACTAACAGACAGACTAACAGACAGACTAACAGACAGACTAACAGACAGACTAACAGGCAGACTAACAGATAGACTAACAGACAGACTAACAGACAGACTAACAGACAGACAAACAGACAGACTAACAGACAGACAAACAGACAAACAGACAAACTAACAGACAGACTAACAGACAGACTAACAGACAGACTAACAGACAGACTAACAGACAGACTAACAGACAGACTAACAGACAGACTTACAGACAGACAGACTAACAGACAGACTAACAAACAGACAGATAAATAGATAAAGGCAGTTTTTGTTGTTTAAAGTTATGAGACAGTTTTATATAACAAAACAAAATTGTCAAGAAAACTTTTTCGTTTCTTACAAAAATTCATGAAAGGATGATAATATCCATAAAAGAATTAAATCATATATAAAATTAGTATTTTTATTAAGTAGGAACTATATTTTTAAGAAAAGGCCAATGCAATATTTTGTGTATTTTGAAAAAGATGGCTTCAAACCTGCGAACGAATAATATACATGCTTTGTTATGATTTTAGGCATATTGTTTTCTAATTGTAGTTTTAACGATACATTTACCTGACATATCATAAGATTTTCTATACTACAGCAATTTTACCCCACTTATAGTTATCAGAATTTAATGATTAATGGCTTATTTTCTTCGTTTTTTAAGGGAAATTATGAAACAACCAAAAAAAAATTACAGTTTTTGTTGAAAAAGTACAGTAAAGTTGAAAATTAAAAACTTAGGTGACAACATCTAAAAATGGTTTTAGCGCATTTTTCTTATGCTCAAAATTGGATTTTCAGTAGTCGACTTTGGGGGGCCAGTACTTTCTCCCTGATTGAGATATGGCCTTCAAACTTTGACCTATTCTAGTACATGTCCCCAATAGTATCTGTATAAATTTATAGCTCTATATCTCAACTTTGAAGCGTTTTGCAGCCATTCTTGCAAAAGGTAGAATATTTGAACATAAGAAAAATGCGCTAAAACCATTTTCAGATGTGGACACCTAAGTTTTTAATTTTCAACTTTACTGTACTTTTTCAACAAAAACTGTAATTTTTTTTGGTTGTTTCATAATTTCCCTTAAAAAACGAAGAAAATAAGCCATTAATCATTAAATTCTGATAACTATAAGTGGGGTAAAATTGCTTTCAAAAAAGTTCTCATAAAAAAAACACACTGTATTATTGTCAGCGGCGTGCATAGGGCTTTTTAGGAGGGTGTGCGCAGTGCATACAAAAAACATCTCCAATTAGACAAAAATCGTGGGGGGTGTAAGGTTTATGGGGGTGCAATACTACAAACAAAAGATGGACACCTATGGAGGTGTTTCCTACCCCTTTAATTTTTATAGGGAGGCGGTTACACCTTTTAACCCCCTATTTTTACGTTTCTGATTACTGTATTACAGTTTATTATAAACTTTCAATCTAAAATAAATTATGTTGCTTCGCTACTTATGAAAATAATTGTCCTTTCTGTTTACTTATTATTATTTCATGCCATAAATGATTAAAACTATAAAAGCTTTAATGTATGGTAATGGAAAAACAAAATATTAATGCTTGCTTCACATAAAACAGCAAAAAAGAAGAAATTATTTAGCTACAAGGGAAAGTGTTTCCATAAAGTTACAACTTTATGAAAATGTTAAGAATATTAGATCAAAAACTTTTCGGCCATTTCAGAATATTCAGTTATGGGTCATTTGATTTCTAAATTTAAAGCTGAGAGAGAGATAGTGAGTGAGAGAGAGAGAGAGAGAGAGAGAGAGAGAGAGAGAGAGAGAGAAAGAGAAAGAGACATATAAAGGGAGAGAGAGAGAGAAGAGTGAAAGAGGAGAGAGAGAGAGAGAGAGAGAGAGAGAGAGAGAGAGAGAGAGAGAGAGAGAGAGAGAGAGAGAAAGAGAGAGCGAGAGATAGTGAGAGAGAGAGAGAGAGAGAGAGAGGGGGGTATAGGAGAGAAAGAGGTAGAATATACGTCCAACGTCTAACTTCCTTTTAAATACTCTAAATGACTGACGACCATACCCTGACATAGTAGCTGCGCTACAATAAGCTTGCTTTTACTGAGCATAATCGTTGTTGTTTGAATAAGTTTGAATAAACATTTCATGTATATATGTACATGTCATTACTTATGAATGTAAGGAAAGATAATTGCATGATTAGCAATACCAGGGATCTTAAGGGATAAGACAATGCACGATATATTGATTTACATTCACACAGTAATATAAAAAAAATACTTGTTTTGTAAAAGCAAGGCTTTTTAGCAATCGCATAAGATACCTTGTGGTTATAAAACTTTGGGTACCAGTGTAATTTACAGTCCAATTGCTAATGTGCCCTCCCTCCCTGTCTAAGTTTACACTCCTTAAATTAGAGCAATCTAGGGGGGGGGGGGGTGTTTACCCTCCCCCACTTTCAATTTCAGTCTTTTTTTGCGGTGTGGGGGGTTGCTCTTTTTCAAGGGTAGATTTCTTGATTGGGAGGGTAGATTTCTCAGTGAAGGTATGAACCTTCCTAAGAAGCTACAGCGTAAAGGAGAATCACATCGGTTCAGCGGTTAGAAATAAATAAATAAATAGATATTTAGTGAAGATCCCCTACAACCATAAAACAATAATAATCTACTATACATATAAGTCATAATGTCCGTCCGTGCATCTGAAACTATATGGGGGAAACATAATTTAAAAGAAACACCTTGGAAATATTATAAAATTATGAAAAAAATGGATATTCAGGGTCTTGCAAGAAAAATTAATTTTTTTATAACATAATTATGTGTGTAAAAATCCTCTAATACTTATTAAAAAATACGCCAAAATGTCCACAACCACAACCATTTATAATTTCGGAAGTTCGGAAAAGAGTTTAATTTTCCAGTAATTTTCTCTAACTATTCTTTAATGTTTAAACTAAAGACCAATTATAAATTCATGAAATGGTGATTGAGATTTACATAATTTAAAACTTTATATCTTTTCTCCATTTTTCTATCTATTTTTCTGTCCGTCTATTTTTTGGTCTGTTTGTTTGTCTGCTTTTCTATCTGTCTATTTTTTCTGTCTATCTTTCCATTTGCCTGTATGTTTGCCTGTCTTTCTATCTATCTTTCTGTCTGTATCTTATCTATTTGTCTGTCTTTTTATCTATCGTCTGTCTATATATCTATTTGTCTGTCTATATATCTATTTGTCTGTATCTATCGTCTGTCGTTTATCTATTTGTCTGTCTGTCTTTTTATCTATCTGTCTGTCTGTTTATCTATCCGTCTTTTTATCTATCTGTCTGTCTGTTTATCTATCCGTCTTTTTATCTATTTGTCTGTCTGTTTTTATGGCTGTCTATATATTCATTTGTTTGTCTATTGATCTATCTATCTATCCGTTTGTCTGTATATCTATCTATAAATATGTATATATTTGTCTCTCTGTTTATATATCTATTTGTAAGTCTGACTGTCTTTCTATATATCTATTTGTCTTTTTATCTAGTTATTTTTATGTCTGTCTATATATCTATTTGTCTGTCTTTTTATCTATCCGTCTGTCGTTTATCTATTTATCTGTCTGTCTTTTTATTTATTTGTCTGTTTGGTTACC
Organism: Acartia tonsa; assembly: GCF_053477335.1. NCBI lineage: Eukaryota > Metazoa > Arthropoda > Copepoda > Calanoida > Acartiidae > Acartia > Acartia tonsa. Next base: position 41,470,947 of record NC_137266.1, read on the forward strand.
TATCCGTCTTTTTATCGATTTGTCTCTCTGTCTGTCTGTTTGTATGTCTGTCTATATATCTATTTTTGTGTTTGTCTATCTGTCTGTCTATATATCTATAAATATATATTTGTCTCTCTGTCTGTCTGTTTGTATGGCTGTTCATATATCTATTTGTTTGTTTGTCTATCTGTCTGTCTATATAATATCTATTTGTCTGTCCATCTATCTATAGATATATATTTGTCTCTGTCTGTCTGTATTGCTGTTTATATATCTATTTGTAAGTCTGACTGTCTTTCTATATATCTATTTGTCTGTCTGTCTATATATCTGTTTGTCTGTCTGTCTACAAATCTATTTGTCTGTTTGTTTGTCTATATATCTATTTGTCTCTCTGTCTGTCTGTTTATATATCTATTTGTGTGTTTGTCTATCTGTCTGTCTATCTATCTTTGTATTTATTTGTCTATCTATTTGTATTTTTCTTTCTGTCTGGTTGTATGTCTGTCTATATATTATATATACTTGTCTGTCTGACTACTTAACTATGTACCAGTCCATCTTTCGACAAAGACCAATGTGTGTTAAAAATCACCAATGTGCCGTCCCACTTCTCCTCTCATCTCCCTCATTTTTATGACGTCACATAGCTGATTTTTAACACCCTTTGGTCTTTGTCCATCTTTCTATCTATCAATGTACCAGTCGAGCTTTCTATCTGTCTGTCTGTTTATATATCTATCTATCTTTCCATTATATACCTGTTTGTCTATCTATCTATCTTTTTATCTGGGTTAACTGTATAACACTCAAATAATTAAATATGAAATCTATTGCAATTTTAGAATTGTAAAACTTCTATCTTTATATGCATATTGTCTAAATCCAGAATCTAGGACCTAAGGTATAATATATTAAAAACTAGGACAGTTATGTCTATAAGTAGCGCAGCAATATAACAACATTGTTTTCAAAATATAACGGTGAAGTATTTAGTCAATTATGACTTCTTTTATTTACTATAAGCAACTGCCCCCCAGAGCATCTAGGTTCTTAGAATTTAGACGGGAAGGAGAATGGGGGGGGGGGGCAAAAAAAAACATACATCTACATTTAGATACATTCATGAAGCGTCCCTAAAATAGAGAATAAAATCAGTTTAGTAGTTAGCGAGATCTTAAAAAACAAACAAACAAACATACCTATTTTTAAGTAAAAAAGTAAAAGAATATTATATCGGTTCAGTGGTTAGTAAGATCCTTCGGTACAGACAGACTTCATGCTACTTTTATATAAAGATTTATTTTTGTAAATAATAGGATTATGTATAATACCATTAATTCCTGTATTGATAAAATAAATAGGAAATTGACTGCATATGATTTGTAGGGCTTTAACCCGGAGACTTGTTTGCAGAAAATATTTGGTCCGTAGGTCTGTCAGTCGGTTATGCATATTTTTACCAACTACCACACAGTTAAACATGTGTACAAACATTTTCATAAAAAAAATATTTTGATTGTCTTTTAAATGCAGAAATTAATTGTATATGTATAATTTAAGATATATAAGTTTTCCGGAATTTTAATGTTAGGGGGAGATTTGAAATCTTCATCAAATTTTAAGGATTTTTTTTATAAAATTCGTTTTTTGTATAATTCTTTATCTAAAAGCGGAAATGCATTTAAAGTTAATTAATTTTGACCAATAGGATAGGTGGATTTTAAACTACCTGCGCTCTAATTGGTTGAATGATGTACGCCATCCAATCAGAGCGCAGATTTTTTAAATCCACCAATCACAGATGCCAAAATTAATTAACTTAAATTGTATTTCCGCTTTTAGATAAAGAATTATAGAAAAAACGAATTTTATAAAAAATCCTCAAAATTTGATGCAGATTTCAAATCTCCCCCTAACTTTAAAATTCCGGAAAACTTAATGTATATAATATTTGCATAATATGTTTGTTCACCAGTATTACCCCCAAATGCTGTTTTTGAGATCTTGTGCTTTATTGGTGCTGATTAATTAAAAAATAACAGTGGAATTTTGTAACCAAAAGAGGCATCTACATTTCATATTTATTGTAAAATCATCCTAAATGAATAATAAAGCTGCTATTTTGAAAATTCAGATTTGCATAATATGTTTGTTCGGGGTTTATAAATAGTGGTTACGCCCCTAAATGGATCTAATAGGACCTGAAGGAATAGAAGGGGGGTGGGGGGTTTGGATTAGTCGACCTTCCACTTTAAAAAAAAATAGTTTGATAAAGCTTTTTTGGTGGTATAAGGGTATTTTTTAAGAGGGATTTGGTACGCTCCCCCAAAATATATATAAACCTTCCCTGAATCTATAAGAAGCGTCACTGTAAAGGAGAACCATTTTAGTCCGGCGGAATATTTGATACTGACACAAAGAGAGCTAGGCATTATATTACTATTTATAACTGGTGAATGTTTGTCTAGTAAGATCTATAAATCCGTACACAATTTATAATTTAGGGACTGGGAAGTAACTTTAAAAGAAGCAATGGATGAAATTGTCCTTAGTTTTAAATTCTATTCGTCTATCTAATTTATTCCCAATCATTGATTTACTGAAGAATATTTGTCTTTAACTTTAAGAGCACTTTAATTTGAATTTAGGTGGATGGATGGATGGATGGATGGATGGATGGATGGATGGATGGATAGATGGATGGATGGATGGATGGATGGATGGATGGATGGGTGGATGGATGGATGGATGGATGGATGGATGGATGGATTAATATTAATTAATACCCTATAAACAAATTCAAACTTTTATTTATGGAAAGAATATTTTATATCCAATTGATGTTTCCCTGTGGGGAGCCAGCCTAAATCCCAGATTTTCCGACTAGATTTATATTGGCAAAGTTTTTGCTGCTTTTGTTACCAGATATTTGCAAAAAAAATTGGCTGTGCATACAATTGCGCATATTTTTTATAATTGCAAACAAACACTAATGTGTAGCGGAACAAGAAAGAAATAATGGGAATTTAGAAATAGTGTCTAACTTTTTATCTTTGTGACGTAACAAAAATCAAAGGATGAGAGGGGAGGTGGGAAAGAAACCCCTAAAAAAAAGATGGATTTTTGTTACGTCACGAAGATAAAAAGTTAGACACTATTACTAGGTTCAATAATGGATGGACAAACTGACAAACTGACAAAGTGAGTTATAGATAGATGTTTAGTGATCATAACGTCGATAGCGTTTTCCCCATAGCGTTATAAACTGACAGAGGAACTGATGGACTAGAAGCGCAGCTTCTCTATAACTAGGATCTGATCATCCGTCCATACATCACTAATAAGAGCAAGTAATTTCAAAATTTTATGACGATATAAGGTCATACTTAGTTCTTTATTTTTAAAATCTGATCAAATTGATCGTATATACGCATTATTAATGAATAATGAACAATGAAAAATTCGCGGAAATGGAAGAACACCGTGAAAAATATATATATTACCAGCAAATAAATAACATAAACTTATAACGTCTTGCAACATGTTTGGGTTATATTTTAGAAGCGAAGCTACTCTATATGTTTGTCCGTAGGTATATCACTTATCTCGCAGTTGTTGTGTAATATCACGAAAACACACACACACACGCATATACACTTTAGTGAAGTAAAAAGTAAATTTTATTAGTAAATTTCCTTAATCATTTTTTACAAATTAATTCTTTATGTTGTTTTTAGTAGCGAAACTACTCTATAAGTGGCAAAAGTGTCATTGTATACTACTATTTTCTATTTCCATCTAACCTCATTTGTCTATGTAGTACTCTAACTTTCCCTATACATCTATCTATTCATTTCTCTCTTTATTTTTATCTTTATCACTTTCTCTCTCTATCTCCCTCTCTTTCCTTCACTCTCTCTCTCTCTCTTTCTCTTCTCTCTCTCTCTCTTCCTCTCTTTCTGTCACTCTCTCTCTTTCTTCCTATTTTCTCTCACTATCTCTATCTCTCTCTCTCTCTTTCTTTGTTTATTTCTTTTCTTTCTTTCTATTTATATAATAAAGGTGTATATTGCTTTCGCTTCTATTAAATGTTATCATGCTTGTAAATAATTTTAACTATTTATACTGCGCTACTTTTAAACATACTTGTCCTAGTGTTATTACTTGTTGACCTAATAAAAAGTAATATTATCTAGTCCCCGCATTATGTAATCTATATAAACATAAAACAAAAAAAATAACGTGCCATATTAGCGAATCTTTTTAAAAGTGAAGCTTTTCTATAATTATAGTCGGTCCGTCCGTACGTCTGTCCTTACGTCCGTCCGTCCGAGATAGTTAGCTTTTATTTGTTAATATAGGCATGTTAGAATTGTCCTATCGATTTTAAACATTGCATGGTGATTCCTGTAATAGTTAGGTACGATTTAGAAAGCGTAGCAACTCTATAATCGTTACCAGAATGTCCGTACGTCCATTTTAAACATGTTGATTTTTTTTACTTTTTTAATAACAATTTTTTATGCAATAAAATCATCCGATTGATCTGATTTTTTGATTACTGATTCCTATTACAATAAGGTACAATATTATGAGCGAAGCATCTCTATAATCAAGTATTAAAATGTCAGTATGTCCTTAAACAGAATTCTGTATTTTGTTTTGCAACAAATTTACGTATAATTTTGTCAAACCTTACATTTTCATATTTTGTATATTCAGTTCTGACACTCAACAAATGTTAATGTTCGTCTGTCATATCGTTTCAGAGCTTCGCTTTTAAGGATGTTGTCATCCTTGTTATAAATCAAAATGGTTCAGGAAAAGGTATCTAAAGGCATAAAGCAATGGCCGATAAATTGATGTACATCCCCAATGATGTTAAACGAAATTACCCATTCTGTAGATTAAAATTAATGGTTGAATCGTTTGGTCACTCAACTTAATAAACCAACCAATCAAAATTAAAAGTCTCCAAAGCTGTTAAGCCAACGAATAAGGAAACGTAATTCTGAAACTTTGGGGACTATTGTAATAAACAGCCCATTGCCCCCTCTCTCTGAAAAGAAGTGACTTTAAAGGCTAAGGTTGACGGGTATATCTGGGAAGTGTTTTTGGATTGGAAGGACTGTTCAAGAGAGATTTTACCACAAATTAAGTAATAGGGCACTTATTTTGACAAATTCATAATCTTTTAAGGCAAAGATTTAAACCAATTAGGGCTTGTAGTTTTAAAACAATTTCTTTTAATTCTATCCCAAGTTAAGTTTATTACTACCTTTTTTTAACCGCTTTGGAGAATAGGATTCTTAAGCGATCCTTCTAAAAATGCACCGCGACATTTTTCACTGTTCTTCAGATATTGGGACCTATAAATAAGCTATAAAGGTAATAACCGTTATTTTTATTAAATCTTGATTGGCTTGTATAAACTAACAATGTACAAACTTTGCATAAACGAACCTTAATCTAAAGAAGTGGTACTTTTGGTTATAATCATTGGGGGTGTTCTTAAATTTATCATTCATTGTCTTATCCCTTAAGATCCCTGAATCTAACCACTTCTATTCAAGTAAAGTAAAGTAATGCCTGGTTTTTGCACATATTTAGAGTTTGCTCAAAAGATGATGAGTTTGTTTGTGTGTGCGTGTGTGTATGTATGTGTGTAAAGTATGAGAATAAATTGGCAGAGAAAAAAGGATTTTAACTTATTCTATCATATAAATTAGTAAGGTTTTTATTTGTCGGAAGCTAGAGATCTCAGAAATTATTGGTTGTACTTTTTAGGTGAGCTTTATAATGGTTTTAATCAATTTTTTCAGATATACCCCGCCCCACCTTAGTGGCTAGGGGCAAACAACCAATTCTATTGCATAAATTAGTTAGGTTTTTTTGTTTGTAGCTTAACATTCATTAACTACTGATTAATTTTTAGATTTAAGATTGTAGCCGCTAGTTATGAAATCAACAAAGTTAAATTGACAATAAGTAGCGCTAAAATAAGCCAATACATTTTTACATTAATATCAACTGAAAACTGTAATGCAACAATAAAGATAAATCGGTGAGCTTTCCCTCAAATTGACTAGCGAACACAGAATCCCCCACCCCCTATTTTTTGAAATCAATTGAAAATCAGGGGGGTATTTTGCTCAACTAGGCGATTTGGGGAAACCGCCGATAAATCTTGATTTATCTCTGTAGAATGCGGGTTTACCTTCCGGTTCAGGTAGTAAGGGACATGGATCGGAAGGGATAAGACAATGGGAGATAAATTGTTGCAGATCCAATTATTAAAACAAAAATAGTTTGAACAATTTCAAGATTTTGAGCCAACGAATGAATTAGTGAGTTTGTTTATAAAGCTTTGGGTACAAGTAAACTTGTTCATGAACAGGAATGGAGGAATTAAACACAAATAAATAAAATAGCCAAAAACCTGACCTGGGTCTTAAATAATCGATCCATTTATGGAGCATTTAAACACAAACATACACATATACATCCCACTCCTTAAGCACATAAAAAAATGAACTCTTACTTTTTCCATTTTGTTGTGAAGTTTATGATAAGTGTGTATACTTCTCTTTGAGTAAGGGCATTCATTCTTTTTATGATGGATAGGCAACAGGGATTGTAATGGATAAGACATTCAACAATAAAATGAGAAACAGTACACCCCCAATTATGATAAATAAATCATTATTATTTCAAATATTGGTTGAAAAGATGAAACCAAACAAATATACTAACATGTTTTAAAACTTTGGGTACCAGTGTAATTACAGTCCAATGTCATCTCCCTCCATTAGACTTTTAAAGCCAAAGTACCCAAAGTTTTATGCTAACAATTTAGAGAACGTGTTTATAAAAACTTTGGTTACAAACTTACATAATTTACAGTTCAGTACTCTCTCCTTCTCTGGATAGAAAAAGTAAAGTAAAACAAGGATGACAACATCTTTAGAGTCAAAGCTCAACAAATCAATTTCATTAGGTATTAAAGAGATAAAATATTATTATTTTAAATTCTTGACAAAAATCTTTTATCCTTTTATAGCTTAAATACAAAATAATTGATGCGCTTTCTAATTTGTACCTAATTTATATATTTATTAAGAATCATCATTTATTTAAAATCAAAACGACAATTATAAAGTGCCTTAATTAACGATCAAACCTTGTCGTTATATACGGACGTACCTACCTAATTTTGACAACATCTATAAAAGCGAAGCTTAACACTACGTAACTCATCGAAATGTTAAAAATATTATCCTTATTTTATTTCCAAAATCTTTTCTTTTAAATTTGATAAAATGTTTGAAATAAATTTTGACGGTCTAAAACAATGGCGTACACAGTAAGTGGGTGGGCGAATCCCCATTACGATTTGGACACGACCCTTAAACTAAAATTGAGGGTGTGACTGTGTAGGTGGTGGCTTTTTAGCTTGAAATCTATTTGGCTATTTTAGGTGTTGACCCTATAAAGGTAGGTGTAGTAGGATGTAGCGGGGTTGACACCTAGTTGGGGTATATCCCCCTCCATTAATTTTATTAAGGGGGTGGATACACCTCCCTTCTGAAATCAAGAATGTAATATGATAGACAAGTAGGAAATGCAAAATGTTGAATTGGAAATTGGTGACTCCCCAAAACGACGAAAATTATAAAAATTATAAAAAGAATTATACTGGTACTCAAATTTTGTAAAAACGTTCTCTTTTTTTCGTGGATTAAAAAAGTTTGGGAAATTTTTTTTTACTAAATATTAATATGATTGTATAAACAATACTTTTATTACACAGAACTGAGAAAGGGTAATTTTGTTTGTAATAATTGGACTGTATATCCATATTACTGGAAACAAAAAAAAACATTGTTTATTAGAAGAAAAAAAATAGTAAAATTAATATTAAACAAAACCCTTTGAGTGAACGGCCATTGGTATTAAGTTAAAATAACTTCATTTAAATGTCTAATTTCAAATCAAATTACCAAAAAAATATGACATCATAGAAAAGCAGCGACAGACTTACCGACGGACCAAGTAAGGTTGAATGTAGGTTGCTTAGTAAGGAGTATCTTCACAAAAAAATCTAAAGACTCACCCAAATAACTACCGAGAAAATCACGTTTCCCCAATAGCGTTACGGATTGGCGTTAAGACGGTCAATTATAAAATAGCTTCGCTTTTAAAAAATCTTCCAAATATTCAACAACGTAGAAACATAAAATTGAGATATCCCTTTTTATCTATAATTCGTTGAAAGGGATATGTACATATATTCAATAATCTAAATCGATTTTAATGAAACAATATTCTGACTTTTACATCATATACACAAAATTCTGTAATTTAAACTATAAAGTTTTATAAGCCCGTTCTCTTATACGTTGTCTTAAAAACTATAATCTATAGCAAGCAACAAGGGGTAATTGTTTATCATCATTATGGATGCACCAATCTACTCAATTTATTAAGTAGCAGAACTTCTGATAAAAACGACAGAATACGTATCCCTCATCCGCGGTTTTTTATCTATATGCCAAATGATCTAGAAACCCAAATTTCGCGGGGTTTATCCACATCAGATAAAAAAAGGAACCATTCAAACGAATCAGGAAGGAGGGAATAATCATTCCAGTATGGCTTCGAAACCGATTAATGTCCGCTGTATTAGAACCGGTTCTTAGATATTCTGAAAAATCATGTCTAGTATAGTATTACAGACAATTTTTCACGAGTATTAAAATAAAAAATCATAAAATAAAAAAAAAACAGTTAAGCCCGTGCTTTTCCCCCTCGGTGATATCAAAACTGGTTTTGATATTATAATTTTTCATTTTAAAATGCGAAAAGCTGTCCTTTCTTTCTTTCAATTGTATGTCTCTTACCAAAGGCAGAGTTTTACACATGTTAATTTGAGGGTTGATCAATTTATCTTCCTATGTCCAATCCATTTAGCTCTGAGTTTTATGTTTTTCAAATAAATTCAATAGGTTCTAAATCTAATGGTGTTACTCAATAGTGCATAAATAAAATTAAATTGATTAAAATAAAATAAAAATTGGTAATTGATCTACAAAACAAGGATGACAACATCCATAAGTAGCGAAGCACAAAAAAATATAGATGGGAATACGAACAAATAGTGTATTTATTAAAATCAAGAATAGATTTATTGGAGAAAATAAACACATATTTTGTATAATGATGACGGTCAAAGTAAATTACATAAAAGATGCTCATAACAATGGGAAAAATTATTTTGATACCGATATCCTAAAAAAGTTTTAAAATTGGACCAAAAACACCAAAGATATGGGAAAATATGTAAAACATATAAAAATAGCCAAAAAACCTGCTAAAAGGCAGTCTGACCGTCATAGTTGTTTTCTTAAAACGACAGGAAATTTAATTTTGATATCCATAACTGAAAAAATTTTGGAAATCGGACCATAAACACCAAAGATATGGAGAAAAATGTGAAAAATACAAAAATAGCCTAAAACCTGCTAAAAAGCGGTCCGACCGTCATTGATGTTTTATAAGTAATTGTTCTCCTTAATAATGGGAATGTTGTCAAACAATTTCAGCCTTTTATCATTTATAGGAGCCGAGAAAATCACGTTTCCCCTAAACTAAGACGGACAGACAGACAGACGGACATACAGACGGACATTTCAAATTATAGAGTAGCTTCGCTACAAAAAACGTCATGACAGAAATAAACCTCAGCCTAATAATAAAGTAACCGAAACTCTGTGTGCCTATCTGTCTATCGTTACCAAGGGATCTCGCTAACCGCTGAACCGATATGGTTCTCCTTTACAATGCAACTTATCATAGGTCCCGGGAAGATTTATAACTATATTGGGAAAAAGTACCCCCCCCCCCCCAAAGGAAATCATCCTAAAATTAAATGACCCCCCCCTCTTAAAAAAAATTGGAAGGGGGTCAAATTCAACTCCCAACCTCCGCAAATGCACCTAGAGGCCTATAGAGAGGAACCCGCTAGTTACTGTATAAAGTAGTAAGGTTTTTTGTTTCATTGTCCATTAGGATTAATATCTGAATTTTTGATTGACAGATTTGATAACCCATTATCCGAGGGAGGGGGGTATAATACGTCTTCCTAAAACATTCTTTCTTATACGTGAAAAATAAAAGAAAGGTATTGAATAAAATTTTACTAATTTTATTTCTTGTATTCATTCGAATCCGGTGGATAGGAACCGGTTCTCATCTTACGAAAAAACTATGTCTAGCATCGTATTATATCCAGCCTTTGGCACCTCGGGGCTAAAAAAACTGGTTTTAATCTTATAATTGTACATTCTATATCCGCGGAAAGCTGTTTATAATACGATGCGAGAAATAACTATTAATATGTTTCTGACATGAGGCGTAGCTTTTCTTTAATTTCTGTATATCTCTACATTTAACAATAAATTAGTTTTTACTTATTGTTTATTTAGACAAAGTGTATTATTTTCGGCTTGTTTTATCTTTTTATTTTTCACCTTTACTTAAAATTTTTATATAAACACTTCATAGTGCAAAAAAACTTTAAAATTTATTCCCTATTCTGTTTACTTTTTGCAATACTAGTGGCTCCACTCCTAGCCTCTTATGGTCCTATTGTAATTGGTGGATGTGAAAATTTTAAATACCCAGTCACTTATTTTCTTGTAACTTTTGAGCAAACACTTAGTTGCGATAAAAAAATCGAGTATGCGAGAGTTTTTTTTAGCCGAGCAATAATAGTTGTTTAAAAAAGGCCCCTTTGTCTGTTTTAATTACTTTGTACGAACGTTACCAGTTATGCCATCAACTTTTAACTTGGTCTTCGATACTGATATATGTACAATGTACATCTGTATTATAGAGAAGCCACTCTACATTTAGTTACCTTAACTCAAGGGGAGTAGCTGCAAGTTTATTATAAATCCTTATAATACAGTAACAGGATGTTTGTTTGAACCGAATGATATTGCTAACCTCCTAACCGATAAGTTTCTCCGTTTCAAAGGTGTTAAGAAGGTCTAGAACTATTTTTGTGTTAGTATACCACCATCCCAAGAGAAATCGAAGAAAATGGCGGAAAAAAAATTTAAAGGACCGCTAGGCGGCGCCAGCGTAAGACCAAGAATAAAAACATCTGATCTTAACATAGACAGATTATGTCTCAACTTTTTATTTTATTTACAGGCCTCTAGGGGCGTAGCCTTCCTAAATTAAGTTTGTCCTCTTACCTTTGAAACTTGTTATGGCTGTACATTTGCTTCACTTACAAACAACATTTATCTAAACAAGAATAATATTATTTCAATAAGTACCGCAGCAATTACAAGTAAAGATTCAATTTTTTCCAATTAATATCCGCTGCATTAGAACCGGTTCTCAGCCTTACTGAAAAATCTTTAAAAACAATTTTTTACTTTTACTTTTAATATCCGCGGAAAACTGACTGCAATACGATGCAATTAATAAATACAATTAGCGTTACTACTTTATAAACTTGGTGTGTCCGTTCGTTAAAACATTTTTAGAAGAATTAGATGTAATGTAGCATGTAATTTTTGCTACAGGCATACTTTGGTTGTAGAAATCCTTTACTAAAATCATTGTACATTGTTGTCTAAAAATCATTATTCCAAAAATCAGATAAATAAGATAATTAGAAATTAGAAATTGACGTACGGACTTTCTGGCAAACGATTATAAAACTTTGCTAAGCTTCCTAAATCATAAATAAAAGTTATAGGAATCATCACAAAAGAAATGAATTATCCGTTAAGGACGGACGGACCGACCCTAATTATTAAAAAGCCTCGCTTTAAAAAGATAAAATTCACCTGTTTGTTCGTCACAAAATTTTAGATGTTTATATTTCTATTTCACTTTATAATTTGTAATCTATTTTTGAAAATCACTTTAATTTTGGCATTTTACATTAATTTAGATGTCACTTAAGAATTAATTTTATTTCTTCTAAACATTTTTTCAAATTCTGAATTATACTTGCTCTGAAAGGATGAAACTTGAGTTTAGTTTATAAACAAAACAAAAAAATTCAATTGATGGAATTGTGAATGTATGGTTTCAAATAAGAATATGGATAAGAACCAGTTTTGAGCCATACAAAAAAAACTATGTGTTATATCATACTATAAATAATTTTCCACGTAAAATAAGATAAGAATCATAGAATTAAGACCTATTTTGTTGACATAGGCCCTTTAGGGTCAACAAACCAGAACTATGGGAAACTGTCTATTATACGATGCGATAAATACGTTTGAACCTTGTAAGGTACCTTTTAGAAATTAATTAATAATTATGGTCGGTTTTTTCGGACATTCATTATAAATAAGTAACAGTATCTCTACAAGTGTGTTTTTATCGTTAACCGCTAGACTGATATGTTTCTTCTTTACAGTGAAGCTTCTCATAGGTTCAAGGAAGGTCTAAAACTATATTGGTGAAGGATACCTCAGCCCACTAAAAAGAAATCGCCCGTAGAAAAAAATCCTCCCTCCATTATTTTTCTTTTTAAAACTAAAATGAATGGTCGACTTCCCCCCTATCCTCACGTTCCCATTGAGTTCTCTAGCCACTATTAAGTTATTATTAAGTAGATTCATAACCTAAATATGGACGAATCAAACGTTTTACTGAAGTCAAACTGATCAAATTTCGGCCCAGAAGAGGAAAGGACTACAGCGCCTATAATTATCTCAGGGATCTAAGGGAAAAGACAATGGCCATTAAATTGATGTTGAATCCAAAAAATTACTAAAGTTATCCCCAATGATGTTGAATAAAATTACCCCTTCTTTTAAAATTATTTGTGCAAAAGTTTGGATACTACTTGTTTGAAACGAACCAATAAAAATTTCTGAAAGTTATCAAAGTTTTTGAGCCAATGTAGTTATAAAACTTTGGGTACCAGCATAATTTACAGTCCAATGTCCCCTCCCTCCCTGAATAATCTACAACTTTTCTTTTCCATCAGTACATCTGTTATATTTTTTTTTGTTTTTTTTTATGTGAGGGGAGGGAAACCTAGACTAAAAATAATTCCCAACCCCCCTAAAATTTGCTATTACTAAAATTTAAGAGAAAAAATTTGTAATGTCTGACATCCCCCCACCTTCCCCTGTCATAAAGGGGCCCACTAGAAATAATTATTAAAATGGCTTAAATCGTGAGCGATTTTTTCTTTCAAATCTATATTCTTTTGCACATATATTGCAAATTTGATCATATATTCCTTATAATTAGAAATGGTAATATGATACTTATTAATGTTACTAATATGATAATGTAATATTATATATATTGGTATTTTTTTTATATATTTTATATTCATCTATAATTATTATATTTATCTACTTTTGTATATTGTGGTTAAAAATTATCTTATATTTACACGTCTATCTATCCATCAATTTATGTATCACTCCATCTTCAAACTAACTATTCTTCTTTCTATCCATCTATCTATCCATCCATATATCTCTATATCCATCTATCTGTCTATCAATCCGTTCATCTATCCATCAATCTAACTATAAAATCCTTTTATCTATCCCTCCATCCATCTATTCATTCATCAATATATCCATTTATCCATTTATATATCCATCTATCTATCCATCCAATTATCAATCTATTAATTTAATTATCAATCTATCCATATATATTAATTTATCCATCAATCCATCTATCTATCCTATCATTCAACTATCCAACCATATAGGTATCTATTTACTCAATTATCAATATATCCACCTAATTAATTATCAATTTAATCTTCCATTATCCATCTATCTATTTTCCATCCATCCATCCACCTATCTATTCTATCATTCAACTATCCAACCATCTATCCTATCTATTCATCCAATTATAAATCTATCCATCTAATTATCAATTTATCCACCTAATTAATTATCAATCTAATCTTCCAATAATCTATCTATCCATATATCTCAATACATCCATCAATCTATCTATCCACTCTCTCATTCAACTATCCATCCATCTAATCATCAATTTATCCATTTATTCATCTATCTTTCCAAATATCTATCTAACTATTTATTGATCCATCTATCCATCTATCCATCCATCCATTCCTCTGTAAATTTATCCTTTCATATATTTATCTATCTATCTATCCATCCATTCCACTATATAGTTATCCATCTATTTATGCATTTATCAATCTATTCATTTATCCACCCTTTCATCCATCCATCCATCCATCCATCCATCCATCCATCCATCCATCCATCCATCCATCCCTCCATCCATCCATCCATCCATCCATCCATCCATCCATCCATCCATCCATCCATCCATCCATCCATCCATCCATCCATCCATCCATCCATCCATCCATCCATCCATCCATCCATCCATCCATCCATCCATCCATCCATCCATCCATCCATCCATCCATCCATCCATCCATCCATCCATCCATCCATCCATCCATCCATCCATCCGTCCATTTATCTTATATTTGTATATTAAAAATCACTCTTACTTTCAATACATGTGTATTCAAAGACAAAATGTGTGTCACAAATTTACCTTAATATCTACATTAAAAATATAAATAATTTTTAATGATTATATTTAATGAACTAAGTTTTCTTTATAATCACTAATAATTTAATTAAAAACAATCACTGCTATATAATTATTACTTAAAAAAAACACTTAATTTACAAATATGATGTCTTGTCACGCAAGGGTTAAAAAGCTTACTAGCCCTGTACTGTTATCTCGGAGGCTGTGACACCTCCAACAGTTCCAAAAATATAATATCCAATGTATCACAGCACTGTAAATGCCTCCTCTAACCTCAAAATAAGGTGTGATTGGTCACAATTATAACTTTAGGAACAGACACTCCTTAGAGGACGCTACAGGGCTCCCAGAGAAATATGGAGGGAGCGCGAAAAAGGGAGGTGGGCTCAAGGGGTGCTCCGAAAAAACTGCAACTTTTTTTCTCAAAAAAATAACCCATTTTTTTCTTTAAAAATGTTTAATTTTTAGTACCTAAGGAAGCTAATCTATTGCAAATATTTGTATGTCCGTCCGTAAGTCAATTCGTCAGTGAAAGTAAGTTTGGTTAATATTAATACTTGTTAAAGATAATATGTGATTTCTTTATATCTTAAGTCGTTATTGTTATTTTTTCTTAGTATATTTTTAACATACAAAAAAACTGTTGAACACATGCTTTTTTGATTATTAAAAAAAATATTCCCACGCTAACTGAAAATTTTTGTGTAAATATATGAACATTGGTTGGTTTAAAAGGGAAGGGGGGAAAATGAAAGGCCCATTATTTTACTCTTAAAGGGGAATGTAAAAAAGGGTATAGGAGAGAAAAAAGGTAGAAAAATTTAGAGAGGAAGAATGAGAAAGAGATAGAGAGATAGATAGTGAGAGAGAGAGAGAGAAGGAGAGTGCGAGAGAGAGAGAGAGAGAGAAAAATAAAAATAAGGGAGGGGACATAAGACCCATTAGAGACCCTCTGTAAAGGAATCAAAGGGTGACATCCCTCCTCCCCCCCCCCCCCCGGGGAACAAGGATTCTGTAGGGCCAACTAGGCCCGGCAAAAATAAAGGAAGAGATGTTAGAAAGAGGTAAACTATGGATAAAGAGAAACGACTATGGACAAAAAAAAACTTATCTTCAATCTGTATTATGTTTTATTATGCTTTAGGTAACTAGTAAAATATGAGAGATTTAAGTTTAAACAAAATTGACCTTTCCCTCCCTAGATAAAAACAATCAGATATTAATATGACATTTGTAAGTGGCCTGCATATTAAGATGTAGTCATTATCAGAACAGGGTTGTTTTCTAGATGCTTGTATTTGTTTCCCACTGCTGATTAATTATATTCTATGGCATTTTATGCACCCTTTTAATATTAAATATATCAAAAAGACAAGGATGTCGCTCTATAAACTTTGTGAGTTCAATGTAGGGAGTTGGGGTGTCAACACCCTTCTTTAAAATTCAAATGAGCAAGGCTGCCTTCCCCTTTTTTCGTCTCCTTAAGAAAAACAACCCCTGGATAAATCCTGTGCACGATACTGGTTACGAAATGATGTCCAACATTAAGCTTGACAACGATATAACTGTATTCTAATAATGATATTATGACAATAAATAGCATTCGCCTTGTAAGATTTATTAAATAAGAACTTCAGACAATTTTTAAAAAAATCAAACTTTTTATTTGCACTACTCTACTATTTATTTTCAAGATTATTTATACCCCTTCTTTAGGTCCAGAGATTTTGGGCCTGGGTTTGTAAAATATCTCCCTTGGGAGGGTTAAAGGCCCAGATGAGGTGTGTATGTGAACACAGAAAGAGAATGAAAGAGAGAGAGAGAGAGAGAGAGAGAGAGAGAGAGAGAGAGAGAGATAAAGAAAGAGAGAGAGAGAGATAAAGAAAGAGAGAGAGAGAGAAAGAGAGAGAGAGAGAAAGAGAGAGAGAGAGAGAGAGAGAGAGAGAGAGAGAGAGAGAGAGAGAGAGAGAGAGACAAAGAGAGAGTGAGAGAGGTTTTGTTCAGTGGTTTAAGATATAAGGAAGAGGAAAAGGGTTTATGTAATGTAACTAAATAGTAAATTTATCGCATCATGGAAATAAAACGAAGTAGCGGGTTTTGTACTATTTTCACAATAGCTTTTCTTTAATTCCTAAACCTGCGGGGCAATCATTGAAATTAACCTAACCTAACCTAATATATTATCTTATTTCGATACAATGAAAAGCTTATATCTAAAGCTATATAGTGTTCTTTAAAGCTTACAATACTTTGACTGAAGAATATATTTTTAAGAGAATTTTTAGAATTAAGGTCTGTCTCTTATAGATAATTTAGGCATATTAGAATGTTAGTAGCGTTGATCTAATCAGTATAAAAATAAGGATACATCGATAAGTAGCGAAGCACGAAAAAATCATGGAAAGAATACGGAAAAAGATTTAATTTAATTATGATCCCATTATCCACAAAAACTGCCTTAGAAATTTCATACTTAATTATGCTCCATATTGATTGAAATGTTGATTAGAAGTTTCAGCTGTCTTTCTTTTATAGGAGCCG
Organism: Acartia tonsa; assembly: GCF_053477335.1. Lineage (NCBI taxonomy): Eukaryota > Metazoa > Arthropoda > Copepoda > Calanoida > Acartiidae > Acartia > Acartia tonsa. Next base: position 41,488,083 of record NC_137266.1, read on the forward strand.
AGAAAATTACGTTTCCTCAAAATATTTCTTATGGACAGATGGACAGACGGACATTCCGAATTATAGAATGCTTTGCTTCTAAAAATTGTTTATTGTGTGCACACCGTAAGAGGAAATGAAATAAGGTATTTTTCTTGTTTTATACAGACCATATATACATCAGGGAGGAAGGGGACAATAGCAATTAAATTAATCTACATCTCTGTCTTCTATCAATATTTACAAGATACATCAGAGAGTTTCAAACATAGAAATCTGAGCAAATGTTGATTTTTGTCGGTTAACACAGAACCCTCCATCCCCAACATTTTAAATAAATTGAATATAAAGGATGAAAGGGTACTTTGTCGCTTGTTTTTTTTATTGCTTTAGGTCAGGTTAGGTAAGGTTATATTAAAAATACAGGGTAGTGGGTAGCCCTCCAGGGTTAGGGCATTGTATATATAGACCACACAGGGTTATTACTCCCCTTATTTTCCATTTGTTGATGGGGAGGGGGAATTTCAGTGCTCGATAAACAATTTGAGGGTAAGCATCTATTTTTGCTCCATTATTCGATCCCTGTATCCCTGACTATATATTGTTATTAATAAAAGAAAAAAAGGTATTCATATTCTTATCTGCTATTTGCAATCATTTCTAGCAACTGATAAATTATTATTTGGATGATACACAAGATTTTCATGTACTCTGATAAAGTGATTCTCACAGCTGGCTAAAAAATGATACCCCCCATCCATCCCCTTTACCGCATCCCCTCCACTTCTACTATATGAACGAATTGACCAATATATGAGGTTCATTTTTGCAGGCTAAATTGATGACAAATTTTACCCTGTCAATATATCCACGTATATCCTATATCCATTGCAGCTACTCTGTATATAATTCAATATCAAGCCGTATAAAAGAAGCCAATTGTAAATTGTCTTTATTTTCCTGATTGATTATTTGTGTACTGAGCTGCTTACTTATGGATGCTGTCATCCTTATTCTAACCTGGAAATTCCAACAAAAATATCTTTAAAACACCCTTCTGAATATTGACATAATATATTGAAAATTCCTTCATAAACACTTGTCTCTCTGTCTCAGGAATCTGAAGGAATAAGACAATGGGCAATTGTGATAAACAAAATTAACCCTCTTGTAGATTTAAATTATTGATGAAAACGTTAGGTTAACATTTATTGAACCAACCAAGCAAGATTCTAAAACATCAAACAATGAACCCTATGATAACACCAAGTAAAATAATATTGAAGCCGAAGGAAAAAATAATAAATTAAGGTGGCTAGGACATGTACTCAGAATGGAACATAATAGGATTCCAAAGAATGAAGATAAAACCCCACTGGTAAATGTAGGCAGGGACGACCAAAAATGATACACTTTAATGTCCCCTCCTCCCTGGTCTGTCTAGAAATATATTCCAGAAAAAGCAAATATAGACCAAACAAAGACAATTGTTTCCATTAAGAGCTTGAGAACTATACGCTAACAGGATTGTTTCTTACTTAAAGCAATACAGTACTTTTTTCATTTTTTTGTCAATAAATCAATGAAAGTGACATTTTGTTTATGTAGGTTCTAAATCTTTAAACAATTTTGGTAGATACATACAAGAAATTTAAAATTATAATAAACAATCTTATTTAACTTTATGAATATTGAATACTTTGTGATTTATTTACAAAAAAATATTAATTTATCTAAACAATTTTGGAATATTTAATACTTATTACAATATATATTTATCAACTAAACTGTTGATTTTGCTGCGCTACTTATGATTCTTTAATTATTCTTGTATTCATTCATTTATTTCTATTCTTCAATATTAAAAATAACTTTAGTATTTATTATATTGGCATTGTATATTTATCAAGAGAAGTGTTTATTAATTACATTTTTTTCTACAATTAGGGTCGGTCCGTCTGTCTGTAACGAAGAGCTCTAAACAGTGATTTAGGCATGCTAGAGTTGTCCTATCGATATCAATTTTTAAAGGTACATTTTTAAAGCATAGTAACTATTTAATCGTTGGCCAAGAGACCAACATTTTAAAATTAACGATAAAAGCTATCCGTTATGGACGGACTTACTCTGTATGTAGAAAAGGTTTATTACTGTTTTCCATCCTCTGCGGGAAACTATAACCCTGCGGGCTCTTACTCATAACTTCACCTAACCTAACATATATAATTTATAATATAGTGGAGGGGTCAGGTGCTCTACTAGCAATTAAAGTAATTTGTATTTTTTTTTGTCTTTTTATACACATGTACAAAACTTTTAAAATTCTTTTCTTCCCCCCTTTCGTAACCCCCTTCCCGTCCCTTTTTGTACTTCACACCTTACCTGTCTTAAGCTCCCTTTACTCACCCGCCCTTTCTTCCCCTTTCTCCCTCCTCTCCCTTTCTCCTCAAGTCCTCGCACTTACTTACCTTTTTGATGTGAGCGCTGTGACCGCTCGCTACCGACAAAGCTCCCACGGTATTGTCTCTATAGGTGTTCTTCATTTGGCACTAAAAGTCTTTTTTTTTGTTTTACAAAATTGTTACTACAGCATCAAACTCCTCTCCTCCACTAATAATGATAAACTCCACATTAAGCCGTCATGTCGATAATATGTCAGTAATGGTCACTATTATCTGAATGTTAATGTTAAAAAAGGTCGCCATAAAGTTAATAGTGATGTATTACAGAATAACATAAAACCTCTGGGTTATAACTACTTGTGCTTTTATGTCGATATACTAGTGGATTCGCATAAAACAATCCAAAAACATAAATATAAAGATGAAACAGCCTAAAACCATCCTTTCGAGACCTTTTTGAAGCTTCTCTAAAATGAATAATTCAATTAGTATAGTGGTAATCATCTTTGATAATGGTTTCAGTTTAAGTGTATTACATCATTTTGCCTTTTCCTAAATTTTCCTTTCCCTTAGAAATAAGTTAATTATTAAATTTAGCTATTTAACATTTTTTCCTATTTTGTAAAAACCTAGAAATAAAAGTATTACATATGAGCCATAGGTACAGGAAATAAACTCGGCTTTAGAAAAGCGTTGCTCCTAACCTCTGAATAGATTGAGCTCTCCATTTTAGGGAAGGTTAATATGCATGGGTCACGTGAGGATTTTATGCTATTTTAGTCTGAAAAGCAAGTTTTTTTCGTTTTAATTTCAAAATTTTCCATTGTAAAACTGTTGGAATTTACTCGTTATGCAATATTATGTCGACTATTTAGATTTAATAAAAAGTGATCATAGCTGATATAATATCGACTTATTAATAGTCTAATAATTGGTTTTAATAAGGTAATATATCGTTTAGGGAAAAAATCATGTATTTAAAAACTCCCCTAAAAACGACACTTAAAACATGTTAAAAATTTGCAACTAAAACCCTAAATACCAAAAATTACCCTTTTTTTGAGAAAAATTAGCCGCCCTTCCCTTCCTTTATAAATTACTTCTATTGTCTTAACCTTCCCCCTCCTTTTAAACATGCCTCTTCTTATTTATGCTTGAAGTTCTGGGTTTATTTCAACAAAATATATAAACGCACATTTTTCTATCAAGTAGTAAGTTTTTGTTTCTTAGAATCTGGCTAAACACCGATTCGATTGAGTTCTACATTTTAGGGAAGCTTTATATAGATCTCGGATTGTTATCTTATTTATAGATTTACGTCTTGGGGTGGTTTTAGGCTATTTTAATGCCCTCTCCAAAACATGTTTAAATGTTTTCTTTTTCATAATGAGTAGCTACAAATGGCAGCCTAGAATTTAATTTTCAAGCAGTTTTAATGATTTTTAGCATATGCCTTAAAGACTTCTGCAATGACTAACTATTTCATTTTTTGATGTAAATAGCATATTTTAATGAAAAAAAGATAATTTAACTTTAAAATGAAAAATCCTTTAACTCGGATATTTTTAAGAAATGAAATAAATAAATCTGATAACATTAACTATGATTCGCGGAGAATCTACATTTAAAGTTTCAATCACCAATCTGATAAAACAGGTGAGCAATTATGGTCTGTCATATTCTAGTTATAGAGTAGCTATGCTATCTGTATAAAATTGTGCATTTTTGAATAATACTATTAATTACCCGAGTAATTAAACTTGCTTTGTTGTTACCACGCCAAGGCTTACAAAGTCCTCCTCCCCCTTTTTTCAGAAATTGGTTATATTCAGTCATATTTTACAGGTCAACACTTTAACATCCCCCCCCCCCCTAACATTATAAATTACATTCAAAGTGACTTTAAAATATGTTATTTTACTTATCTTATGTGATTGTTAAAAATCTAAAATGAACAACAAAAATCTGCTGTAAATGCTACAAAACCGAGGCACAAAAAGACAACATATTTTAGTAAAAATTATTTTTTTAAATTTTGCTCATTTTGACACATTCTTATGTATAGAAGCTCGAAAATAATTGTGAAGAAAAATATTAAATACTTGTTTGTTAACATCAGCTGTTTACAAAATCTATTAATTTTGTCAGTGGGCCATCTATAACACCCCCCCCCCTTTACACTTCCCCTTTAATTTGATGGAAAAAATGTATCCTTGGGTATTGTTTTGGTTCGAATCCCAGCTAAAACTGGTTAAAAACTAAAAATATGCCCATTGCATTTCATATTGATGTACAATATAAATTTTAGGGATGTGTCATTTGGTGAATGCCTTGGCCTGAGAAAGGCGCATCTCAATTTTGATGCATAGCAAAGATTTTAAGAGAAAAGTCGTGAAAATTAAGAGATGCTTGTCCGAAATAGTGCCATGCTTTTAATTCTATTTTTCATGTTTGATATGTTACAGTTTCATAGGGGACTTTTTTTTGTAGAGAGGTGGGGTTTTAGGGGGTCCAACTGCAAAATTTAGGGATTTTCCCAGCTGTTTCTAAACACATTTCATAATTTAAATGCATATGATTGAAATCTTTTATTTAATAATCTCACTCTTGCAGTCAAATATTTCATTTTGTCTCAAATTTGACAATTACAAACAAAATTAATTTTATAGATATAATATTATATTTATTTTGATGTGAAATGAGTTGTAATCTTTTTGTGATTGGTGTAGGCTTGTTTGTGAAAATATGATGATTCCTGTGGTCATTCTTGTCCTTGCTTCTTCTACACAAATTTTAGCGGTAAGATACTTTATTGTTTTACTAGTAGCTACGCTCCTAGCTTCTAGGATACATGTATTAGGAGGAGGCAATAAAATAGGTTTAAACCATCCAGTGACCTATGAGAAGTTTTCCTAAAATGGAGAATTGATTTAGTGGTTAGCGATAAACAAATAAGCATATATATAATAGATTTTTATTGGAGAAACAACCCTAAAATTTGTGTTTTTTTTGCGTTTATACTTAACTTGAATAGCATAATTATGTTCATGTGTTGCACAAGAATAACAAGCTAGGATTTTTGTTTTCATATTTCTGGTTATAGAGTTGCTCAGCTTTCTAAAGCAGAAAATAATAAAATGAAATAACTGTACTTTAATTATAAACACTCTTTTTATCTGTAGTCAGCATTTTGAACAATAATGTGAAAATCAAAATGTACATTTAAAACGTTTAAAAAATTTACTTTGAGTATTAATAATTGTAATAGTCTTAAAGAACGATAAATTGATATACAGTACATCCCAAATACAAAGCTTTTATATCAAAAAATATTAAAAACCATTCGATAATAAAATAATGTCAGTCAAATGTCTTCCAGATTGCTGCGCTTCTTATTAATATAACTATCCCTGTTATTTAACATGTAACTAGATTAAGGCAGTTAGGATAATAAGAAATTAAAATTTGAGCATTTGAATATTCACTGTTGAATTTGAATTGTATTTTTGTTTAATTTTAATTTTACCCTTGCAAAAAAATTTCCTGACATAGGATTCCATGTAAAAATTAATACCAGGAATCTAAAGGGATAAGACAATGGCCGAAAAATTTATGTTCATCTCCAATGCTGATTAACAAAATTACCACTCCTATAAATAAAATGATTTGGACACCAAGAATTGATCATAGTATCCAGAGGATTTCAGTCAACAAATTAGAGCGTTTTCATAAAACTTTGGGTACCTGTATAATTTACAGTCCAATGTTCCCTCCCTTCCTGAAAATTACAGACTTGAAAAGCACCGCCAAAAATACACCGCCCTCCTCCCCTCCCCGCCATCTCCATCCATATTAAGATTTCATTTTGACCCTTGTTAACCTTTTTTTCGTACATTCCACAGTTTAAAAGAATTTCCATGTAAAAATGTTTGTATAGGATTCATAATTCTTAATGGACGGTTAAACTTTGATTTTAGCCTGCGAAATAAACAGTTTTAGGATACTTTTAAATAGAAAAAGATTCACCATTTTATGACAGGAATGACACTATCCATTAATGCGTGTTAGAATATGTTGAATTAACATGGTATTTTTGCATCAAAACACTTATATTATAGTTTGACAAAATTCAACTATCTTTAACAATAGCCGAGAAAATCACGTTTCTTTCATAGCCATACGGACAGACGGACAATGATAGTTAATGAGTAGCTCCTGCTCTTCTAAAAAATGTATTTTCATCTTTGTAGAATTAAACATGGGTATAATTTTAGCTTTTTGTTTGGGCTAAAAACTTTGCGTTTGTCTAGAATAGCATGAAAACTTATTTAGATGACGTTTATTCATTTCAGCATAAATGTAAAAAATATTTAATTTTAGTTTTTCCCAATTCTTTGGCACATTGGACTGATTATTACACAGTTCCCCAAAGTTTTATAATAAAGTTTTCTTATTTGTTGGCTGAACAACTTTGGGGAACTTTAAATTCGTTTGGTTTGTTCATTAAGTTAAGTGTCCAAACGTTTTAACCACTAATTGTAACCTACAGAAGGGATAATTTTGTGTATTATCATTGGGGATGAACACCAATTTATCGGTCATTGTCTTATCCCTTTAGATTCCTGATTACGAATATAAAAACACTATGCTGTTGTACTAATATGCGGAAAGTAATGCACACTCCAAAAATTTTGCTAACTATTTCTGCGAAAAGAAAGGTCTGCAAGAAAATTTCTACTGAAAATAATTCAAATCTCTCTTCATATCATCCATAAGTTTTAGAAAGGGATTGTCTGAATTTGTTATCAACATGAAGCTACTCTATAATAGAGAAATTTTAGGGATCTTAAGGGATAAGACAATGATGATGAAAAGGATGACCTTAAAAAGGCATAAACCAACTTTTATCTTTACGAAACAACAATTAGCGTCTTGTATTATTGCTGCGCTACTTATGAATATAATTGTCCTTGTAACTTTATAAAATAAGTTAATTTTTTCTTAGAATCAATTTTCATGGTTTAAGTTAAATATAGGATAATCTCTTTTTTAGATCTTTGACTAACTTAGAACAAGGATGACAACATTTATTACAGTAAAACCAGCCAAAGAAACAAACGACAATAACAATTAATTATACGTAGAGCCAGACTTCTATAGTAGGTCCAATGACGTTAAAATTCCAACTGTTGCAGACAACCATCTCTTTGATTGTATAAACTTTGTATCGAAGTCATATATGTGCAATTGCATGGTAATAAGTTTTGGGCCAAAGCATTCCCCCTACTCTTACTATTAATGTCAAGCATCTGACATAGCAGCAGTAGGTTCAAGTCTTACCGTATTTGGCCGAGTTTCAAACCCATCACCCCCCTGACGATACGTTTTAGTATTTTATGGCAACGCTAATTAAGTTTATAGTTGTCCTTGCTTTTATTTATCCTATAAGATACACAGGTGTTTAAAAACCTTAAATCATCCTGGGATAAGACAATGGATGATAAATCAATAATGATATGCAGTCCCAATTAAGATAATCAAAAGTTCTGTTGATTAAATTTTTAAAATTACTAGTTTGGGATCAACCCATACTAATTCAATAAAAGTACCCATAGTTTTTTTAGTTTTAAATTTTTGTTACCAGGGTATTTAACAGCCGAATGCCTCATCCCTCCCCATAAAATTTTAAGGGGGGGGGGGAAGGAAGAATGAAATAGATAGATATATAGATAGATAAGATATAAAAAAGAAAGGATAGATAGAGAGACAAGAAAGTGAGACTTAATTGTATCATTTATACAAAACGACTAACTAAAACCAATTGATCGCCCGTCAAACTTGTGAATTAAACGCTAATTTTCTGTAGTAAGTCGAAAATAACTTCTTTAAAATTTAATTCTTTTTTTAAGCATTAAAATAGATAATGTAAATTGATAGGGAAGTTTTGTGTGAAATAATATTACATTGGATTTTTGGCGGGTTTTTAAGGATGTTCTTAATTATAGGTGCCAATATATATGGTCAATTCGGAAAGGTAGGGGGGGGGGGGGGATTAAAGGCTTTCCCCGAAAAGAAAAGAATTTTAAAGGGGTGGGGTGTTAAATTTTTAGGAAAGGTGTTAAGGTGCCAAGCTGTCTAGTAATTTCACAATGGTACATATTGAGAAAACGTTGACCTAAATCTAAAAATAAATAATATTTTTTTAAGGCGAATTTTAAGATTAAAAAAAATCTTTATGAAATATTAATTTTCTACGATATATATTTAAAATTTTGGGTACTTTTAACCCAATGTTGTAGGGGCATTATTATTTTGTAATTACTTCGGACATCCATTCTTTCTATATAGTTGTTGTTCAAATTTGAAGGAAAATACCATTTCTCCATTTATTCGACCCCCCCCCCCCCCCCAAGGTTTATCTATACAGGTGGAAAAATTATATTTGATTCACATGATGCTATTCTGAAAATTATAGACTGATTTAACCGTTTACATGATCTATCTGGACACACATACCTAATTAGTAAATTAATTTAGTGAATATAATATTTACTTAATCGTTCTATAATAGGATTTGCCTCTTGAATTTAGAAGAGCTTTAGTCGAAAGGGGGCAGTAAAATAGACTAAAACCAACTGGTAATGACTTATTTCTAATGAGCATTAAATTCTTAAACTTTTAGTAAAAATACCCTATACCTTTTTTTTGTTTTTACCATTTTGTTGTAACTATATTCTCATTGTTTCAGTATTTTGACCATTTTTACAGCTAAGTTACTCTGTAATAAAAAATTATGTTTTTTTTTTAGGGTAGAACCAATTTTCTTTGCTGATGTTAAAGATATATGTCTATAATTCCCATAAACATTGAGCATATAGAAAACAATTTATATTTTCATTAAATCACACTTTCTCCATTTCTTTTCTCTTCGCGGTATTTAAGTGAATTGTTTTATATTTTTCAACTTCGCTAATTATGGATTTTGTTCTCTTAAAAAATAAAAGAAACAAAAAAAATCTGTTAATTTTTAGCAAAATCTTAAGACATAGGCGTGTATAAGAGAGGTGAAGGGGGTGTCAACGCCCTTCATACAATTTTAGAACACTTCTTATCATATCCTTTAGGTTATTTTCTTTTCTGAAAACCTGCAAAACCGTGTAAACGCTTTACATTAATTTACTTTCTTAATTTTAATTAAATTTTTATATCCATTATTGCTACGCTACCTTTATTAATTGTTATTATATTAATTTCAACACTTATCAAAAGGCAAGCCGATAATAAGTAATTTAGGTCATGGTTTTATACTAAGGTATACAAATTAGTTTTAGTTTTTATTCATACCTTCAAGATTTTAATAGTTATTAATCGCATTGTAATATAGACAGATTTCCGCGGATATTAAAATAAAAAATATAAGATGTAAACCAGTTTTGTTAGCCCCAATAGGACTAAGGTCCGGACTCACAAAACGGATAATAATATTAGGAATTTTTATTTCATATTTATAGAAAACTGGCTGCTATAATATGTTACAATACATAATTATTTAGTATGGCTTATAACCGGTTCTAATCCAGCGGATATTAATCTGTTTTGTAGCCATACTGGAATAGCTTTTCTGCATTTTGAATGTGTCTGTCAGTCCGTTCATCCGTAACGGATAGCTTTTTGCAGTTTTATAAACAGTCCCTTTATCAAATTTATCTAGTTACGATTTTTTGGATGTTATCATCCTTTTAAAATCTTTTCGGTAGAAAACAGTCTTTTGTTTTAAGATTAGGTTGTCTACCATCCCATTTGGGGGGAGGGGCTTTCCCATTATCTAGGTAATTAAGTAGTATTCGGGGGGGGGGGTAGGAGGGTGAAAGTATTATCCTTTGGGTGGGGGAGGGGGGTTATGGGAAGATAGGGATTACTAATTTGACCACAGGTGTAATTATTTGGCACCAAACTGTCTGGCTATTTCACCCCCCCCCCCCGCCCCCAACATTGATATCCTATAAAGGATAATAAATTCCCTCCCTCCTCCGATAGGTTGTCTGACAGTTTTGAACCCGCCCTCAACCTCTCCCGTTTTTTTCTAACAAATTATACCAAACGGCTTGCTTCGCCTTTAGCATCTAGGGAAGGGCTTGCAAAAAAAAATTGAACCTTTTACTGAATTTTGATAATGTTCAAACTTTTCAACCAATAATTTTACATTTATTGGTATGTGTCCTTTTCTTAAGATCCCTAAATATTTTAACAATTGCAAGTTAATGCAATTATGAAACTTTTAACGAAAGTGATCGAACACCAGAGAGAAAATTATTATTTGGTGCCAATATGTCTGGTAGATAAGGGTTAATTCCCCCCCCCCCAATTTATGGTTAATCCGCCCCCTATTTCCCCCATAAGAATGTGAGGGGTTAATAATAATCCCCCACCCTGCCAAGGCCCCATCCTTTTGTTTTTGTACATTTATTGGCAGGTAATTCCCAAATTTTACCTCCTATTATTTTAGTAAAGGGACAGTTTCTTAATTTTTTTCTTCAGATTTTTTTTGTTATCTGTTTATACCATGTAGTTTTCAAAATATGACCCCTTCTTGTAATTCTTGTAATACTAATTATACAAGATTGAATTCTAGATTATGATAAACAAAAATTACCTCTTTTAGTTTGGCCACTGAAAGTTTATACAACACAAATGAGGTTTAAATACTCGTGTTTAAAAAACCTTGGGTACCAGTTTAATTTACAGTCCATTGTCCCGTCCTTTCCTGATTAAAAGTAGATGTTAATGAAATCTGACCGACCTCATAATTTTTAGAGTGTCTGTACATCTAACTTATCGCCAACAATTTTGGATAAATATAAAGTTTGTAAATTGTAAGTTAATCCTTTGTTAAGGTTATCTATTAAAAAGTTCGAAAATATCAACTATACCTACAATTTCTTATATAAGGCATTTTTACAAAAAAAAGTGATCATTTAATAAATGGCATTATGCACACATTTTTCCCCATATCAACCATTAAAAGATGGTCAAGGTTTCTATTTTATTCATAAGAGATTAAATCTGATAATTAGAATGATATTTACGTTGAAAAATTACCTAAAGAATTACTTTAATCGTCAATTAATCATGCAATGCTATTCAAATCATGATGTTGCAGTCTTTTGTTAACAAAAAATCAGGCTGCATCCATTTAAAAAAAAATAAACCAAGAATAGTGAAACTTTATGGCTATGATTGTAATGGTATATCCCATTTTTTAATTGTTTATATTTTGGTGTGTTAGTAAAAAATGAACAAACCTAGCATTACAAATAGTTACAAACTCTTATAGGGTAGCTTCGTTTTATAAAATTACAATTTATTGTTTTTGGTGGTTATTGGAAATTTATACAAAAAATATTTCAATAATGTGTAAGTTCTGCTGTAACAAAGAAATACATCAACTTGCTAAAAAACTTATAGGTTATTTCTCCCCCAAGTTTTTTTTGGCTATTGTTTTGTCTCGTACAAAACAGCAAAAAAGTTTAGGTTAGTTATGAATGAAAATTAATGTTTATATTTTTTTCCTTTTGCACTAATTCAACAAGTTTATCATTCTAAATCGTCCTTTTATTGCCCCAAGGTCTCAAAAACTGTTATTGTTTGACTGTCAGTCACAGATTTTAAAATTTGGCAAATCTCAGTCATTTTTCATCAAATTTTAAATTTGTTTTTGAGTTTTAATCTTTTAGCTGTTATCTAATGTTAGATTTTCTGTCGAAATGCTAAAACAGGTATATCTTAAAGTAATGGGATTATACCAAGTTTCTTTTTAGACTTTTTCATACAGTCTCTTTTTTCCTCTCTGAGCTGAGTAATTGTAGCGTGGCAACTCTATAGGTATGATATGTTTGTATGTACGTCTATTTTATTAATAGTATGTTATTACTGAGCTACTTAGTAAATACATTGGGGACTTTTAATCACCTAACCTAACCTAAAATTATCATAACAAAAACATTAAAAATGTTTTAGAAGTTGGTAATGGGAGGGGGGGGGGGGGAGGGGTGTTTTCCACCTTCAAAAAAGTATTTTCTCTCGACTTTTTCTCATAGCGGATTATCCTACCTAACACACTTGACAGTCAGGGATTAAGGGGAAAGGCAATTGACAAAAAAACAAGGACAACAATATCATTATGTGGCGAAGCAACACTTAGGAGTAGGTTAAAGAAATATTAATTAATTATAGGCATTTTAAATCATTTACTATTTATGTGTGTTCTACTTAGTATGGTGCTTTAACTTAAAGTGCCTATCGAGTACAGAATCATACCCTTATATCCCAAAATACACTTTTTTTGGGGGGTGGGGGAGACTTTTCCCCACAATGCCATACTAATCTGAGGAGAAAGGGAAACTAATCATGAGGGGCCTCTACCTACTGTGACCTAATCCTACAGCCACAGGGCTACTTAGTAACCAATGTAACCTAACCTAATTTTGCCTTAAGATCTATTCCCTTATTTTTATATTTTTATATAAAGTATGAAACTAAAAGATAGATACTTCATAAGTAGGTCAAGTAGTATTTATTTTATTAACAAACTTTTCTTTCATCTATCTATCTATCTATCTATATATCTATTATAGAGAAGCTCCTGCAACTTTCCCTGTGGAGATGAGAGAAACAAACCGGTATGTGGAACCAACAGTAAAACCTATATCTCCAGGTATTGCATTCGTTTCGTGATATTTTATTATATTATACTAACACAGCCAAGTAGCAGACAATAATTTAGAAGAAGACGAAAGAGGTCTTTGAAAAATGAAGGGAGGTAGTTGTCTGTATATACATCTATACTATAGTTCTGTTATTTGTCCTCCAACTACCTACCCTAGTTGTTAATTACCCCTTTACTTATTTTTTAATGAAATGAAAAAAATAGGAGTTAGTTATTTTTTCGCTAACCCTGTTGGGCCTTTACTAGTAGTGTCTTATCCCTAAAGGCTAATCTATTAACCAATGTAACCTAACCTAGCCTGACATAAAGTAACAAACTAAAATTACCCCCCTCTTTTTTTTTTTTCTTAATAAGGGTTGGGGTTCTGTGCCCGCCTAGGCGCTTTAAAAGAAACTACCATTCTTTAAAAAAAAATATGCTTTCTTTTTCTTAGTTGTGAGCTTCAGAAGGATGTGTGTAAGGGAATCGACGTAGAGCTGCGACATATCGGATACTGCAAAGAAGGAGGTAAATTTTAGAATTGCTGCGCTAATTAAAATTTGAAATTTCATGTATAATCTGCTTTTTTTCTATTGGATACAAACCAGTTTTAGCCGAGAAGAGAATTTTCGTAGTCAACTTTCAAACTCAATTTTATTTATATTTAGAAGGATTTTGATATTACAACTTAACTTTGATATCAAATGATATCCTTGTATTTTACAATAGGTAATACAATTTTTTTTCTATATAAATTCTTTGATCAACTATCATTGTTTTTAATTGTTTTATATTTTGGTTGTGCAGCAATGATTTTAAAAATTCTTGATACTGCTAGACATTTTGGCATTTTCACATAACTAACCACCCCTCCCTTCCCCCCAACCATCCAGCCATTTTTACAGAGAAAATTATAAGGTTACATTTAGAAAATAACGATACTAAAATTAGAGAGCTAGTTCCCAGTTGCACTCCAAAAGTGTAATTAATTTGACAGGAATCTAAAGGAATAAGACAATGGCAGATAAATTGATTTACATCCCAAATGATGAAACACAAAATTACCCCTTTTGTAGATAAAAAATAGTTGTTTTAACGTTTGAACACTTAACGATTAAAAATTCACTAAAGTCCCCAAAGTTGTCAAGTCTACGAATAAGAAAACACTATTATAAACCTTTGGGGAGTAGTGCAATAAACAGTCCATTATCCCCTCTCTCTATGGTTATAACTCTTCTTAAATTAGTAAAGTTAAAAAGGATTAATAATTAATATTTATAGAATTGTATTGCACCCCCAAAAGTGTAATCAATTCGACCATTCATAGATAGGACTTCTAGCCAAAGAATTTCTAATTAAAGGTTTGGTTGTATTCATATTTATATCTAATAAGGTTTTTAAAAAAAAAAAATTTGTCTCTAATAGCTTAAGTTTATTGTTTCCAAAAATATGGTTATGGAAAGCAATGTGGGGGGGGAGGAGGGTTGAGTCATATTTGAAAGCATATCAAATTAGAAATGTAGACAATTTCATCTTTGAATCAAGCAACATACATACCCCCCTCCCCCATGCAAAATATTTTTGCAAACAGCATACCATATCAGGGAGGGAGGGGGAATCGCAAGTTTCATTAATATACAACCCTTCTTTTTCTCATAATCTACTAGTTGCCTACGACAAAATTTCAAGCAAAAAAATTTAAGAAGATTTTCTATATTCCATTGTATCATTCCTTGATTCTTAATCTAGCATGTATTATATGCAAACAAATTTAGCATAAAACAGTAAAGGTCATGGTTAGATCATAATGGAATCAGGCAGCTAATTTTCGGGGATCTTTATGGTTAAGACAATGGACGATAAATTGATTTACATACCCAATGATAAAAATTCTCCTTCTATAGATTAATACTATCGGTTGAAACTTAACCAATCAAAATTTAATAAAAGTTCCAAAGATTTTAAGCAAACAAATAAGAATCATGACTTTAGAATTTTGGGTACTAGAGTCATCTCCCTCCCCGTGGCCGTCTTTTGTAGAAATAAAAAAAGGTCTAAAATAAATAACTATACAAAGTCATAAAAAAACTGATACACCACTTAAGTGGACAAAAGTGCAACTATATCCACACTGTGAACAGTTTTATAATGGGGTTATAGTCAAATTGACCTTTTATTTTGAATTTTATGATTTAGATATTTTAGTTTTATAATTTGTTATACATTTATTCTATTTTTAGATAGTATAGTCATTGTTTTGTTTTTATATCTATAATACAAAGTAGAACGATGTCTGTCCGTCCCTTAAGATCTCGGTAACCACTGAACCGATTGGATTTTACTCTTCAGGGAATATACCTACTGTTCCTGTGGTGGTTTTAGGCTATTTTCTTGGGGGGTGGGACACCCCCAACCCCCCAAAAAACAAAAAAATCCCCCACATTTTTTTTTTTTTTTTTTGATGAAGATTTCCTTGGTCCTTTAACGAATTTCGCCAAAAAAATTTTTTGATCACCTCTTGGGTCAAAGCCCCTAGAGGCTAGGGCGAAGCCGCTAGTATATATATATTACATTAAAAAATAATTAGCATATATTATTTATGCAATTGATTTAATGATAAATATGGAATTTTCAACAATAATTTAAATTGTTTCTGTTTGTTTAAGAATGTAATTTTAGATTTATGCATTTATTGATTATTTAAAACTTTTTATTTGTTTCTAAGCTGATTTAGAAACCTTTTTTTATGCTTAACTAGGACAAGTATATCCATAAGTAGCGCAGCAAAAATACAAAACAAATAGAGCTTTTAAAACTAAGCTAATGAAAGTGTGTGTGTAAGTTTGTGTGTGATGTTCTGTACTGTCTGTACAAAATTTTAAGTAAATACTCGAAGAGAGATGTACTTTGTAAAACAAGAGGGAAAATGTGCATAATTCTTATGATCAGAAAAAGGAAGGCGCATATCTTAATTATAATTAATTTTCTTAAAGTTATGGTTATTTGTATTTTCAATTTTAAAAAATCTTCTAAATTGTATTTGAAAAATCTGTAAATGCTATTGTTATTGTCAGAGATGGGTTTTTGAAAGAAGAATGCCGCGTTTTTTCGACATTTTTTTTACACCTGTCGTCTATGTTCAATCAATCATTATTATGAAAAGGCCCTGTAGGATTTAAACAGAGTATACAACTATTTATTTAATTATTTCGCTTTTGTTAGTACCGCTCTTATAGAAGAAAAAAAACATTAAATCCATTTTTGCTGTATATTAATTAATGCCTCTTTTTAGAGCTTTATTAGACATTATACAAATAGCTAAAATAATAATTTTAAAATTTTGAATTCCTAAGTTGTATACTCTGTTTAAATCCTACGAGGCATTTTCATAATAATGATTGATTGAACGAAGACGACAGGTCTAAAAAATGTCGAAAAACGCGGCATTCTTCTTTCAAAAACTCATCTCAGTATTTGTAGGTGAAGATTGCTATAATGCATGAAATATGATGTTTTGCAAAAAAATCTTTTGTTATTCATTTTATGTAGACTACTAATTATAGAATAGCCATGCTCTTATAAATTTAGATGACACTTCCTTAGTAAATGTCATGTCAAACTGTAACTGTTGATAATTAAATTCAAATATAAAAATATTATTTTTCTTTTGACACATTTCTCACATCTTTAATAGATGATACTAATATTAACTCTAAAGAATATACATTTTGCATAAGCAGCACTCATTAAGATAACTTTTTTCCAATTTTATTTCGTTGTTAAGAGCTGTTAAGGCTTTTAAGAATTCTTAATAAGATTTGATATGCTGATATAAGTTCACAATGTTTTCTAACCATAAGAGTTTGTCCAAATTAAAGCACTGAAAAGTGTCATGTGTGACATCATAAAAATACATCTAAAAAGGAGGAATGAGAGAAGTGGGAAAGGAAACCAATAAAAAGAGATAGATTTTTACAAATTCACACATGACACTTACCATCCAGCACTTCTCCAAATTACCCATTCATCAAACTAATTCAATCAAATTTTTTACAGTATTTTCCCGATGTCTGGAGGAGCGTAGAAATGCAGTGAGAACCAGTGCAGAGTCTGGGCTTCCATTATTTGTTCCTGACTGTATGAAGGATGGATCTTTTGAACCTGTTCAATGTCATAAAGGTAACGGAACAATCAGATTTTTAACAATCAAATGAAAACAATACAAATTGTTTTCATAATAAGAAAATCAATTGATATTGATTTTTCTTTGCATCTTTGAACAATTAGAATTGTTCATTTTTACACCTAAACAATTTTTATTGCTTTATTTTGATTAATGAGTCAATGCCATGGAAAAATGGAAAAATTAGCCAATTAATTTAAATTGTTCCTGATTTAACCATTAATTCATTTTTGTAGAGTCCTTTATTTATCTTTCATTGTCCTTATACTGTAGAATTCCTTGCAATATTATACAATTCACGGTGAAAAATACTAAATAATAGAATACAATGTCAAATAAGGTTTTGAAAACGATTTTTATCTGCTGGACTTGAACAAGCTCTCAGCCATATTGAAAAATCATGCATAGCATCGTATTACATAAATTTTTCACATATATTAAATCATAAATCATAGAATTAATTCATATTTTAGCCCAGGCATTTGGCCCTTTGGTGCTAGCAAAACTGGTTTCAATCTTCCATTTTTGTTTGTTAATATCCATTAGGGTGGGTCGATTTTGGAATTTCACATTAGTAGACATTGGCAAGGGTTACTGGGCCAGTATAAAAACCTGTGAAACTTGAAAGAGGTTTTTTAATCCAAAAACAACGGGTGCGCGGGGGGTATAAAATGTGCCCGCCCCCCTATAAAACTAAAAATTGAAATTCCTTCAAACACAGGCATGTTGCATATCAAAATGACCGCATTGAAATGCTGATTACAGATCTGGAAACCGTTTTGAAAAATATTGATTTAGTCTGAAATGATTTTCAAATAACCTACCAAAATGAACAATTTTGACCAAATCAGCTGTTTTTAGGTACTTAATGAGATCTTATTCGAACTAGGAGCAATATTTTTCAAAACGGTTTTCAGATTCGTAATCAGCATTTCAATGCGGTCATTTTGACATGCAACATGCCTGTATTTGAAGGAATTTAAATTTTTGGTTTTATAAGGTGGTGGTCACTTTTTATATCCCCCGCGCGCCGGCAGCCATAAAAGCCAAGTCACTTTTGAAACTTGAATGGGGCTTATCATACATATATATGACTTCCACAACTTATGATAACAGTAAAATCTAAAAAAAGGGGGAAATGGGCCCACCCTAATATCCATGGAAAGCTGTCTATAATACAATGCAAAAAATAATTATACTCTAAAAAAATATTACTTCTTTTAGATACAGGGTACTGCTGGTGTGTAAACAATGCTGGGAAACCGGTTCCCGGGACGAGTGTACAGAATGCTCGTCCAGTTTGCGCCTCCTCACAGGATTCCGGCAGACACCGGAGGGGTAAAGAGAGAAGTGGTGGGGGCAAACAGTCAAGAAGAAGGGGAAGGGTTAGGATGTGCTCCCAAATAGAAAGGTATTTGAAATTTTTATGTATAGCATAAAGCCAACCAAGGACTAAAAAACTACCTCAAAAACAATGATATACCAATACAGCCAGTTTAAAGATTTTAAGCAACACATTTTCAGGAATGGATTAACCTCAAATTTGAAAGAAATGGTCGGGACAGAGTACAGAAGTTTTTACAGTGGCAAGGGAAGACCCCATGGAGTTACAAATGCGGATAAAGAGGTAAGAAATAAACTCCGAAAACATACCAGGGATACGACAATAAACGATAAATTTAAGATCTTTCCCAATGATGTTACACAAAATTACCCCTTCTGAAGATTAAAATTTGTGGTTGAAACCTTTAAACACTCAACTTCATGAATCAACCATTAAAAATTCACCAAAGTCCCGAAAGTTGGTAAGCCAACGAATAAGAAAACGTTATTATAAAACTTTGGGGACTAGAATTGAAATCTTAAAATTGAAATTAGGCCCTTTTATGGTATCCTGTATTAATGCAATTCTGCAACAAATTTATGTACAATTTTGTTTAGACACATTTATTTTAGATAATGGAATGGAAATTTGATCAAATGGATGAAGACCGAGATGACTTTTTAACAAGAAAAGAATTTAGAAATTTTAGAAAGGCAGTTAAAACGGTAATATTTACTTTTAAATGATAAAAATGTCTTTGAATCGATAGAATTGAATGCAGTTTTTTGAGTATTTTCAACTGTAGTTAATTCAAAAACAAAGATGACAACATCCATATGTAGTGAAGCACAAAAATAGTTATAAATCAGATGATCAGTGGTCTAAAAAATTAGGGTGAGGAATAAAAATAGAGAAATGGTAAATATTTACGAAACCTTTACATATAGATATGTAAATTTCTTAGTATGATCTTTAGACCTACGGACCAAGTAAGTCAATTGTATGCTTGATGCTTTTAGGGACACAATAAAAACTGTCCCGAATTTGTATTGATTTTGAGGAACACGACTCCAGTTACGTCATATTTTTCTTTCCCGAAAAAGGGAAGGGGGAAAGAAAAAAGGGAAGGGGGAAGAAAAAAGAGATGGGAGAAAAGGGGGTTTTCCCCATCTCTTTTGAAGAGATTTTCTTCCCCCCTTCCCTTTTTCGGGAAAGAAAAATATGACGTCACTGGAGTCGTGTTCCTCAAAATTAATACAAATTCGGGACAGTTTTTATTGTGTCGCTTTTAGGAAATTGGCATCTTTACAAAAAAATCAGCAGTCTATCTAAAACAGCTGCCGAGAAAATTACATTAACCATACAGTGTTACGGACTGACAGGAAGACAAACGGACGGACATAATAGTTATTTCTCTCATCGTATTATAAACAGCTAATCCACGGGATATTGATCGGTTTCGTAGCGATACAGGAAATATTGTTATTTTAGATGTTGCGGCCGAAACGGTGCAGCCGAAACTTACAGCGGATTTGTGACATAAATACAGACGGTATGATATCACGGCAAGAGTGGAGAACTTGTGTGGGAATTGAACAAAATAGTAAGTAAAAAATAATATTTTAAAAACGTAGCTTTTCTACAATTAGGGTTAGTCCGTCGCTCCGTCAATGCAATCATACCAGCTCATACCAATAACGGGGGGCAACACATCGTAAAATTGACGACCTCTCCGTTTGCCCCCCAAATATTATTTTTGATTTATTTCGCTTGTTGTTTATACCTTATTCCTGCAATCATACGAAACATTCAGGCATGTTAGAATTGTCCGGTCCATTCCAAACATGTTTGTAACAATTAGACAAAAAACTTAGAAAGCATAACAACTCTATAATCAATACTAGAAAGTCCGTTTGTCCATTTAAACCATATTGATCGTTGTCATAGTTATCTTTCTATCTATTATTTCTATTTATCTATCTATTATAGTATCCTTCAAGCTGTTTCTAAGCCTTAGTTCTGATGAATATGAAACAAAACTATTTATCTATATATCTATCTATCTATTATGGTATCCTTTAAGCTGTTTCTGAGCCTTAGTTCTGATGAATATGAAACAAAACTATTTATCTATCTATCTATTATAGTATCCTTCAAGCTGTTTCTAAGCCTTAGTTCTGATGAATATGAAACAAAACTATTTATCTATCTATCTATTATAGTATCCTTCAAGCTGTTTCTAAGCCTTAGTTCTGATGAAGATGAGACGAAACGAAGAAATGGAAATAAGGAAATTTTACATACAGAAAAAATATAAAATATTTTAACTTTTATAAACAGTGGCGTGCTCAGGATTTTTCCCATGGGGTGTTTTACACAAGGGGGTGGGTTGACTTTTTACTTGACACCTCCCGCACCTGTTATAGAGGGGTGGACGACACATAGGGGGTCTAAATTTTGCCAGGGGGTCGTATACACTTCTTTACACCTCCCTACTTCACTCTTCTGATAATAAAGCTTACTAAAAAAACATATCAGTTCATTGGTTAGTGCAACGAAAGATGACAAACATAAACAGACAGATGAACATCCTACTACTTAAAAATTTTACTGTATGTAAAATTTAATTAAAAACAGGGAGCTGACCCAAGTGAAAATACGCCCACGAATGAAGAAAATATAGATTCAACCATAGAACAGGAATGATCAACGTTTATTTTGAGATTTTTATTTATTTGTGATTTAATCTTTGGCAAATTATTATTGTTATGGGCAGGTATTATTAATAAATCACCAAATGCGACAAAATTGTTCATTTCATATTTCAAGTCATATAATTTTGTAGAAATTTATATTTTCAATATATTTCAAAATGCCTATTCCTAACCCTGTGCTGGGGATGTAGCTGCGGTGCCTAACTCTGCGAGGATAGCCAGTGCCCAACATAACCTAACCTTACCTGACCTAACATAATAAAAAAAATCACCCCACCCCAATAGTTTCAAATTATTTAGCTTACAAGCAATAACAGAGATTTTGCATTTAACCTAAACTAAAAGCATCTTCATTGGTGGAAAAGTTATGTCTTTTTGGTCATGTTCTTAATGATCTTTAACATAAACGTTGACCGTCCCGCAGGATACAAGTTCTAGCCCGGAGGAATGGGAGGAACCAGAGAATTACGACCAGCAACAAGATTTTAAAGA
This sequence comes from Acartia tonsa, assembly GCF_053477335.1. Lineage (NCBI taxonomy): Eukaryota > Metazoa > Arthropoda > Copepoda > Calanoida > Acartiidae > Acartia > Acartia tonsa. Next base: position 41,509,882 of record NC_137266.1, read on the forward strand.
TATTGCCATGGATCAAGCCATAGGTAAGTTAATTTCTGATTAGCTCAGACAGACAGACGTCCGGACGGACGGACGGACAGACGGACAGACAGAACGACAGACAGACAGACAATCAGACAGACATACAGACAGACGGACTAACAAACAGACAGACATACAGAAAGACAATAAGACAGACAATCAGACATACATACATACAGACAGACAGACAGATAGACAGACAGACAGTAAAAACATAACTAAAAGAAATTTAAAAAGAAAATATAGAACAAAATTTGAACATATGTACGTATATGTATTATATTTTACAACATATTAAATCTGAAATGAGAAAACTGTCTGATATTAACATTCAGACAAAACTACCATAAATAATACCCCTGAAAAATATAAATAAAATAAGGTTTCGTGACTTTTCGAAAATGGATTTATCATATATTCCCTGCTTTTTTATGACAACTGAACGTGTGCTATCTAACTCATTTGGTTCGTTTTTTATTTATGATTTTTTGTGCTCCTTTTTTGGATGTTGTTTTTGATATTATTGTCAGATGTTATCCTTATATAAAACTACAGGATGTTTGTCTGTCTGTAACGAAGGATCTCGCTAACCGCTTCTTCTATAATTCTTTTTTACAGTGTAGCTTCTGGCAAGGTTTATAGCTATTTTGGGGGAGAGTACCACAACCCTCCCAACAGAAATCGCCCTTAGAAAGAAATGCTTTCCACATATTTTTAAAAAACTTTTCTTCCAAAAACAAAAATGTAATAGAGGGGGGAGGGTTGACACCCCCCCCCCCACATAAAGTGCTACTATGTATATCATATTGTATAAACTCCCACTGATCCATTCGTAATAGAGATATTTTTCCAACATGGAGGCCAAATTTTAATGTAAGAAAACATAAGAGCTTATAAAATGAGCATTAAATATGTTAGGTTAGGTTAGCCTTTTTTATAGTGGTTAAGCTTCTTTAAGGTTCAGGGCCCGAAGTATGATTACTCGCTATAAAGAAAAAAATCATTAATGGCATTCAATCTGGTTTTACACAACACAGTTATTAATTGACAGCGCCTGTCATTTTTATCTGTTTGCTTGTTATTGTATCGCTAGTTAAATATTTGTTGTTATGTCTGTTTATGGTAACTTACATTTGAGTAATAAAGTTTTGAAACGAATTGTAAAAAATGAACATACAAACATATATATATAGATATGAGCATAAACATAATAATATATTACGAGTGGCTCTATCTCAAATTCCCAAATAAATGCCCAATACTAATAAACAAAACTAAACCTTCAGTAGATTGCAATTTTTTGTAGATAAGTCTAGACACTGCTAGTTTTAACCATCCAATCAAGATAACAAGTTCCCAAAGTTTTTCATACAACGCATACCTAAGTGAACATAAATTTAAAATTTAGGGTACCAGTATAATTTACAGATTCTGTCCCCTCCCTTACTTGTAAAATTTCATTCTTGTTATTTAGACATTTTCCTTGTTTATCTTAATATGTTTTTAATTTTTTTTCATATTTTAATTATTTTACATGCAGTTTTTGTCTATTTTTAGCAAAGATGGAGGGGCCATTTGACTGAAAACCATGTTAGTACCCAAAGTTTTATAAACACTATCATTCTTTTTATCGTATTCATTCAAATCCGGTGGATAGGAACCGGTTCTCATCCATACGAAAAAACTATGTATAGCATCGTATTATATATTATTTTTTGAAGGGGTAATTTTGTTTATCATTATTGGGGCTATACATCAATTTATAGTCCATTGTCTTATCCTTTAGGATCCCTGAGCTTTGACGTCTTTGAAGGGTTTGAAGAGCCCCGCAGGGTAAGGGCTTCCCTAAGACATAAGTAGTCATAACAACCTTTTTACATTGGATTTACTTTAGTGATACAGTTGCTACGCTACTTGAGATGTATCCATCTATCTATAGTGAAATTAATTATTTGTTATTTTAACAGCAATTAACAGCAATCTTATAACAGAGTATCATGGATCTAAAGGGATAAGACAATGGCCGATGAATTGATGAAAGACAAAATTACCCCTTCTGTGATTACAATCAGTGGTTGAAACGTTTGGACACTCAACAAAATGAACCAACTAATCAAAATTCAGTAAAAGTCACCAAAGTTGTTAAGCCAACTAATAAGAAAACGCTCTTATAAAACTTTGGGAACTAGTGTAATAAACAGCCCAATGCCCCCCCCCTCCCTAATAGATTATACAAATAAACTTAAACAATATAATTACTTAACTTTTCATATATTTAAGTACGAGATTCTAAAAATAATTATAAATGGGCAATAAATAACTTATGATTAAATGAAATCAATTTATGTCATATCTGTCTATTTATTTTCATTTTAAAATTTATAGAATCTACATTTATCAATTTGTCTGATTTGTTTTGATGTGGAAAGCGTCAATAGGGGCATTTTTTAACGTCTCAAGTATGATATTATTTTTAGATCTCTTTTCGCACAGCATGGTTTCAGCAGGGCATTTAAGGGATAAGACAATGAATGATAAATTTATGTAACTATAAATATGTAGATTAAAATCACCCCTCCCTAGGTTAATCGATATATTATTATTTGGATGTTGCACCAGATTTTCATTCACTCTGATAAAGTGATACTCGAAGCTGGCTAAAATAGCGATATTTCCACCCTCTTTATCCCGTACCCCCTCCAACTGGATGAGGGAACGGACGATCAAATGAGGTCCATTTTGGCAAGCTAAATTTTCTACTGTCAATATATCCACGTATAATTATATCCTATATCCATTTCTAAATTTTAAAGATTTTTAAAACTAATTATTCCTTTTTAGTTGGTTCCGGATTATTTGCTGGTGCTACGCGCATCTCCGAGGCTGGATCCCGCGGGGAGGCTGTGTCCTGCCTCCAGGAGAGACAACACGCCACGGAGGAGGCCAGGAGTGGCAACAGCGCCATTTTTATACCTGAGTGTCAGGCAGACGGTATGACTGGATAGATAGATAGATTTTTACTATTTTGGATATCTTTAATTTAATATGAATAAATATAATATTCCTAATTTACCTTATTATATAATATATATTAATTTTCTTTCTACTTTGAACCTATTATTTAAAATGATTTAAAAATTGGATTTATAATAAATTTATAAATATAGTTGTATAATCAAGACAACTAACTACCTGACCCTTTTCATTTGCTTGCAATTTTTTTCCTGTTCTTTTGTAGGGCTGAGTTCATGTTTCCGACACTTTTAGCTGAATTCAAAGGCCCACTTCAAATTCGGGACAGCTAATTCCGCCTCTATTCTATTACTTTAATTGACTTATAATTTACAATTATATTTTAGGTAAATACGAGGATGTGCAGTGTTACAAGAGCACCGGCTACTGCTGGTGTGTTGAACCGGACAACGGTCGGCCGGTTGCTGGCACCAGCACTAAACATAACAGGCCGGACTGCCATAAACCTCCCAGGTAGACGATTACTTTATTTCTTTTGTTTGTCTGTTAGGATCTCTAACCATTGCAGGACCCAATGAGAGAGATCAACTTTCCAGGGAAGCTTCAAATGAAGGTTTTAGGTTTTTAATTTTGAGATAATTAATTAGAAAATTAAAAGATCCAAATATATTATATACACTGTTAGTAGTAAATTACTTCTTTGTACATCGATGTTAATATGTAAAGTAAACTGAATATTAAACATTTAATCTTAAACAATAAAGTTATTCTCGGTTGTTTTAGGCCAAAGTAAATTTAAAAGAAACTTAGGGTATAGTCCGTTTCGTGGCAACGGCTCTTAAGGGGCGTTTCGTCGTATTTTCACATTTGTTTTTATAGGTTATTTTAGGTAGGGTTAGGTTAAGTTTGGCTGGGTGATTTTCCTGCAAGGTTAGAGCCCCCCGCAGGGGCTAGAAATAAGGGAAAAGCTACTGTGAAAATACGACGAAACGCCCCTTAAGAGGCATTGCCACGAAAGGCACTATTCCCGAAATTTAATTATTTTGCCATTTTTAACAATATAATCATAGTTTTTTTTTTACTTTAAAACATGAAAATAAAAATGAAAAAAGTAAATCTTGAAACGAAATTAAGAAAATGAATATTACTTTCATTAATATCATTGAAACAGGGGGAGAATGGCCTTTAATGAGATGTAAATTAAGTTTGGTCTACCAAGTGTTTATGAAAAAATACCAAAATTATTTCGCACTTGTAGCTTATTGTACAAAAGTTATGTCTTTGTCTTTAAAAAGGTCAAATTAAGTAAGCTAAGAAAGGTCAAGCAATTAAAGTGTAGCTAAGGGAATTATTCTAATCAACTAGTACATTTGATAATTCTTAAAAATAGCTTAAAACCACCCAGACACTTTCCAGAGGCTCTCAAACAATTCAGCTATTCAAAATATATTTTGCTTGAGAAAAATGTATATAATTTTATTTTTGGTTTAGGATCTTAACTCTTTAATTGCATAAATTAAATACAAGAATAAACAATTAGAAAGGTAGTGCAAATGATGGTTAAATAAATCTTCAAACCTTTCTCCCCCCCTAATATTTAGAGCCTACTAAAAGAACTAGGGGAGGGAGAATTAAATTGTCGTCTATTGATCTAACTCTTAATCCATGCAAAGTCTCAGAGATCTTAAGGGATAAGACAATGTATAATAAACACAATTAACTTACAATTACACAATATGGTGTAAAAGATTTGACGCTGCAATTATTTTGGACCAAATTAAGCTTTAATAAGAGTCCTCAAAGTTTTAAAACAACTAACGAGAAAAAAATGTTTATAAAAATTTTGGCACTAGCATAATTTACGAAACAGCTTGTAGTGCGTTTAAAAAAAAATTACGTCATACAATACAAATGACCAATGATAGGCCAGTATACATTTTACTATTTGTCAATCTAAGTATAAACTGGCCTATGATTGGTCATTTCCATGGTATGAAGTCATTTTTTTAAGGCACTACAAGCTGCTTCTAATTTAGAGTACAGTGTCCCCTTCCTCCCAGCAGAGAATTCTAATTATAATTCGTATCGCACGCTTTGTTGACTTCAAAGTTACATTAATTACTATGCAATAGTACATGAATATAATCAAATATCATGTACTGACGGCTACGCTTCTAGAGGCACTTTAGGGAAAGGGGGTTTTGAAATTTGACCCTTTAGAAAAAATTAAATTTCTAGGGCAAATTTTTCTTGGGAGGTAGAAGGTTCTCTCCCCCAAAATCGTTATAAACCTTTCCTGGACCTTTAAAAAGCTTCAAACAGGCAGTTAGACATCCCTTTACTTTTATTTGGAGATTACACTGTCAAAACTCGCAGCATTTTTGTCGATATGGCTTTTGATAAGGTGGCTATATTTCAATTCACTTAATTAACTATTATTTTTGTCGATGTTATGGCTTTAATCAAAAGTGGTCATGGCTGATATAATATCGACATGTTAGATGTTCTAAATATAGTTTTGTTGAATTCTAATTAAAAAAATTTATTCAGCCGTAGTTTCGGCTAGCTAAATAAAATGGCGACTAGTTAAAATAATTGCTGTTGTCCGTGTGTGTGTGTGTGTGTGTGTGTGTGTGTGTGTGTGTGTGTGTGTGTGTGTGTGTGTGTGTGTGTGTGTGTGTGAGTGTGTGTGTGTGTGTGTGTGTGGAACTCTTTACAATTTAATATTTAATTTAGAAAAGAGTGGAAGAAATGTGAGGGGGGACGGAGAGACCAATTCTTATCTCAGTTGAAACAATGGCTCAGAGAACAAATGAGTCAAGTCTCACATTCATATTATAGGTAATATATATAGTAGATAGATAGACAGATAGATAGACAGATAGATAGAAATAGATAGATTGATAAATTGATTGATTGATAGATATATAGATAGATAGATATTGAAACAATGGCTCAGAGAACAAATGAGTCAAGTCTCACATTCATATTATAGGTAATATATATAGTAGATAGATAGACAGATAGATAGAAATAGATAGATTGATAAATTGATTGATTGATAGATATATAGATAGATAGATATTGAAACAATGGCTCAGAGAACAAATGAGTCAAGTCTCACATTCATATTATAGGTAATATAGATAGGTAGATAGATAGATGTTGGAACAAGGGCTCAGAGAACAAATGAGTCAAGTCTCACATTCATATTATAGTTAATATAGATAGGTAGATAGATAGATGTTGAAACAATGGCTCAGAGAACAAATGAGTCAAGTCTCACATTCATACTATAGGTAATATAGATAGATAGATAAATAGATTGATAGATTGATTGATTAGTTGATTGATTGATTGATAGATAGATAGATGTTGAAACAAGGGCTCAGAGAACAAATGAGTCAAGTCTCACATTCTTATTATAGGTAATATAGATAGATAGATAGATAGATGTTGGAACAAGGGCTCAGAGAACAAATGAGTCAAGTCTCACATTCATATTATAGGTAATATATATAGATAGATAGATGTTGGAACAAGGGCTCAGAGAACAAATGAGTCAAGTCTCACATTCATATTATAGGTAATATATATATAGATAGATAGATGTTGGAACAAGGGCTCAGAGAACAAATGAGTCAAGTCTCACATTCATATTATAGGTAATATATATAGATAGATAGATGTTGGAACAAGGGCTCAGAGAACAAATGAGTCAAGTCTCACATTCATATTATAGGTAATATATATAGATAGATAGATGTTGGAACAAGGGCTCAGAGAACAAATGAGTCAAGTCTCACATTCATATTATAGGTAATATATATAGATAGATAGATGTTGAAACAAGGGCTCAGGGAACAAATGAGACAAGTCTCACATTCATATTATAGGTAATAGAGATAGATAGTTGATAGATAGATGTAGAACTGGTTGAATCTATTTAAAGATAAATAGATTTCTAGATAGAATGATAGGTAGAATGATGGACAAAATTATTTTAAAATTAAAATGTTTTTAAATGATTAAATATTAAACTAAAATTACTAGCGCTTTCACATAAAGTACCTTGTTGAGCACTGATATTCCCCCCCTTCTTATTTTTAATATAATATGAAAGCAAGGAAGAGGTTGGGGGTGTTAGTGCTTGACAGGCATTTTATGTGAAAGCACTAAATTCTTTTTTCCTTTTTAGAAGTTCTGGTGTAGATTTTTCCGACCAGAGTGTTCTGTGGAAATTTTCTGTCCTAGATAAAAATAAAGATGGGGTAAGTTTTAGTTGTTTTTCACAGATATTGGCAATAAATCCCTAAATTCAAACCATTCAATAATCTTAAGACCTTTTTGTTAATTAACATGGAAAAAAGAAGTTCTTTGTAGTGCCTATAAAAAAGGGTATGAATTTAAAAGGTTTTGTCAGAAGTTTTACGAATTACGTAATAATAGAAAACTCCATTATTCTAATATTTAAATTCAGCCCTTTTTCAGGCACTTAAAAGAGCTTTTAAAATATAGATTTTTGAAATATTATGATCCTCCTCTGTCTTTTCGCATATATACTTGACAATTTGTAAACCTAAGTTGTCTAAAAAGTATTCTTTACTTCTTTTAATTATTGATCTTTTTTATCCTAAATGTTTTGGAATGCTACTTATGATATTTATGTAAATATATGGATTTTTATAAATTTTAGGTGTTGCGACGAAAAGAAATGTCGTCGTTTAAGTCTGAGCTCCGAAGAGTGGAGGGGCTGAAATTTTGCGGGAAAAGATTAAACAAATACTGTGATCTCAATTCTGACAAGAAAGTTTCCATAGACGAGTGGCGCACTTGTCTGGATGTCGGTAAGATATATAGATAGTCGGATAGAAAATTAGATAGAAAGTCATTAGGGAGGTTAAAATAGAAGAGAGTTATTACATAGAAGTGTATTTTCTCATATTTAAGGTATTTTCAAAGGGGAATGGGTTGCAATTTTTGGAAAATTTGGGGTGGGGGTCTGTAGGACAATATTTTTGAGTGGAGTATGCTTAATCTTACAGGTTCATAGCCTGAAGTCATCTAATGCGATTTACTAAATTTCCCTGAAAACCCAATATAGGTCTATCTGTATCAATGTTTTTTACCCTTATGTTGAAATTCCTTACTACTTTTAATGCTACTTTAAAGAAATAATAGACTGATTTAGATTAGTATTACCAAATAAAAGTTTCCAAAATTATTTATCTATCTATTCTTATTTTTAGGTTCAAAGAAAGAACCCGTTTCTGCTGTGAAAAATGCAAACAGACGGCGGGGACCCAATCCTTTGAACACATGGCTCAAGGGTGACCGATGATTGCCCCCCCACCCCTTCTAAAAAAGTGACCAAAAATTCCACAAAAAAAAGACTGTTAAAAAAATTGTGATCATAATCCTGATTTTTATCAGAAAAAAAACGTTAAAAAGACTACGGGTTTTTAAACGACCATATTTAAATTTGTTTTTAATAACCGAAAAACAGAAAAAATAGCCTAAAATTTGCCATTTTATATAAAAACAAGAAATAAGCGTCAAAACCGCAACTAAAGTGAAAAAAATGGTTGATTTTGTGCGTGACACCCAAAAATTTAATGTGCATTATCCAGTGATTTAAAATGTATATTTAATTAAGAAAATTATTATGCATTAATGTTCATAATTACCACGTACTTGTTATCATTATTTATATTAAAATATTTACAGGGTTTCTATTTTATTTTTATAATCTTCCTTATAAATTTTTTATTAATAATTTGTAAATCCATTAATAGTTGCATAAATTTTCACACCTCTGAGGAATATGAGTTTCAAAACAGTAAAAGAACGTTAGTTGGAAAACAATAGGTTTTGTTCAATTTAAAAAAAAAGATTTCATCCAAGGTGTAAAATTTACATCAAGGGGGGGGGGGGGAGAGAGTGATTAGAACCTATAATTTGAATGTAAAATTTACACCTTTCACATAGCCAATTCTCCAAACTATTTCTTTTTTTTCAAAAACCAACCTAAGGTTCTTTAGCAATATTCAAACTCATATTACAGGGAAAGTTCCAGAAGTTATAATAAGTAACAACAATAAAGGTACTAAGAAAGAGAGGGAATGTCTGATTGAGCCTGTCTGAGAATCGCATTGGTACATACATTTAATTTCATTGGTTGAAATTTTGTACACATCTTGTTACGAATGCATGTTTTTTTTTCATTTCATACATACATAAAAGTCAGCTATAAACAGTATATTTTCTTAGTAGAAAGCTTTGCGGAATCAGAATTAATTGCCCAAAAATTTCGTTTAAATTTGAAAGCTTCGAAACGAGGTGGATTCTTAAAAAAAGTTAGGCTGGCTACTCGCTGGTGAGGCAAAATTATTTTTGTGAAAAATCCTCCAAAATCGAATAAAAAAATTTACAAAAATTAAATAAAATCTTGAAAGGGTTATTAACATATGATTTTGTTTAATTCTTGTAGATTTTTAATGTGCTTTTGGATGATTTTTCACAAAAATAATTTTGCCTCACTATCGAGTAGCGAGTCTATAATTTTTTAAGAATCCACATCAGCTTGAGTCGAAAGTAAACAATACTTTTGTCTGCTAGAAATGTTCCTTCTTAGATTTGACGAAAAAAGGGTTCAGAATATGCTTCTATTCTTCTATTTCTATTGTAACAACCATTAAAAAATAAATTATGATATATTTTACAAAAGTAACTTATTTTCAGCAAAAAAGGTTTTTAGCTACAAGCATATATGGATTTTTGATATATCAATTTTTAAGCCCTAAAAAAAATTATATCCTAAAAATATGGAAAATTATTTCTGAATTTTAATCTATGTAAGAAATTTGTATTTCGCTGTAGACATATCATAACAATTTCTTAAATAAATATATGAAAATTAGATATTGTTAATTCACTATAGCACTTTTCCGTTGAAACGTACGGACAACATCCTAAAAGCGAAGCTCCGAAATGGACAACAAATATTAACACTTTAAGAGTGTCAAAACTGAATAAGCAAAATAAAAATATTTAAGCCGAAACAAAATTTGGAAGTAAATTCATTGTAAAACTACTTAGATACAGGATACTGTTTAGGGACATACTTACATCAATATGTTTTAAATGAAAGTACGGACATTCTGTTAATGGATTTGGTACGCTTCCTAAGTCGTACCTAAATGTTATGGGATTCATCATGCAAAGTTTCAAATCGATAGGACATTTCTAACATGTCTAAATCAACGAAGAATTGCTAAATTTTCCGGACGGACGTACCGACCCTAATTGCAGAAAAGCTTCAATTTTAACAAAATGACAAAATTCAAAGACATAATGAAACACTGCAAAACTTTTATTGATCACTGTTGACGTTGAGATACAAAAAAAATCAACAAACACATAAATGAGGTAAAATTAAAGGCCACCTTTACATTATTAGGTATTTGTAATATTATCATTTTTTAATACTGCAAAAAGATTGCGAAAAAAAATAAAAAAAACATAATAGTTTATTGGAAAGCTATGGTTATTTGGTTAATAAGCATATCAATGTAAATTTCTTTGGTCATGTAATACATATTTTTTAGTATGGTTTTAATGAATGTTTTCTGCGGATATGAAAAATGATGAATTACAGGATCATATATCATGTTTTGTTAGCCTCATGGGTCTTAGTCACATGCCAATGATTTCTATAAAAACATACCAGATTTGCATTTACTGCTAAATTGTTATTTAATAGAAAATGTTTAACAAGTATTATTACTAAAAACTACAATACACAAAAAAATCTACTAACAAATAGAATAAAATTGAACAGTAGCAAAAGTTTGCAAAAAATCTGTAGCTAGAAAAAAAACTTAAATCTTAAGGCAGAAAACAATTGAAATCCCCAATTATCAGAAACAAAATTGTGTAAATTTAAATTATTGGTTGAAAAGTTTGGGACTGCTAGCCAAGCAATCAATATTTAATAAAAGTACCCAAAGTTTTAAAGCTAAGGGATAAGAGAGCATAATTTAAAAACTTTAGGCCCCGCAGGGATTAAGCATGAGAAAAAAATAACAGGGGTGTTTCTGTGCACGTTAGGCACTTTGAGGGAAAGTACATATAATAACAATAACAAAAACTACAATATTTATCACAATATATAAATGCTGCAAATATAGTGAAGAAAAAAAACACTTTTCAAACTTCTAATAATACTTATTAGGCAAAAAATTGTTAGTAAAAATACTTTATGGTCATTTTAGCAAAACAGCGCATATTTTTTTTATTTCATTTTAATCACCAGTATTCCAAAAAAGGGATTTTTTTGCTCAAAAGGCGACCACAGATTAAAGTGAATCCAATAGCTTAATAGACAATTTTAATCATTTTCAGAAATTTCGCCAAATTTGGGGTATATGAGGTAATTTTGCTGTTTTGCATTAGAACAACCAGGGCTCGGCAGCCGCGCGTCAGCTGTCTGTAAGCCTTAGAGTAATCAAACTTTAAACAATTTTGAAAGTAAGCTGAAAGTCTAAATCTTACCCAAAATGTGACAATCCCTCTTTTTCAAAAAAATCAAAGTATCAAAACAGATGTTTGAATTTGAGGCTTAGTCGTGGCTAACACGCGGCTGCCGAGCCCTGAGAACAACCATTGCATGACAATGGATGAAAAAAATAATGACAAGATTTTTGTTTATGACACCAGTTTTAATAAGAGTTTAGACAGGGATCTAAGGGGATAAGACAATAGCTGCCGATAAATTGATGAACATCCCCAATGATGATACACAATATTACCACTTCTGTAGATTTCAACTAGTGGCTGAAACGTTTGGACAACTTAAAAAACCAATTACCAATTTAATGAAAGTCTCCAAAGTGTTAAAGCCAACAAATTAGAAAACGTTATTATAAAACTTTGGGGACTGGTATAATAAAAAGCCCATTGTCCTCTCCAATTCTATCCTTGAGTTTAGACCATTAGTTTACATTTTGAGACTCTTTTTTGTACTTTCTTGTAATGTAGAAAATGTAGCTGTTTTTAGTGCCCTAGGAAAATGGGGATAGATGTCACTGCTTTTGGCATACCTATTCTGTTGACGACGTAGTAGAGGGAAGGGGGAAAGAAATCCCCAAGAAAAGAGATGGGATATATGGTATTTTCTGATGTCATAGAATAGGTAGGCCAAAAGCAGTGACATATATCCCCATTTTGATAGGGCACTATAGACAGCTACAAAAATATTGAAGTATGGCATTTTAAACACTAACAAAAATAACTGGTTACGTCATAAACCAATTTCTATTTGGTTGGATTCTGGCGTTTCAAGATTCCTCGTTTAGACGCAGATGACTGGCTGATTTTAGGTGCTGACTCGTGCTTGAATCTAAATAAAAAGAATGGTAATGTTCATAAGTACGGCAACTAGAACACAAATAAATCCTTTAAAATGCGATACAATACATATTTTTTCTTAGGTTTCGATGCCATACTGGAAAGTATAATACTTAATGGAATATACTGAAGTAAAGATGTTTAATAAATAAATGACCATAAACGTATGTCTGATTTTTGCGTTAACAGATATGACACTGTCTTTTAGGTTTTGTGCTTGTGCTTTGTGTTTTGCATTTGAGTTTCCTCTTGAGTCTCAATATTTTTAAGCTACTAAATTTAAAATTTTACAATTCTATGAGTTGAACAAAAGATTAATTATTACACTCTAGCTACTCTATAATTAGGGCATGTCCGCCCGTCTGTTCTTAAAACCAGGGAGTAAGGGAGGGGACAATGGATCGAATATTCAATCTTTAGGAGTCTCAGACTTTGGGGACTGGCTTAAAGGGAATGTGCAAGAATTTAGCAGTTTCTGACTGAGTTTGGGGACTTGCGCAAGAAATGCCGTTACTCGCTATGTTAGTTTTGAATATATATAGTTTTGCAGACAGAGAGTAGTTCAAATATAAATACACGGCCCCCCTCCCATACTATATTTCACTCCCTTCATCCCCACCTCCTTTTTAAAAGTAGACGAGAAAGGGAAATGGAGAAGGGAGGTGGGGGAAATACCCTGGTATACTTGTATTAAATTCAATTACTGTTACATTCTTAAACTTGGAAAATAGAAAAATATTAATAGAATAGTAATAGGATAAATCTTGTAATATTAACGTTTTTTTGAAGATAAGTCTTATCTTATTTTTTTCCTAGAATTATTATTGAAAAAGACGTTAAAATTTTAGAATATTAACAAAAAAATTTTCTCAGGAGGGGATGTGATGTGAAGTATTTATTAAGTCAAATATCTTAGCTTGTAACATAAGACAAAGTGTTTATACATTAGGGTGGGTCGATTTTGGACATTTTTTTTCTGAGGCCAAAGCGGGGATCTGCATTCAATTTATATAGATATAATACACCTCTGGATGATTTAAAATTTATTCTAAGTCTTAAAACCGCTGACGACCAGACATTCAATTGTATAGCTATTTGTAAATGGGAGTCAAAAATTTATTGAATCAGAACTATGGCTTCATGGTGCTCCCTGGAAAGGCCTTGAGGAGCTGAGTCAGGAACTTTTGTCCATTTCAAAAAATCTCGTTCCTAGCCTGAGAAAATCTAAAAGAACTCTGCAAATTGGACAATTCTCAATAAACCTTAAAAAATTGTGGTTTTTTAGTGATTTCTAAGGCTAGGAACGAGATATTTTGAAACGGACAAAAGTTCCTGATTCAGCTCCTCAAGGCCTTTCCAGGGAGCACCATGAAGCCATAGTTCTGATTAAAAAAAAAATTTGAATGTCATATGTGCATACTAATAAGTAATGAGTTATATTTTTAAGTGGTCGTGTTCTAAAACTCAATTTTTTAAAATTATCTTTCGGTCAGAAATGTTTTTAAGGTTAATTTTATCTGTTGCATATCCCCGCTTTGTCTAATTCCGATATGAACCCGCCCTATTATACATATCATCAAAAATATTTTTTTTACTTTTTAAACTTTTTGATAACCATTAAGGGCACTCTTTACCGCTGCTTAATCTAACCTAACCTCAAATAAGCATAAACACAACTGTTAAATTAAGTAGAGCTTTCAACTTGCCTTGTTTTTATTTTTTTTGAACAAATTGAATTCTTTACAATTTGGGAATTGACAGCTTTCTTAAAAAGAATCATTTCTTTTTTGCATGAATACCTATTTTAAACCCAAAATTTAAGTCCCAACACCCTTCTGCTCTACTACATAATATTACTTGGAAAGTATTCCTTTAAAACTTCTAATAGATTGTTATGCTATATTTTATTCTGCCTGCTACTAATAAAAAGCTTTTTCAAATATAAGATTTATCATTTTAATATTATTGGGTATAATAGATGAATCCTATAAAATTAGATTGTAACTAAATGTTTAATTCTAATAATTTGCTGCTTTAGAAAAACGTTTCATTTTTAATGTTTGTCAGTTATTTCTTAAGTCAGTTTGCTGACAATTACCAAAGTGAAAGGACATATTCATATATATGTTGAAAGAAAACTGACAAACCAAGAAACTGAATTGTTAATATTGATTGTTGTTATTTATATAATGTTATTTTAGTTAAGATATTTGAAATCATTTTTTTAAATTAAATATTTTTCAAATTTCTTTATATTATTGTTTAAGGGTCGAATTTGATCCACTGACAAGAAATTCAGGATTTATTGTAACTGGTTTCTACCCCATCCCTTATCCTCTACCCCACTTTTGCTTTCATTACAAAATTCTTCCATCCACACTTAACAACGCTACTCAATAATGTAGCTCACCAAATTTACACATAAACTGACATTAAAAAGCGAAATACATATCATTCATTATGAAAATGATATATCCAAGTCTGTCGATAAAAAGAGAAAGACGCAATCACTCATTTAGCTCTTTATTTTTAATTTTTTTAGTTTAAAACTATTGTACTCAGCTAATCCTTGGCTGATTTAGGCTTTTAATTATATCCTGGCTGAGACAAATTTAGATCCGTTGACTAATCAAAAATCGGTTCAGTTAGAGGGATACCCAACGTCTCATTTTATTGCTACCCAAGTCTTATAACTACGTTGTAATAATATGTAACCCCCTAAATTAAGTTTAGATGAATGTGTACTATATATATTTAAATCACGCCCCTACCGCATGGGTTAGTTTGGCACTCCTTTGTCAACAACCTGTTTAAGAAGATTTTATGAAAGGGTAAGAAGAGAAGGGAGTATAAAGGGATTTGCCAGGGGTTGTGAGACTTCTTTTTTTGGATGAAAAAAGGGGAAGGGAGGCGTTCCCTATTTCAATTTCAAGGGGGTGTGGACACCCCCTACACACAATTAGATCAAGCAAGAAGGGGATAAATCAAGAAGGGGCGGGGGTGGAATGAGGAATGGGAGGGAAGTAAAAGAAGGAGGGGTAGGTAGGGGGTACATGAAAGAGAGGCGGGGGGTAAAAGAAAGAGGGGTAGGGGGTAGATGAAGGAGATAATAGGGGGGGAAGGTGGAATAAGGAAGGGGATGGGGGATATTTAGAGGAAGTAGGGGGTGAAAAAAGGAGGAAATGGGATTAAAAGGGGGTAGAAATTGATAAAAAAGGGAAAGGTAGTATAAGAGGAGTGGGGGGTATATGCAATAAAACTTAGAGGGGGGGGGGGGAGGGTAACACTTTTTCAGGGCTTAATATTTGTTATCATTTAAATTAAAAATTCTAAATACTCATAAAATCTAAATTTAAATTTGTCTTTTCTTTCCAAAAAACATGAAAATTATTAATCACCCCTGCTTTTTCAAATTTGTGTTAGTTTATGGACTATTCTGAAAATTTAGGATAATAATAAAACAGGTGGTGTTTTAGTTCATTTTCCTATTCCATTACTCTTCTTAAAATTTCGAATAGTCCTTATTAGTGTGAATTTCCGTTAAAATTCCAACGAATATTATCTTTAAAAAGTGTCTTAAACAGTTCAAGAAAATAGGGAAAAAATAAGACAAATTCTGTCTTAAACTTTTGAACTATTCTTAAAATTCTCCATCATTATTCCATTTTTAAGCTATATTTATTTTTTTGAGACACCAGGGTAAACAGGATAAAAAGGGGCAGGAAGGCGTGCGGGTCATATACTTGCCCATCCAGCTACACGCCTGCCTGCCCCTTTTTTCCGTGTTCACATCACTTGCCCCCAAATCTCTTTTCTCTTTCCCTTTCATCTGAAGAGATCCAGGGAGATATTTCTAGTAATTAATTACAGAATGGTTATGCCAGTCTGTAATACTGGTAATCTTATTTTCAAATGATTGCTTTTTTTCTTGGAACTTTTTTCTTAGTTTATGGTTTTCTAGATTTAATCAACAATCACTTTACAATTTCCACCATATTTTCGGGATTATTCTGGTTTTCATGGCCTTTCTTCAAAAACTCTCAAATTGAATTAATTGCCCATTGTCCCCTCCCTTACTCCCTGCCTTAAAACCTACTAATACCTGATCAGACGTTGACACTCCCCATCCTCGTCATCCCCTTCCCCTCCCCCACCTTCCTCACATCGCCTCTTGCGCCGACGTTCATTCTGTAAAAGTTCGATACTTAAATAATTTGATAGTTTAATCCAAAGAATGATTTAGACAAATTTTTGTAAACATATTTTCCTATAAGAAAATTAAGCGTGCTTATGGACCCTACAAATCCCCCTCAAAATATTTCAGGATTTTTTGTATGATTGAGATGCCTTATCAAAAGGTGATTTGTCTCCAAACTACGGAGGCCACTCCCTCTTATTTGGGCCTTACCATGTGGGTCCTTTAGTTGGAATGCTCAAAACCTGAAGGGCTACCCTGTATCCTGAATAGCCTAACCTAACCTGACCTAAAGTAAAAAACCAACACACGAAACCTCCCTCTTAGATTATAAATCCTTTAATATGAAAGTGACATAATCTTCGTGTGTACCGAAGGATATCGCTAATTACTGAGCCGATATGGTTCTCCTTTTCAATGTAGTTTCTTTTAGGTACTGGGAAGGTTTATAACTATTTATTTGGAGGGTACCATCACCACCCTCCTAATAGTAATCATCCATAGAAGAAATATTTTAAAATTCCACTAGGCGGCGCCACTGAATAACTTACTGGACTTCATTTTTTACAACGTTTGTACAACTTCACTCTCTCCCACCACCTCAAGGGCCCCTAGAGGCCAATAATTTAAGTATAAATTCCTGATCATCATTGTTGTCTTTCTCCTGCTTGTCACCCCCGCCATCAGCCTTATCTTCCTTGTCATCATCAGAATCTTTGTCACCGGATTTTTCAGAATCTGAAATACAACAATAATTATTTATAACAAAGACAGCTATCCGCGTATAGTAAAATGAAACAGTTTAAAACCAGTTTTGTTAGCCCTTTTCTTATCCTGTGGCCTGTTTAAAATTACTTCGATTGTAATTGTAATATTTTATTAGATAAATATAATTTATTGTGTTTTGTGCATTTGTTTTACACTCCTGTGAACAAATCTTGAATTAATATGAAATGCTTTATAATTTTGTTTCAATTATAATATTTATTTATTGCATTGTATTATAATTAATTAAAACTAAAAAATGCATAAAATTAAAACCAGTTTTGTTAGCCACGAGGGGCCGAAGGCTCAAGCTAACAATACTGATATTAATTTTATGTGTTGTATTTTAATATTTGTGAAAAATTGTCTGTAAAACGATGCTATAAATGATTTTTATGTATGGCTGAGAATCAGTTCATATCCAGCGGATATAAATCGGTTTCAAAACAATACTGGAAATATTTTTGACATGCATGAGAGCAAAAAAAAAAATTCGTGGGGTGAAAATTCAAGAGAGTCATGGATCTCTTTATATTCAAAATATTTAATATTTACCTCAACCAAAAGGCTGATAAAAAATAGACAATAATTAATTTAATTATTAAAAAAAAAATTTTTCACGTAAGAAAAATATTTCTCTAAAAATCACATTCTTTCGCTCCTTAGCTTAAAAACTTTGTTCATATTTTACTCCAAAAATTTTTATCTTTGTTACAAATTTTGGATCTACTGCAGTTAACGGTAAAAAGTTTCTGGTAACGAATATCTCCAAAAATCTTTTAAACGTACATATAATGTGTGTAAAGGGTAAACGGTGGAACGTATAGATTTTGCTCGAACAGAATTTTAACCGATAAAAAAGGCCTACAAATAATCTGGAATAGCCAAGATCCTATGATGCGGAAAGCTTCGCTGAAGAAAAACGCGTAAAAGAAGTCTTTTTCGTGCATTTATGTGCATTGCGAGATAACTGTGAATTTTAAACAGTGGCGTGCGAACCGAAGGGGGCACCTGGGGCGATCGCCCCCCCCCCCCTAGCGCCCAAAACGCACCCCCCTAAATGTTGAAAAATGCCCTTTTTGCCCCCCCCCCCTGGTAAACAAAAATGCCCAATTTTGCCCCCTCCCCTTTCCCAACTGTCCCAATGTTTCCAAAAAATCAAAAATAACCAAAAAAAACGCGCCAATTATAAACTTATTGGCAACATTTCTATAAACAAGGAGCATAACCAACTATAAAACATCTATAGCAGTTGGACTGTCATTTAGCAGGGTTTGGGCTATTTTTATCTTTTACATATTTCCCCTTATCTTTGGTGTTTTTGGTCAGATTTTCAAACTTTTTTTGGATAACAGTATCAAAATTTTTTTTCCGTTGTTCTTAGCATCCAGTATTTAATAAACTTTGACTTAACCCTTAACGGTCGGGAGGGGGGGGGGGGCGTTGAACGCCCCCCCATCCGGTTTTTTCTATCTCATTTTCTGTGTGTGAAAGGTAAAGAGCCCAAACTGCTTTACTTTTTAAGTATGAGTATGACACATAACTGAGAGTTGGAATTTTTTGAATATCTCCATCCTGGCGGGCACAGGATGCCAGCAAACCTGGCAGGGTCATCCAGGTAAAGAACAAAAATTTGTTTTTGATTTAAACTAAGCATTTTATCTCACCAAAATACTAAAATATCCTCTAGTAGTACATCCTCTATGATCCTGCAGGTCCTGATCCTCCAGGTCTCCAGAAATCTTTAAAATGCTCCTGTGGCCGCAATTTTGACTTAGAGACTTCAAATTTTAAACTTAAGATTTTCTTACATGTCTACATAATGTATTAAAATTTCATAAAGATCCGCCGCCGTTATCCCGCCGACCGCCGACTTCGGCGGCTGGCAGCTGCCAAGTACAGCTGCGGCCGCTGAAACTTATGTTTTGATATTTCAAATATAAAATTTAAAATAAACATTTTCTGCAAAAAAAAATTTTCTTCTAGCTTTAAAAATAAAAAAATTACAGCCGTTTGAAATTTTTAAGTAAAAAAGGACCTAAAAACAAAGGTTGTTAAATAAAAGGGTGAAGAAAGCGGAAATTGACCTTGACTTACTTAAGGTCGGAAATTCACCATAACACAGGGGACTTGCACAAAAATTTTTAGCCTTCTAGCTCTAATAGGAACTGAGATAATGAGGGGGGGGGGCGTTGAACTGATTAAGGTGCGGCAAGGGGCCCGACTGTTAAGGGTTAATAAATAAATATAAAATAATCATCTACATTTTTTTGTGCTTTGCTACTGATAAATGTTGTCATCCTTGTTTGAAATATAAACTTTACTGCAAAGAAAATACATATTTGCAGGGATCTATAGGGAAAAGACAATGGCTGATTAGTTGATGTACATCCCCAATGATGATACACAAAATTAATCCTTATGTAGATTATAATTAGTGGATAGAACATATGGAAACTCAATTTAATTAACCAACCAATCAAAATTAAATCAAGTCACTAAAGTTGTTGAGCCAACGAATAAGAAAATGTTTTTTTTATCAAACTTTGGGGACTAGTAATATAAATAACCCAATGTCAACTACATCCCTGCATATTTGAAAAATAAGTTGCACTTTGCGGCCTTTCAAATGATTTCTTCTGTTCATCAAATGGTATATTATGTTGTTATTTATATAAAAACATTTGTAAACATCAAATATTTTGACAAAAAGCTACTTTATGTTAAATTTTTTGCGCGCTCTGCGCGCCAATTACGAGTACATTTTAAACTGCTTTGACATTTATCTAGATCTTTTCTCAAAACTGTATGTCGTCTGTCTAAATGAATAACAATATATAAGTATATCATAAGATGTCCAGGATAAGTTTATCACTTTTTTGTGTATATTCCTTTACCTGAAAGATATGTTTTTTTCCTAGCAATTTAAATTATCAACCTTAATTAAAGCTCACAACACTCTATATTCTTGACTTGATAAAATAACACAACTCTTGTTGTCTTTAATTGATTTTAGTTTGAAGGTGGTGTAAAATGTTCTTAGTGCGCTTTGCGCACCAACTTAGCAAATCCTTGCAAACACCACTTTATAAAAGAGTGACAGATTTTTAAAATGCCATTTGATGAGGGTGGGAGATGGTGATACAACTTTTTAGCTATAATTCAATAATTTACCATGTCTGTCAGTCCGTAATGCTATTGGGGAAATGTGATTTTCCAAATTATTTCCAAAATGAGAGTTTTTTTATATCGCCCCTCACCTTATTTTTTTTAAAAATGGGTCATCATTCTTTTGTATCATATCCCTCCCATGAAAAAGGAATAAATTCTATGTGTGTGTGTGGGGGGGGGGGGTGGGGATTGGTAAATATTTTTTTTTTGCAAGATGCCTTTTAGCTTAAGGGATGGGGGATATAGATTGGGGATAGGGAGGGGGGAAGGGATGGGGGAAGGTATGGGGAAAGGTATTGGGGAAAGGGATGGGAGGAAGAGATGGGGAAGAAGGAATAAAGATTAGAAGGCCCATAATCAAGTAATTCCACCCCCTGAAAACGCCCTTGTTTAAAATAGGTATACATAATAAAAATGCCCCCCCCCCTAAAGCAAAGTGCCCCCTAAGGACACTTTGTTTTAGGGGGGGGGGGGCAAAATTTTGCAAAATGTTCAAAATGCCCCCCCCCCCAAGACAAAGTGCTTCGCACGCCACTGATTTTTAATTAATGAAAATTCCATATTATTTGGTGGCCCTTTTTTATCGGTTAAAATTCTGTGAGAGCAAAATCTATGCTATTTTGATCTTCAGAAGGAGTTATTTTGTTCATAAATGGGGCTGTATTCACTCAAGATCTCTGAAAGGTTGAAGAAACTTGGTTGTTAGTGTTACCTTTGTCATTATTTTTTCCATCCGCGTTTTTTCAATCATCATCATCTCCCTTCCCACCCTCTTTGGTACTGTCCTGTGAATAAACACAATACTTGTAAAAACAAGAGTAGTTTTTCATGGAAACTGATGCCTGTTTGAAATTCAAAAAAGATGACTGTCCTTTCTTGTAAAGACATACCAAGGAGACTCAAACAAACACACAAAGGAAAAGATAGACAGACAAACTTTTTGGGGACCATCGTTTTAGATGTCCCAAAGGCCATACAAATGACGAGAAAGCATTACATTTTTTTTTCTTCAAGTAATGGAAAAAGTGAAAACTGTATGCCTTTTTTTCTACATAAAAAACCACATAGACAAACCTTTTGGAGACAACTGTTTTTAAGGTCCCTAGGGCTATGTAAATAACAAAAAAAAATACTTAAAAATTCAATTGACTGAAGAAGTGAAAACTATGCACATTTCTTTTACAAAAAGGCATAAAAATCTCAAACATGGTTGTAATAAACAAAGATGTTATGAAAGTTACATCTACAAAATTAAGATAAGCTTAGATACCTAGATTATGTAAAATGAATCATTTACAAGGGGGGGGGATGCGGAAGTGACACTTTTTAAAACTTAGATCTATTTTGAATAGAACACTTTTCTTAAAAAGTTGAATGGATATTTTTATTAGCACAGCTACTCTATAATTAACCAAGTATTGTTCCTGTGTTGTATAGGATGGCTTGAGCAGCATAGACATCAGGTTGTCACCAGTATCCGTTGGATCCTCATCCTTACATAGGTTCTCATCTAGATATATAGATATATAGATAGATATATAGACATCAGGTTGTCACCAGTATCCGTGGGGTCCTCATCCTTACATAGGTTCTCATCTAGATATACACTGACAGATAGATAGATATATAGACATCAGGTTGTCACCAGTATCCGTGGGGTCCTCATCCTTACATAGGTTCTCATCTAGATATATAGATAGATAGATATATAGACATCAGGTTGTCACCAGTATCCGTGGGGTCATCATCCTTACATAGGTTCTCATCTAGATAGATAGATAGATATATAGACATCAGGTTGTCACCAGTATCCGTGGGGTCATCATCCTTACATAGGTTCTCATCTAGATAGATAGATAGATATATAGACATCAGGTTGTCACCAGTATCCGTGGGGTCCTCATCCTTACATAGGTTCTCATCTAAATACACAGATAGATAGATATATAGATAGATCTGTAGATTGGTAAATAGATGAATTGGTTAGGTAGATAGATGATAGAGAGATAAATACAAAGAAGGGGGGGGGGTTCCATTGCTACCCCAAACAAGGTTAAGAAATACATAACCCCTACCCCCAACCTTTGAAAGCCCGCATATCTCCCCCCTCCATATAAAAAAGCATTGACGTCTTTGGATAAATAGATAGATAAACAATAACCTGTATATTTAACAGACAAATCTGTAAGGAAGTCCATGAAAACAGATAGACAGATAGATAGATAGATAGACAATCACCTGTATATTTAACAGACAAATCAGTGAGAAAGTCCATTAAGAAAGGACTGTTAGATAGAAAGACAGACAAATAGATAAATAGATATATAGACAATTACCTGTATATTTAACAGACAAATCAGTGAGGAAGTCCATGAAGAAAGGTCTGTTGAGATTCTTGCTGAGCTGGTACAGGACAAACCAATCCCCAAGCTTACACGTCATTATAAACTGTTCAATCTACACGGTGTTTATACAATTCGACAAATGGCATTTTCAGCAAGGCTACTCTACAACTGAGTAGTGTTCAGCGCACTACGCTCTGGTTTGGAAAATCTGAGTTCAAGTCCTCTTATAGACTTTGCACTTGGCTGAAAAATGATGTTGCATTTTGACAGAATATAATCACGCAACCTACCCTGAGATGCCCTTAGGTTGTAAGGAGGGATATTTGTAGGAAGTTAGGATTCTATCAATATCAACTTTAGCCATTCATGCTTTCCCTCTCCAAGCTCCTCATTCATTTTAGAGTGCCATTAATAAGGGTGGCTTAATATTTAACACCTGTAAAAACTCTAGGCTAGGGCGATGTAATATTTGAGTAGCTTCCACGATAATTGCGGGTCAGCTTATAATGTAACGTAGAATACACTCAACAGTACGATAAGCTTATTAATTTATGATTGGCCAAAGGATTCTAGGCACAATCTTCGTGTGCATCTAAATCCTGACTTCCTAACTGAATCAGCTGCAATATATGAAAGGTTTTTGAATATGAAAATTAACTTTCGACAATAGCATTTTTTGGGTTTTTATTTAATCAGTGGTTCCGTTGAAATTATACTATTGACATCTCACTTAAGAGATGAAAAGGGGAGGGGGGGTGTCGATTTCTCATGGGAGGTAAAGGTACCCTCCCAACAAATGATTATAAAACTTCCCTGAACCCATGGGAAGCTTTACTGTAAAGAGAAAGAATCATATCGTTATAGTGATAACAATATTCTATGCTACACACACAGACAGACATCCTGCTACTATTACATAAGGATTTAAATTGTATTCGCGAATGTTGTCAGCCTTGATTTTTTTTGCGAATTTGTATAAACACCCCTTCTCAATTTTCTTTGACTTCTTGAAATATCTGTTCATTCGCATATTTATCAGCTGGTAGCGTAGACAGGCGAATCTTAAATAGATAGATAGATAAGTGATAAATAGATAGATTTCTAGAAAAATATGCAGATAGAAAGGAAATAGTTATGATAGCATTAAATTCCTTTAAAATTAAATGAAGGCTACAGTAGAAATAACAAATAAGCATAGATAGGCAGACAGATATGTGGATAAATAGAAAAATTAATAGAATCTTTATAAATTAAAACATAGTTAAACATAGAAATGGCTAGATAAAAAGATAGATAGAAAGATGGATAGACAAAAAGATATATAGATGGATAGACGGATAGCTAAGACAGAGAGTCAGTAGGAGATAAAGATAGATAGTTAGGTTTTTGATAGCATAGATTAACCTTATGAAAGCTATTACATTAATACTAAAAGATAAATATTGATATATAGGTAGAAAAATGGATTTAAGTAGAAAGATAAATACATAGATTGATAGCTATAGAGTTTGATAGATAGAAAGAGAGTTAAAATAGACAAATAAATATTGATAGAAAAAAAGACAGAATTATAAATAGATAGATAGATAGATACCTGCATTGAATGCCTCTATAGATTAACCTTATGAAGGCTATAACAGAAATGCTTGCAAACCACCACCATAAAACCAAAAATACCTACAAAAATACAATTCTAATAAATCATGAAAATACATCAGGGAGGGAGGGGACATTAGGCGGTTTATTACACTAGTCTTTTATGAAACGTTTTCTTGTTAGTTGACTTAACAACTTTGTGGACTTTTTAAAATTCTTATTTGTTGGTTCATTAAGTTGAGTGTCCAAACATTTCAACCACTAATTGTAATCTACAAAAGGGGTAATTGAGTATCATTATTGGGAATGTTTATCAATTTATCGGTCATTGTCTTATCCCTTTAGATCCCTTTAGACGCGTTTATGTTTCAATTAAAGAAAAGCCAAACAGATGGACGGACAAAGTATATTATATAGGGGCAGTTCGTGGATCAATGGAATTCTGACAAAAATCAGCTTTCTATCTTCAATAGAAGTTTAGAAAATAACATTTCCCCATATAATTCAATGTTTCTTCCGTAATTTTGAATAAACAGACGAATAAATTAAATTCCAGTATGGCATAGAAGCCGATTAATATCCGCTGGATTAAAACCAGTTCTCAGCAATACTGAAAAAATCATGTATTGCATCGTATGAAAGACAATTATATACAAAAAAAAACTTTAAATTTTAATATCCGCGAAAAGCTGTCTATAATACGATGCGATAAATAACTTTTATAGAGCAGAAACTTAAAAACAGATGAATCTACCCAAAAAAATCAACCGTATATCCTTAATAGCAGCTGAGAAAATTCCGACTATGACTTACTTTATCGTTGATAATGTTAAGAGCAAGTATACAGATGGCATTGATGTTCTCCTGTTGTCCCCCACTCCCCCATCTCCAGTAGTTACATTTGGCTATACGCGGGAAACTGTAGCACATTGGGTTGATGACTCCTAAATGATGTAAGATTAGCAATCCATGGTCTGAAGTCTATCTAATTTTTATTAGTTTTATATAAATGTTTGTTATTTAAGTACACTGAAATTAGGACACAATAGGTTGTTTTAATATTTTACTTTTTAGCGATATCTATTGTATTTTATTCTATATAAAGATAAATAAAAGAAAAATTGGCAATAAATCGTAGAAGATACCATATCTATTACATATGCTTTGATGCCTGTTAAATTTTGGCCAATTTTGTCCGCAAAAAAAGTCAAGAGAAAAAATCTTATTTTTAAGCAGAACATGGAAACTAGAAAAAAAGACAAACGTTTTATTATTTATTTGCTTGACAACTTTGGGAATTGTTTATGAATTTTGATTGGTTGGTTCATTAAGTTGAGTGTTCAAACGTTTCAACCAGATATTGTAATCTATAGAAGGGGTAATTTTGTGTGTAGTCATTGGGGATGTACATCAATTTATCGGCCATTGTCTTATCCCTTTAGATCACTCCATACCTGGCATTTGTTGTTCTTCTGGTGGCAAAAGATAATAGTACCAAACCCTCAGTCCATAGTCAATATATCGATAGTGCAAAAATCTGAGTTTTTCAACAAAACATTTTATTTTAGTATTTTTAAAAGCAGCGAAGATTTTTTAATGCGAAGCCATCTATAATTAGGGTCCGTCCGTTCGTAAAGGATTGCCAATATCGTTAATTTAGGCAATGTCCTATCGATTTCAAACTTGGCATGGTGATTACTGTAGTAGTTAAGTATGATTTCCAAAGCGTAGCAACTCTATAATCGTTACCAGAATATCCGTATGTCCATTTAAAACGTGTTGTTTTTAAACCTTTTTGACAAAAAAATTTATGCGATATAATAATCCCTTTCATCTGATTTTTGAAATACTGATTCCCTTATAAAAGTATTCCTTAAACAGTATTATGTATTCAAACAGTTTTGCAACAGATGTATGTACAATTTTGTCTAGACTTACAAATTAATGTTCTGCAATTAAGTTCTGACACTCTGCGAGAGTTCTTTTGTCTTTCCTTCTGATTTTAAGGCTACTTTTAGGGCGGGTTCATATCGGAATTAGACAAAGAGGGGATGTGCAACAGATAAAACTAACTTAAATAACATTTCTGACTAAAAAAGAATTTTAAAAAATTGATATTTAGAATGCGACCACTTAAAAATGTATTTCATTGATTTAAAAATATGCAAAGACGACATTCAAGTCATCTCTACTTATTATCTCAGTTTCTATTAGTGCTAGAGGGCTAAATATTTTTGTGCATTTCCCCAGTTATATAATACATTTCCGACTATAAGTCAGCCAAAGTCATATTTCGCTTCCTTACCCTTAATTTACCAACCTTTTACCAACGACCAGACATAAAATTGTATAGCTAGTTGTCAATGATAGTAAAAAAATTATTGAATGAGAATGATGGCTTCATGGTGCTCCCAGGAAAGGCCTTGAGGAGTAAAATCAGGAACTTTTGTCCGTTTTAAAATTCCTCATTGTCCTAGCCTTAGAAATGACTTAAAAACCACCATTTTTAAAGGTTTATTGAGAATTGTCCAATTTGTAGAGATTTTTTGAGATTTTCTCAGGCTAGGAACGAGATTTTTAGAAACGGTCAAAAGTTCCTGATTCTACTCCTCAATGCCTTTCCTGGGAGCACCATGAAGCCATAGTTCTGATTAAATAAATTTTTGACACCCATTTACAAATACAATACAATTGTATGTTTGGTCGCCAGCGGTTTTAAGTCTTAGGATAAATTTTAAATCATCCAGAGGTGTATTATACTCATAAAAATCGTTTGCAGATTCCCGCTTTGGTCTCAGAAAAAAAATGTTCAAAATCGACCCATGATAAATAAATATAAAATGTTTTTTCCCTGTTGGTGAGATAAAATTGAAAGACAACGATGAAGAAATTTAAAATTTCACAAGCAATAAATCCACAAAAATATATGTTATACCTAAATTAAATAGATTGATAAGTAGCAAAAAAGTAGAGTGTTTCAAAAATCATACACGTGACGTCATAAAAATGAGGGAGCTAAGAGGAGAAGTGGGAAAGAAAACCTCTAAAAAGGAGATGGACAAATTGATAATCCCTTATTTTTATGACGTCACAAGGCTGATTTTTTGAGACACTTTGTCAAGCTACTGATGAATAGATAGATAGGTGTTTAATTAAACAGATAATAAAAAAAGATTAAAACAAGTATAAAAAGAAAGAATTATTGGTAAATTACAAAATACTTAAGGAATAAGACAATTTGCGATAAATTGCTCTACAATAGTTTAAGAAAAATAACCCCCTCTATAGATCAAGATTAATGGTTTAAAAGTTTGGACTATTTGGAACATTGCAATCAAGATCTAATAAAAGTGTATATAAAGTTTTTAAGCCCAGGAATGAAAGAATGTGTTTAAAAAAACTTAGTACAAGATAAAGTCCATTGTCCCCTCCCTCCTTAAATAAATAAGAAAAAAATAGCTACATATCTCAACGTATTATAAACAGCTTTCCGAGGATATTAAAATGAAAAAAAATAAAGGATTGAACCAGTTTTGTTAGCCCCGAAGCGCCGAAGGTCTGGTCTAACAAAACTGGTATTCATTTTGGGACATAAAGACGTTAAAACCTTCTGTAGACTCTGCTACTATGTCAGATGCCCGACGTTAATAATAAGAGTAAGTAGGGCCGGAGGGAGGGATGCTTTTTCTCAGAACAGGCGCAACTAATTATCGTGCATAGTAAGACTTCTAGAAATACGTCGTGCAATCATAGGATTGATATATCGTCATACGGTGTTATCAAACGTCCCCAGAGATATTAGTCATGTATAGTAGATAGATAGACAAATTGCTAGAAATATTGCAATATTCTAAATTTATCTTTTTATGTCTCAAATTTCAAAACATTTTGAAATTCATTATCAAGTAAAACTTCGATTAACTTTATTTGTACACATTTCATAATATTTTGACAAGGATGGCAACATTTATAAGTAGCAAAGCACAACAGTAATCATGGATGGACAAACGGACAAAGTGAGTTATAGAGCAGAAAGAGAGAAAGAATTGATAAGAGAGTTAACATATTAGAGAAAAACACTAGAGGGAGAAGGAGTTAATAAAATTAGTATGTTCCAATCCCAAGGACCTAATACCGACTCTCCATTGGATCTTTAAAAATTAACCAATAATGTCGGGAATATTAACACAGCCAAGTAGCAGAAAAAACAGTTTGCTAACAGACGAAAAAGTCATTGAAAAGGGGAACAGGTAGTTATGAATATGTATTTATACATCTATACTATAGATCTGTTATTAACATTATCACAGAAAACTATTGACTCCGAGTAGAAGATATATAAAAAAAAACGGGGAAGGGTTTAAAATCGCATAAAGAGCAGCATTTTAACCTCCCCTTCATCTCGGGCCGAAGCCACAAGTCTAACTAAAGCAAGGAGGGAGGGAAGGGGACATTGGACTGAAAATTTATATAATGGTCAATTTAAAAAACTTTAAGCATTTTTTAAACCTTTTGGTTGTTTCAATCTAACAGTGTCCAAACTTTTCAACCATTATTGGGTATGTACATTAATTTAGTGTCTATTGTCTTATCCCTGAATTAGAAAAACTTTTTAATATTATTTGTTATCAAAAGCCAAGATTATTTTATCAACTATAGATTATATCAAATTACAATATTCTTGAAATTAATTTTAAATTATAATCAATGACTAATTCTAAAATAAAATTTAATATTAATTATAAATAGATAGACTTCTACGTGGATCAATCAAGAGCTTTTAAAGTTTTAGGGTGTAATAGCCCCCCCCCCCCCCCACCCAAAAAAATGTTCCTAGCTTTTACGAATGAGACAGCGTTAAATGCCACCAAAAAAATGACGTTATACAATAAAATTGACCAATGAGAGACCAGTATACACTGTAATTGACCAATGGTAAAATTTAGATAGGCCTCTCGTTGGTTATTTTTATCGTATTACGTCATTTTGTTGGAGGCTTGGCTTTTTCAGCTGTCTCTTTTCAAATTGGGAAATTTTTTTTACATTTTTTTCAAGCTAAATTTGGGTTTTGAGGGTGAAAAATATTGAGTATTGAATACCCCTCCCCCAACCCCCCAACAAAAAGCTTGAACGTCCTAAAGGGAAGTTATGGAAATACTACTAATTATGTAAAAGATAGAATAAAAATTAGTTAAATGACTAAATTGATGTATTCTAATATAAAAGTGACAGGATCTGTGTCTGTATGTCTGTATATACCAAAGGATCTCGCTTAACTATTTACCAATATGGTTCTTCTTTACAGTGTAAAGGGGCGTGGCCACTAGTAAAAATATAAAGAAAGATAGATAAAAAACTTACTTATTATGAATATTTTTACAGAAAAACGACACCAATTTTTCCTTCTTTTCGTCTTGGTCTTCGATAAATCTATAAAAAAAATTAAAATTAAAAAAATCACTTTCAGCATCTCGGGGCTAAAAAACGTGTTTTAATCTTATACTTGTATATTTTATATCCGCGGAAAGCTATTTATAATACGATGCGAGAAATAACTATTACACGATATAATGAACCCAAGCAACGCTTTATCCTTAGAATTTCGATTACTTATAGCTGGCTCATTATGCGATTGAAACGAAAAAATAACTACCCTTTCGTATATCACAATATGTACACTTTGTAACCTATAATATGGACGGATTGTTTTCCTATTGGCTGATTTTAAGAGTATGTATCTAAAATTTAATTTACATCACCTTGTTGTAGTTCCCTTGCCAAAAAACTTCATGAGGCCTCCTTCCAGTACAAGCCAAACACATCTAAATAAAACATTGCATAAATAATAAACAAAAAAAATTGACAACCTCCTTAACCCAAATCGAGGAGAATGTAACAAGGGGGGTGTTAAACCCAACCCCACCGCCCCCCCCCCCCCATGTAATCAACAAACTAGAAAGTTAAATAAGCCATCTTTGATTGATTAATCGAAACGCTGAATTTTTCTTCATCACTTCCAACCACCCCATTAAATTTAAGTGTATTAAACCCTCCTTATCTAGGAATGGGAGAGAATACAACCCCCTTCTGACACATGTGCATAGTTATAGAATTGCTGCGCTAAGAACAAGAATAACAAAATTCAAAAAAACTAAGTAATACCTAGGAAGGTAGAAAGCCACAGCCAGGAAAACTAGATAGAGAGGAACCCACTGGTAGTAAGAGTTGTACACTATTGTATCCAAAGAGGTATCCTAGAATAGTCAGTCATCGCATCGTATCATAGACAGCTTTCCGCGGATATTAAAATGTAAAACAGTTTTGTTAGATCCAAGGTGCCGAAGGCCCTGGCTAACAAAACAGGTATGAATTTTATTAATTCGTGGAAAATTGTCTGTACTACGATAAACATGATTTTTCAGTATGGCTGAGAACGGATACAATGGATATTGATCAGTTTCGAAGCCGTAGTGTTAAAAATGGATTGCAAATCATAATCACAACAGAAAATTAAAGTACGGATGCGGATTGCTGTCTTTCTGGCGAAGAAAAGTTATAAAAAAAGCGGTTTCGGCTAAAAAAGACTAAAGAGGGATTTTTAACGATTAAAGCAAATTAATTTTGGCTATCAGAAAGAAAATAAAAGAAACACAGATTGCTATAAAAGCTATTAAAATATATTTTTATGGTAGACAGTGATTTACTGACAATTTTTACATATATTTTGTTTGTATTTGGTCTTCTTATCAATTCTATTTTAGAATATAATTGACCTTGATTATAATATAAAAAAAAACATGAATTTATATTGCGGACAAACAATTTGATTAATCTGAGTATTGCATGCCAAAATAAATTCATGTTCAAAACTTTTTATAAAATTTTGTTAACAATTTAATGAAGAAGTTTAGTTCAGAAAATTAGGTAATTAAATGATAGATAATTAGACAGATGAATGGATATGGTTATGTTAAAGAAAGATGTAAATAGTTAAATCATGAACATCCAAGGTTGGGGGTAAATGGATGTTTACCACCCCCTCCCCCTCAAACTTTGAAACCTCTCATTTTACCCCCTTAAAATAATTCAAATACGGCCTTTTATAAAGATAATTTTACCCCATTCGAAAATCCTTAGACGTCCCAGAATTGGATGATAGATAGATATACCTGGTCCCCAGCTGAGCAAGCTCCCTTGTATTCCCTGGGTATCTTGAATGTAGAATACATCCAACAATAAGATAGATAGGTATACCTGGTCCCCAGCTGAGCAAGCTCCATTGTATTCCCTGGGTATCTTAAATGTAGAATACATCCAACAATAAGATAGATAGATAGATAGATATACCTGGTCCCCAGCTGAGCAAGCTCCCTTGTATTCCCTGGGTATCTTGAATGTAGAATACATCCAACAATAAGATAGATAGATAGATAGATAGATAGGTATACCTGGTCCCCAGCTGAGCAAGCTCCCTTGTATTCCCTGGGTATCTTGAAGGTAGAATACATCAAACAATAAGATAGACAGATAGATAGATAGATATACCTGGTCTCCAGCTGAGCAAGCTCCCTTGTATTCCCTGGGTATCTTGAATGTTGAATATATCCAAAAATAAGATAGATAGATATACCTGGTCTCCAGCTGAGCAAGCTCCCTTGTATTCTCTGGGTATCTTGAAGGTGGAATACATCCAACAATAAGATAGATAGATAGATAGATAGGTATACCTGGTCCCCAGCTGAGCAAGCTCCCTTGTATTCTCTGGGTATCTTGAAGGTAGAATACATCCAACAATAAGATAGATAGATAGATAGGTATACCTGGTCCCCAGCTGAGCAAGCTCCCTTGTATTCCCTGGGTATCTTGAAGGTGGAATACATCCAACAATAGGATAGATAGATAGGTATACCTGGTCCCCAGCTGAGCAAGCTCCCTTGTATTCCCTGGGTATCTTGAATGTAGAATACATCCAACAATAAGATTCTAGAACACTCTGCTCTATACCACCCCTGGCCTAGAAAAATGGACTTGTTTAGATGGACTTCATTTATTATTCAGTGCGTTCAACCAGTAGGAGGGGATAGGGTGAATTGAAATGGTTGTATCGTTATTTTAGCCAGCTGCAAATACTACTTTATCTGATTACATGAAAATTTGGAGCAACATCAAAGTAATAATACATCGATTCCTATGAAAAAGGGAGGGTTACCTCTAATAGATCCATAGTTAAAAAACTAAAGGGCAATTATGTCTATAATAATTATCCAGAAAGGGAGTGGTCATCGTTATTTTAGTTTTCACATTCGTACGTGGCTTTCAGTTACTTCCTATCAACAAGTACATATATCCCTTTAAAATCCACTAGCGTCTACACCCGAAGCATCTAGTGGCTCACTCTAAATAGCAGAGGTGCTAAAAATAGCTTTAACATCCCAAGACTAAAAGCTGAAAGTAACCCAATCGATTTAGTAGCTTTGAAATAATAAACTTTATTTTCAGACAAATTACATTACTTCTTTTTTAAATAATATACAAAAAAAAACATTTTTACAGCAATTAATATATTATATTCTATTTACACTTCCATAGTTTTTACAAAACTAATACAAGTAATCGTATTATATACAGTTTTCCGCGGATATTGAAAGTAAAAAACTATAAGATTATACCAATCTTATAGTTTTATTAGGCCCGAGGGGCCGAAGGCCCAGGCTAACAAAACTTATATTTATATCATGATTTTTCATTTGTTATTCATACAAAATATTCTAGAATACGATGCAATACATGATTTTTCAGTATGGTTGAGAACCGGTTCTGATCCTGCGGATATTAATCGGCTTTGAAGCCACAAACACACATTCCTACCGTATAATCATCATCATCATCAGAACTGTATATTTTGAAGTTCTAGAAATTTTATTTTATGGCCAAAGCGAAAAAGTAAAGTGACTGTAGGACGAACGCACGAACAAACACACGGTTTTTGGTGTAGCTTTATTTGTAGGGGAGCTTCACATAAGTCCCGGGGTGGTTTATATTTTGCGTGTAGATTAGAGCCAAGGTATGGTTTTAGGCTATTTGATTGCCCCCATCTTACCCCCTTTAAATACAGAGTGCCTAGACGCTAATGGAGCATCAGATAATGCTATTATATAAAGTATTTAAAGATCTCATAAATGATAGTCCAAATAAAGTTTTCTTTTACTGACCTCCCACGCTCGCTCCTAGCAGCTAGGGATGCAGCCGCTAGTATTTATATAAAGTGTAATATGATCACTGACCAGTGTAAAGTATATTTTATGAAAAGAGAAGCGAAGCTATTCTATTGAATGCTTAAAATAGATGTATAGATCGTTCAACTGTTTACAGGAAAGCTTAGTTGTGGTCTAGGGCAGCTTTAAGGCTGTTTTGCCGGATTGAATATCAAATTTCAGGGGAAATGGAAACATAGAAAAATAAAGAAATCACAAACAAACCCTCACACACACATAAACATACACGAACATCCTATTACTAAATGTACAAGATCTAAATAATGTTGCACTCACCGCTCCTGCATCACACTGTATCGGATTACCAAAGAATTGCCTAAACAAAACAAAATATATTCATCATCTTGCTTAGCCAAGAAAATAAAACAAAAATAACAAAAACAAACAAACAGATAGACAGACGGATAGACTGTAAGATAAAAACATTTATACAGACATGTTACTTTGAAAGACGGATTAAAAGAAATATAGAAAGACGAACTGAAGACAAAGAGACTGACAGACATAGTCAAACAGACAGACATACAGACCGACAACTAGATATACAGACAGTCAAACAATCAGAGTAACAGAACTCTACAGTAAATTACAGATAGATGGACAGACATAGTCAAACAGGCAGACCAACAGAAAGACAGACAAACAGCAGACAGACAAACAGACAGACCGATATACGAACAAACAGAAAATTAACAATTTCTCAGCAATGTGCAGGTTTTTAGCTCTTAAGCATATTTCAACTTAAACATACATATAAGGCCAAAGATATGATATCCAGGGATAAGGGATGGGAAACGTAGGAAAATATTATTTCAGGCCTATTTCAAGCCTAGGCCTATTTCTAGCCTAATAAACCAGTTTTGGGATAGCGCAGTGGTTCGTATAAAATGCTAATGAAAAAGCTGTGTGTGTGTGTCTAGATAAAGTATAGAATCATATTCAGGTAGCTAGTTTAAAGTAAAAAACATAACTTTTTATAAACCTATATATTAATGGCTTTTGTTAAAATGAAGTTTTTTCTCTCCCAAAATTTTTTATCTTTTACTTTGGTAATTTGAACTGTCAGAAAGCAATCGTTGGGTTTCCCTCAGACAGATTTTAGTTTGTATTATTTGCATTTTTATTAATGAGTAAAAATTTGATTTGAAAATTTCATTGCTAATTAAAATTCAAAATAAATAAATAAATATGCACTTGGGTAACATTCTATCAAGTTCTTTGGATACTATGCTGTAATGATATATCTGTACTGTGTTGTATTGTACAAAAATTAGGGTTAAGGTGTTGATACAATTCCGTACTAAATTTTTAAAATTCAAAATACAACATCTAATTTATAAACTACCAAATGAAAATTCGTAGGTACCTTCTTTCCAAAAAAATAATCCCGTTTTTTTTTGTTTTTTTCTATATGGCCCTTTTTTAATGTTTAACTCTAAGCAGATTTAATAATTAAACTAATGTGATCTAACACCATTTATATTTATTTTTTCGTAGCAGACGAAATCATTATTTTTTCTATAATTGTCTGCTTCTAAAATTTCCGCCATCTGTGATTTGGGCTTGTTTTGTATCAACCAATCACCACAGAACACTATTGGTTTAGAGCGGTAGCCAATATGAGCCGTCCGCCAGTAAGGTCATTAAATTAGGCAAATGGTAAAAGTTGCATGATCCCTTTCAAAACCAGGCCGAGACCTAATTTATGGCCAGGTTTCCTATCCCTTATCCCTGATGATATCCAAAAATTTAAAAAACAGACATCACCAGCGCTAGTCACGATTCAAAGATAGCACAGCATACTTTTGACACAACATGCAAGCTTAATTGCATTTATAATTGAAAAAAATATGCAGTAAACCTAAATTAATCTCCTAGCCATTCTCGTATGCATTTGAAATTTTTGTATGAAATAACAGGATCTCAAAAATGGCCTTTTTTTAAAGGCCTGGCGCTAGGTAGACCCTAAGGTAACTTTTTAGGTCAGCAGAACAATTAAATTCGAAAAAGTGTATTTTGAGTAACAAGTCTAATAGATACATAGAAAATTACCTTGCAGTAACAAGAACACTGAAGAAAACTATAAGCGAAGCATAGATAGACAGATAAACAAACAAACTGACAAACAGACTGACAAACAGACTGACAAACAGACGGACAAACAGACTGACAAACAGACTGACATACAGACAGACAAACCGACAGACATACAGAAAATTACCTGACAGTAACAAGAACACTGCAGAAAACTAGTAGCGAAGTATAGATATGCATAAATTAAACAGACTGACATACAGACAGACATTCAAACAGACATACAGATAATTACCTGACAGTAACAAGAACACTACAGAAAACTAGTAGCGAAGTATAGATATGCATAAAATTAAACAGACAGACAGACCGACAGACATTCAAACAGACAGACAGATAATTACCTGGCAGTAACAAGAACACTACAGAAAACTAGTAGCGAAGTATAGATATGCATACAATTAAACAGACTGACATACAGACAGACATTCAAACAGACATACAGAAAATTACCTGGCAGTAACAAGAACACTACAGAAAACTAGTAGCGAAGCATAGATATGCATACAATTAAACAGACAAACAGACCGACAGACATTCAAACAGACAGACACACTATAAATTACCTGGCAGTAACAAGAACACTGCAGAAGACTTTTAGCGAAGCATAGATAGACAGATAAATATATGTACAAAAATCAAACATACATGCCGACAGACAGACATACAGAAAATTACCTGGCAGTAACAAGAACACTGCAGAAAACTAGAAGCGAAGTACTCCATTTGTAAAACAGCTTGAAACCCCAGTTATCTAGGTAAATAGTTCAAATAAAAACATCTTTCAATTATTAGGGCTCAGCAGCCGTGCATAAGTCTCAAATTTAAATCTGCTAGTGTTTTTCTTTTCTCTCGAAAAGATGGATTGTCTTTTTAGGAACAGATTTAGAAATCCAAGTGCATTTTTTAAAGTTATATTTCACTGAGTCTATTGAGTCAATTTATTTATGCTTGTAAATCATAGGAAAACCATTTTTCTACCCTCAAGGTAACGCTCCATAAAGCAGTTCATAGTTAAATGTTCATGGTATTGATTATATACAAAAATCTATGGAAAAACCAAGAACTTTAAATAATCGTTCCCAGGAACATTTTACTGTGAACTGCACTAAATTCAAAAATCTTACCGATAGAAATAGAGTTTATCTCTAGAAAGCCAGAGGTTACTTTGGTGACTGCACTTACTAACTCAGTCATTTTTCAACCTAAAAAAGTATAGATGTATATTCCAGACAACTACCTGGCCCAAAAGATGGAGACCTTTTTCGTCTGCTGTCAAACTGCTTTCTGAGCTTGTGTAGTGACTTGGCTATGTTTATATTTCCGACGCTAATAGCTGTTATTCAAGGACCTAATTAAGAGTCAGCTCAGGATCCCCACCTTGTGGGCAAATTTAAATAAAGCTCTGTAACCTCTATTTATTTATTTCAATAGCCTAAATTCAGAGTTTCAAATATTTACGCTTGCAATGTTGTATGCAACTTTATAGATACTGCCAAATAGTCCGTATGTCCATTCAAAATAGTAGCTGTTTTTAGTGCACTAGGAAAATAGGGATAGTTGTCACAGCTTTTGGCCTACCTATTCTATTGACACAATACTAGAGGAAAAGAGAAAGGGACAGAAACTCCCTAGAAAAGAGAAGGGGTATAGGGTATTTCCAGGCGTCAATAGAATAGGTAGACCAAAAGCAGTGACATCTATCCACATTTTGCTAGGGCTCTATAGACAGCTACTTCAAAATGTGTCGATTAATAAAAATTTATGAATAATTATTTGCACTTAATTTTTGTTCAGACCTCTAAACATTGTCAATGTTACATTTTTTCAATTTCAGCTTCGCTTTTATGGATGTTGTCATCCTTGTTTAATTATAAAATTCAACTTACCTTTGCCGGGTGATCTCTGCACTTAATTAGAGATTTTTTCTTGTTTTAATTAAATGATCTAATATTGATCACCTAACCACATCAACATTGTGTAACATACTCTGCAATTAGATAGATAGAGAGATAGATAAATAAAGAGATAGATAAATAGATAGATAGATAGATAGATAGATAGATAGATAGATAGATAGATAGATAGATAGATAGATAGATAGATAGATAGATAGATAGATAGATAGATAGATAGATAGATTGATAGATAGATAGATAGATAGATAGATAGATAGATAGATAGATAGATAGATAGATAGATAGATAGATAGATAGATAGATAGATAGATAGATAGATAGATAGATAGATAGATAGATAGATAGATAGATAGATAGATAGATAGATAGATAGATAGATAGATAGATAGATAGATAGATAGATAGATAGATAGATAGATAGATAGATAGATAGATAGATAGATAGATAGATAGATAGATAGATAGATAGATACATAGATAGATAGATAGATAGATAGATAGATAGATAGATAGATAGATAGATAGATAGATAGATAGATAGATAGATAGATAGATAGATAGATAGATAGATAGATAGATAGATAGATAGATAGATAGATAGATAGATAGATAGATAGATATAGATAGAAAGATAGATAGTTAGATAGACAGGTAGAAATATAGACAGATATATAGGTAGATATATAGATAGATATGCTAAAATAAGCATAAAATAAACGTTTCTATTAATAAGTGCGTTAGTGGTCCTAATGAGATATAAGGCAAACCGCGTGTGTCTGTGTTTCGCTAATTCAGGATATTGTTATCCTTGTTTTTCTCTCTCTAAATTTAGAAATATTATGCAATAAGAACCGTCATATTAATTTGCAATGATTATTCAAACGCCTACAGAAAACTTCAACAAGAATGAGAACATCCGAATAAGAAGGATAGACAAACGAACAATAACTCTTGTTGAGTGTCAGAACTTAATAAGCAAAACATTGATTTTCAAGTCTAAAATTTGTAACATAAATTTATTGCAAAATTGCGCAAATACAGACTACTGTATATAGACATACTTTCATTTTTAGGATTTAATTGCAGAAATGCTTCGCTTATTAGACCGTGTTGTCTTAGAAATCAGATAAATAGGAAACTTGATACCCTATGCTTTAACAGATATTACATTCAAACAGGCTGATATCTTAAATGTAGAAAAGCTTTGAAACAACAACAACAAAATTTTATGTTAAATGCTATACAGTGGTCAAATGGAATATTAAATTAAGTTAGAAGAAACTCAACAAATTCTTCTAAATTGTTGAAATCCTTTATGCCTCAATAGATGTAGAATATACAGGGATATTATGACAGGGAAAAATTATCAATTTTGGATGATATTTCCCAAGACATTTATTGGTCAGTTCGTTTATCCAGTAGGAGGGGAAATGATGGGGTAAAAGGACGCTACAAGTTTCACTTTATTAGACTACATTATGATCTAGGTGAGAACCAAGTAATCCATTTATGCCTCTGCTCATTTATATAAATCTATCTTATCATATAAACAAGGATGACAACATCCATAAGTAGCGAAGCACAAAAAATCGTGGATGGGAATACGTAAAAGTAGATTTAAAGTGTATTTATTATAATCAAGAATAGATTTATTTAAGAAAATAAACACGAAACCTTGTTTTATTTTGTATGATGACGACAGTTAAAAAATATTTTGACATTGTCATCTCAAAAAAGTTTGACAATCGAACCAAAAATCCCAAAGATATGGAGAAATATCAAAAAACCTGCTAAAACGCAGTCTGACCGTCATTGTTGTTTTCTTCAAACGAAAATTTTGAAAATCAGACCATAAACACCAAAGATATGGGGAAAACGTGGAAAATATAAAAATAGCATAAAACCTGCTAAAAAGGAGTCCGACCGCCATTGATGTTTTATAGTTAATTGTGCTCCTTAATGATGGGAATGTTGTCAAAAAGTATCAGCATTCTATCTTTTATAGGAGCTGAGTATATCCCATTTCTCCCATAGCGTTACGGTCGGACAGACAAAGTGAATTATATAGTAGTTTCGCTACTAAAAAGTAAGTGTTTTTTGTTTGTCCGCTAAGATCTCGTTCACTACTGAACCGATTGAGTTCTCCATTTTAAGGAAGCTTCACATAGATGTTACACTGCAAATATTCAGTGGTCAGTAGAAAGAAAGAGAAGAAGAAAAAAAAAAAAGAATATAAGATAAAATATATTTTGACTTTTATTTCATGACCGACGGACCAAGTAAGTTGTATACTGGATGCTCTTTGGAAAGGGGTAATTTATCTGTAATGACAGCCGAGTTAATAGTAGGACATACTTAATACATTATAGAGTAGCTTCGCTACAAAAAGTAGTTATGTTATGTTATGAGCAACTCACGGTATATTTTTTTTATTATGAAACAAACAAAAGATAAAGTTATACAAGGTAATTAGACTTCCGTTTTTGCTATCAGCGTAGCAACTCTACAATTTTCTTGGTGTTTCTGTAAAAATCATTTTAAGCTCAATTTACCAATAGAAAAAACCTTAAAACCAATCAAAGCTTCTCTTACGGTGTAATAAAAAAATTTGTCTAGTGAGGCCATTTCCAATTTTACTATTAGAGTTAAACAATAGAGGGGGGAGGGGTTAAATGACTGCATGTCCCCTTCCCAAGGACCCTGTGCCGACTTTCAAATGGGTCTTAAAAATCAACCAATAGCGTCGGGAATATAAAAACAGCCAAGTTGCTACAAAAGAGCATACCGCTATTTGCTAGCAGAAGAAAAAGGTCCCCAATAGGGGGATCCAGGTAGTTGTCTGGTTATACAATTTTAAAATTAAGAAGCTTTTCTGAATATGATTATTTGCTTTTAAAGATTTTAATATAACAAGCAATGAATACGAAAATTATATGCATTGGTTTTTGGCAAACCCAACTTTGCAAAAAAAATGAGCATTTTCATTTTAATTATAGTAAATTGTAAGTAAAATTGTTGAAAAACTGCTTTTTACAGGATAATGTTTATGGACATACTTATATATTTAGGACTTGATTATAGAGTTGCTTCGCTTATAACATACTTTGTTGTCCTAGAAATCAATATACCAAAAATCAGATCAAACGGATAATTAGTCACATAAAAATTTGTTGTTAAAAAAGTAGAAAAATCAACATGTTTAAATTGGACGTACGGAAATTTTGGTAATGATTATAGAGTTGCTACGCTTTCTAAATCGTACCTAACTACTACAGGAATCATCATGCAAAGTTTGAAATCGATAGAACAATTCTAACATACCTAAATTAACGAAAAAAGCTATCCGTTACGGACGGACGTACGGACGGACCGACCCTAATTATAGAAAAGCTTCGCTTTTAAAAACCTTTATCAGTAAATGTAAAGATATCGGAAAAATATATACAAAGCCTATAAGAGAGAGCCTAAAGTGTCATGTGTGACGTCATAAAAATTCATCTGTTTTTCAGGGTTTCCTTTCCCACTTCTCCTCTCATCCTTCCTTTTTAGACGTATTTTTATGACGTCACACATGACACTTTTCTCAAGCATAAAAGCAAACAATTCTAGTCTTTTGTTTACAAAAGAATATTTATAGAAACTAAAAACAGCGCATCTACTATATACTTTTTTAAATTTAATATAGATGAATAAATTAACTATATAATGTCAAAAGTAAAAGAATTGTGTCGATATACAATAACAATGGCTTATTTTAAAGAGACAAAGGCGTTCGCGGCTGACTTATTACCGATATGCAGTTTCAGTATAAGTATCAAACATACCTGGAAAGCAAAATAGCCTAAAACCATCCCAGGATTTGTATGTATGACTTACCAGTTGAGAAATCAACCAGTCGTATAGAAAATCTTAAAAGACAATTAAAAAAATCCTTACTACTTTATATAATAAAATAAAAGTGGTCATGGGTGACTCAGTATCGACGTAAAATTATTTTATTTTTGATCACATTATGACTACAAGTTTTATGTAAATATTTGGTTTTCTCCAACAAGCCGTTTTAGATGTCTAAAGAAACATATAGACATGTTACATTCTTTAAAACGTTTTGAATATTTAAATAGGGAATTTTTATTTATTTCTAGATTTTTAGTATATGCTTATTATGTATGCTGTCATCCTTGTTTTTATCTAAATACCAAATGTAGAAAAACTTTTTGAATGAAATATATATGATCTTAGATAACCTATAGTTTTAAATGTAAACAAAAAAAAACATTTTGTGTTTTCACTTAAACCTACAAGTGGTCCAACAAAACCTCTCATGCTTATGAAAAAGAATAATATGGGGTACTATCCCTTCGGGATTTCCCCGTTCTTAACCTAACCTAAACTATACATACATCAAAAATAAATATATTATTTTTATGTTTGATGGCAATATTTATGCGTTATGTGGCAGACCATCAAATAACCCCTCAAATTTTCATTCTTTTTAAAGCAATCAGTTTTTGTTTGGCGTTTGGCTGTACCAATAGCCTTTAGAGGCTTTAATACAGGGGTTGTAAGTCCAATTTAACTAATTCTCAGGAGTCTAAAGGGATAAGAGTAAGACAATATCCGATATCTGGTCGCCGGAAGGAAAAAGCAGTTTTTTGAAAGGGGCTATCTGAGATTATTACAGATTCTGATTTATACATATATAGACTAATGAAAAATGCAAAAAACGAAATCAAAAGCGTTCCTTCTTGGGAGAAAATCCGGGAAAAAGATTTTAGCTATTTTTAACCTAAAATTCACATTGGCAAGTATGCAAAAAATATAGACATTTAAAAAATGTCATTGCTCAGCACCTATAAGTGGTAGAAAAATGCTACGCATACCATTGGAAAGGTCATAACCTCTAGTTTTCATAAAGGTATATAATGTTTTTGTACTATTATTAGTTTTTGAGCTATCCTCTAAAGTATACTCAAGTTCTAAAAATGCAGTTTTTCATGAATTTTAAGTTTGATACTAGTTACACAAACCCTTTTAAAATTATATTGCTTAGCACTTAGAAGTTATATAACTATTTTATAAAGGTACATTTGTATATTTTGGGTAATTTCAATTTAAGCTTAATTAAAAATTGTCTTTGAAATGCGTATAGTTTGTAGTAAGAACCAAGGAGGGAGGGTGGAGTTTATACACTTATAGGAAATGAAATGCAGTATAAAATTTTGCCCTAGATGTTTTTGGGCTTGTTGTTATTAACCTTATTTTTTTTTGTAAAATTACATGATTAAATATACAAGTAAAATTTGAAAATTAAATTTTGGCACTTTCCTTCTAGGGGCTAATGGGGTAAAACAGCCCCTAAGACACTAAAATCTAATGTCTGAGCTTATTTTTAGAGATATCAAGCAAATTTTTTTGCATAATTTAGCTAGGTAGTCACTAAAGATTTCATTTTGGCACTTTCCTTCTTGGGGCTAGTGGGGTATTTCACCCTCCAAAACACTAAAATTTAAGACTTGAGGTTTTTTTTTAGAGATATTAAGCTGATTTTTTAATGTTAGTTTTATCACATAATTGAGCTATGTTGCAACTAAAGATTTCATTTTAACACTTTCTTTCTCGGGGCTAGTGGGGTAAAAAACAACCCCAAATTGTTAAGTTATAAAATACAGGAAAGGGGGGGGGAGTTTATACACTTTTAGGAAATGAAAGTGATAGTTTCATGAAGTGCATTTAAAAAAAATAGTGAACTGTAAGTTTTTTCTATTTTAAATAACGAAGTAGTGCATAATATAAAGTTATTGATTAAAATTAAAAGATTTGACCAGGGATTCTCCTTAAAAAATGATTTTTTCATTTTTATTTTCAACTTTGTTGCATGTTATATATGGCAAAAACTTTTTTGTCATAAATACAACTTTAGATCATTTACTAGTTAATAGAACTTCAAACTTTTTATACAACAAAATACACATAACACTAAAGAATGACCAATAAAATATTTAGTTTAGTACTTAGAGTAGTGATCTTTTTATATGTTAGGCCTTGGATAGATATGATTGCGATAAAGAATTTTAACATTGACCTGACCAAACTTTTTTTATTTGACAATATTTAAAAAAGTTAGTGATTTGCAACATAAATTACATGAGAATGGTCTTTAGATATATATATATATATATGTATGTTGT
This sequence comes from Acartia tonsa, assembly GCF_053477335.1. NCBI lineage: Eukaryota > Metazoa > Arthropoda > Copepoda > Calanoida > Acartiidae > Acartia > Acartia tonsa. The sequence goes on from NC_137266.1 coordinate 41,553,835, forward strand.
ATGGTTAGTTGGTATTTCCGCGTGAGATAATGTGTATATTGTAAGTAAACTGGACGGTTTTCTTTATTTTTTTAAAAAGAATCTATAGAAAACCTGTCCTATAATGAACCGGAAGTTATTTTTAATGTTTTTTAAGTAACTTGTCCTAAGGGGAACCCCTGTTCAATTTTTTTATAACTCTTGTGAAATATGTGGAAAAAGATTCTCTGTTATTGGTGTTATGGCTATACATATTTGGAAAAAAATAGACCATTCTCATGTAATTTATGTGGCTAATCACTTTAATTTTTTTAGATATTGTCAAATAAAAAAAGTTTGGTCTGGTCAATGTTAAAAATTCTTTAACATATAATCATATCTATCCAATGCCTAATATATTCTACTAAGACATATAAAAGTTCACTACTCTAAGTACCTTAACTCTTTAAATACACTTCATAGAACTATCCCTTTAGTATAAAATTTTGCTCTGGATGTTTGGGCTAGTTGGTATAGTTATTAACCTGATTATTTTTGTAATCTTCTATAATTAATTATCAATAAACATTAAGTTTGACACTTTCCTTCTAGTGGCTAGTGGGGTAAAAAAGTTCTGGGCTTATTTTTAAAAATACTGGGCTGATTTTGTTAATGAAAACTTTTTTTCTTCAAATAACTTAACTAAATAATCACTATAGATTTCAATTAGGCACCTCTTTCAAGGAATAAATTATTTTTTTCTATGATTCGAAATAAGTTTTTATTAAAGTTCAACATGAAATCTTTGAAAATAAGCTCAGAACTCATAATTTTTGTATTTTAAAGGTGTTTTACCCTAATAGACTCTAGAAGTAAAGTTCCAAAATGAAATCTGTAATAACTCCTTAGTTCAATTATGTGAAAAATGTTTACATTAAAAAGATAAGCTTAATGTCCTCAAAAATATCACATCATAGAACCAACTTTAAAAAAATAACTATAACAACAAGTCCAAAACAGCCAGGGCAAAATCTGATACTGACTTATAATTTTAATATGTTTTAGGAAGCCCCAAGAAGGAAAGTGCCACATATGGCTACATATTTAAATTATGAGAATAAATTTTAAGTTAAAAAAATTATCTTGATATCTTTAAAAATAGGCTCATAGCTTTAAATTTTAGTGTTTTGGAGCCCCAAGAATAAAAGTGCCAAAATGAAATCTTTAGTGACTACTTTGCTAAAATATGTCAAAAAAAATTTACATTAAAAAAATTAGCTTGACATTGAAAATGTCCAAAAATGTTAACATTAAAAAAATTAACTTAATGTTTTTGAAAATAATCTCATATCTTATAATTTCAGTGTCTTGGGGGCTGTTTTACCCCACTAGCCCCTAGAAGGAAAGTGCCAAAATTAAATTTTATAGTTTTACTAGTGAATTTAATCATATAAAAAATTTTACAAAAAGAATCCGGTCAATAACTATAACAAAAACAACTAGGGCAAAATTTTATACTGCATTTCATTTACTAGTGTATAAACTCCCCCCTCTCTCCTTGGTTCTTACTAAAAACTATACACATTTCAAAGCTTAAATTGAAAGTACCTAAAATATACAAATATACCTATATAAAATAATATATATAACTCCTAGGTGCTAAGCAATATAGTTTTTAAAAGTTTTGTGTAACAAGTATCAAACTTAAAATTCAAGAAAAAACTGCATTTTTAAAACTTGTGTATACTTCAGAGGATAGCTCAAAAACTAATAATAGTACAAAAACGTTATATACCTTTATAAAAACTAGAGGTTATGAGCTTTCCAATGGTATGCGTAGAATTTTTCTACCACTTTTTCTACTAATTTTATACTGCATTTCATTTCCGATAAGTGTATAAACTCCGCCCTCCCTCCTTGGTTCTTACTACAAACTATACACATTTCAAAGACAATTTTTAATTAAGCTAAAATTGAAATTACTTAAAATATACAAATGTACCTGTACCTTTATAAAATAATTATATAACTCCTAAGTGCTAATAATAGTACAAAAACGTTATATACGTTTATGAAAACTAGAGGTTATGACCTTTCCAATGGTATGCGAAGCATTTTTCTACCACTTCTAGGTGCTGAGCAATGACATGTTTAAAATGTCTTTATATTTTTTGCATGCTTGCCAATGTGAAATTTAGGTTAAAAATAGCTAAAATCTTTTTCCCGGATTTTCTCCCAAGAAGGAACGCTTTTGATTTCGTTTTTTGCATTTTTCATTAGTCTATATATGTATAAATCAGAATCTGTAATAATCTCAGATAGCCCCTTTCAAAAAACTGCTTTTCCCTTCCGGCGACTAGTGGCGCGATAAATGGATGTAAATCCCCAAGGAAAATATACAAAATTAACCCCTTCTGTAAGTTGCAAATATTGGTTGAAACGTTTGGACACTGAACTTAATAAACCAATTAATTTAATAAATCAAGTCCCCAAAGGTGCTAAGCCAACGAACAAGAAAACCTTATTATAAAACGTTGGATACAAGTATGATAAACAGCACAATGTCCCCTCCCTCAGGGTGGTGTTTATCTCAACCCCACACTTTTACAAAAAAAATAGAACATAAAATGAATTTAAATAGCTTTAATATCCTCCTTCTTATTATTTAGGAATTAATTTTTACTTTGCTTGGATATTGATGAAAAATTTGATGTTGATTTATTTCCAAAATGATATAGGTAAATTCACTAATAACATAATTATTTTATTTTATCTAATTTAATCAAATCACTAATGAAAATTATCATATTAACAAAATGAAGTTTATCCTACATCTTTTGACGTCTGCTAGAAACCTACGAAAAAATTGGAACCCTTATAGTATAGTGGTCTCTAAATAAACAGGGGTAAATATGTGTATTCAAATGCAAATTGCATAATAATAGAGAGGGGACTAAAAATGCTTATTTTTAACCTCCCCTCACCCTTCAAAATATTTTTTTTTATGGAGGGGTTAAGAGATTGACGCATGAAGCAAACAAATTTTTTCCTTTTTCTAGGGGGGTTGTATGTGCATCTTTGTCCAGAGGTGAGTAGCCAGCCCCCTTAATTTTGCCTGAGTATGGTTACTGGTTCAGTTGGATGTTCTCAAGTTATCCACAGTGTTGAAGTATAAGAATAGAAAGGGCAGGTGCTATATGTAACTCTGCCCACAGATTGGGGACCCTTTCCTGATTTTGCAACGAGTTAAAATCAGCTAATAGCATCAGAAATATAATCACAGCTGATCCCCTACAAAAGATCAGAAAGCAAGCAGACAAAAAAGGGTCTCCAACACTTGGGCCAGGTAGTTGTCTGGATTATACATCAATACTTGTACATTTATTGTTGGGTTAATTTTTAAGTCATGTGTCTCTGTACAACTCCTGCTTCTAAGGGCTATACCTTCGAGGGAGACCAAAACTCTTTTTATACTTACTGGTGAGTGTATCATATACACCACACCCCGTCCTCAGTCTCTCAAAACCACTAATTATTAAAAAAAAACTTTTAGATGACGATTAACTCTTCCTCTCCCAAGTGATTTTTAATCTGTTTTAGAGGTCCCTAGGTTCATATAAACAAAATATGCAAAGTATTTTTTTGTGTAAAATAAAAATCTAAAATAATTTTATCTGTAGATTTTTTAAACTTTGCATTTTGTGAAGTAGGAAACCCAACAAAAATATTTTTAAAAAAATAATTTCATTATTTTTGGAAATATATTTTCTCTATTTCGGCTTTATCGATTACTTCACTAGTAATGTGGTAGAGGGGTAATGGCGAGAGAGATGTGGAGGGGGGGAATAGGACTTTGGTAGGATATGAAGGAGCCGGAGGGTGAAAAGGGGAGGGGGATAAAGTCCGTGGTAGATAGGGCAACAGACGGCTTTTTGTTTTGTTGCTTTCTTTCTTACTCCCCCCCCCCTCTCTCCTACGCAATTATCTCTCTTTGTCTCTCTCTCTCTTTAACTATCTATCTATCTATGTTTCTTTGTGATATGTCCAAACATTAAAACGATTTTCTTCTGTTTTAGCAAATTTAAAGATTAATCAGCCTCTACTCTATAAAAGAATATTTCCGTACGTCTGAAATTTAACAATAACAGTTCAAAATAGACAAATTAAAGTAAAAGAATAGAGTGGACATCAACTATATGTAATTCTCCCCTCAGCCTCAGGTAATGGACGTATTCTGAATAGGGTTGTTTAAATAAAATTAAATTAGTCTCTGTACACAAGAACACAAAGCAATTTGCTAGCAGGCGAAGTGGGTCTTTGCCACTTGGGGGAGGTGGTTGTCTGGATTATAAGTATCTATATTTTGATATTATAGGAGGCCTGAATCTTCATTTAAAGTTCAGCCATTTTTCATTTCAGTTGTTTCACATGATAACTCATAATTTCCCCCATGAATCAGAAAGTTTATGCATATGATGACTTTGGATGACGCAATTCAATCCCATTCCCCCAAAATATAATTCAAAATTTTTAAAGGACAGAAGAACACCCTCTATGCCAATTTTGAAAGGGATATTACAATGGCGATTAATTGATGTATATGATTAATTTCCAATGATGATTCACAAATTTACCCCCCTTCTGTAGATAACTAATAGGTGTTGAAACGTTTTGACACTCAACTTCATGAACCAAAATTCAATACAAGTCTCCAAAGTTGTTAAGCCAACATAGGAAATGTTATTATAAATGTTATAATTGACCCGCGACCGTGGCTTAACACGTAGCGCATCCGCTCGTCGTCGGGAAGGTGTTAGGTTCGAATCTCGGTCCGACACCGCGTCATAACTAAAGACGTTAAAAATGGTTCCCACTGCTACTATGTCAGATGCGCGACGCAAATAGTTAAAGTGGGGGGAATGCCTTGGCCCAAAACAGGCGCAACTCGTTACCATGCACAGTTAGGACTTCTCAGACAAAGGTCGTGCATCACAGAGAGTTGGTTGTCTGTAATGTACTGTACCACGGTTATGAGGTGAAGGACCAAGAGTCTGGCCTTGAGTTGACTGTTTAGTCCAGGTGCAACTCACCCATACGACATTAGCATTATAAAAATTTGGGACCAAGTTTCATAAACAGCTTAATGTCCCTTCCCTCCCTAAGTGAAGCTTCAATACAATTTCAACTACTTTCTGAAACATAAATTTTTCAGCAATTTTTAAATATGGACAGCTAAAATTTAATGAATACCAATATATCACCATGTACATATTTTACTTTGTCTGTTGCTAGCTGTCGTTCATGCTACAATAGATAACTAAATTGGTATTTTAGGTTTCGTGATTTTTAATATTTCATATTATGCTCTCTTTCTTGTCCTCCATGAACTACTGTACAACTTTTTGAAAATTGTCGCTTCCTCTATCCATGTTTTTTTTTTTGTGATTTGCTACTTATCGGATGTTGTCCTCCTTGTTTCAATTTTCTTGAATTTCAATCCATTTGTTGGAATGAAAGAAAAGGATGACAGCATCCATAAGAATTAAAATGTAAAAACAGACATAGTGAGTTATAGAGCGGATATTAATTTGCCATGAAAAGGGAAACAAAGAGAACAATCGTAGAAAAAATCACGATGTCTTATAATAACGAAGTATTTATGTCTTTTGAAGACAGACAGGCTAAGTAAATTATATACCGAATGCTAATTGGTACAGGAAATCTTGACCTAAAATTGTCTATCTTAAATTGCTACTGAGAAAATTTCATTTCCCTCTTAAGTTACGAACGGACGGACTAACAAAGTAAATTACATAGTAGCTTCGGTAGTAAAATGGAGATTTGAAGAGAAAGGCTTTAAAATTGTCATTAAAAAATTAAGGCAATCTTAAACTTTAAGAGGATGGAAGTTTGTAAAAACCCCGCATGGTTATATTTATCAGCAAGCACACAGACATACAGCTGCTTTTGAACATATATTGAAGAAAGAAAAATTAATATGCATAATAAATTTATATATTATCTACAAATTCTCTACAAAACAACTTTTAAACTATAAGTTATTTATAGCATCGTATTATAGACAACTTTCCGCAGATATCAAAATAAAAATTATAAAATTAAAACCAGTTTTGTTAACCTGCAAAGAGCCGAATGATTTTTATTTCAATATTCGGGGAAATTGTCTGTAATACTATGCAATACTTGATTTTTCAATATGGCTTAATAGACAGTTGACCGTGGATAAGAAAATTAAAAATAATGTCAATTTTTTTACTTGAGGGGTTTTGGCCACTTTTGAAAACTCTGATTTTTAGGCTATGGTTGTATTACCTATAATTAGAAAATAAGAAGAAAAGCCCCACAGGGTTAATGCCAGGGCTATAGAAACCAAGTTGCATGTCCCTTTTTTAGTTGGAAACTCTCTGAATCTAACAGAAGGTATTTATAATAGTAACATAAATAGTAAGAATATCACAAAATAGATAAATACATACAGTGTGTTTTTTTATGAGAACTTTTTTGAAAGCAATTTTACCCCACTTATAGTTATCAGAATTTAATGATTAATGGCTTATTTTCTTCGTTTTTTAAGGCAATTAATAGAACAACAAAAAAATATTTCAGTTTTTATTTAAAAAAAACAGTAAAATCTAAAATTCCAAACTTAGGTGTCAACATCTAAAAATGGTTTCAGCGCATTTTTCTTATGCTCAAATATTCAACCTTTTGCAAGAATGGCTGCAAAATACTTCAAAGTTTAGATATAGAGCTAAAAATGTATACAGATACTATTAGGGACATGTACTAGAACATATAAAAGTTTAAAGGTCATATCTCAACCAGGGAGGGAGTACTGGCCCCCCAAAGTCTATTACAGAAAATCTAATTTTTTTCTTAGAAGATTTAGGCATAAGAAAAATGCGCTAAAACCATTTTTAGATGTTGACACCTAAGTTTTGAATTTTAGATTTTACTGTACTTTTTAAATGAAAACTAAAATATTTTTTTGTTGTTCTATTAATTGCCTTAAAAAACGAAGAAAATAAGCCATTAATCACTATAAGTGGGGCAAAATTGCTTCCAAAAAAGTTCTCATAAAAAACACACACTGTATTTATAGGGATGGTTCAAAAGAAGATATTCTATAAGTTAAAAAAAAACTTATATGTAATATTCAAAACAAAACTAACTTTCAATGTACCTACCTAGTTTATCTATGGTAAACACACTTGTTCAAATTCTGTATTTCTTATTTATAAAATGGACTTAATTTAAATATAATTTCATATTAGGAATTTTGAGTTTAAATTGATTTATCAATAACAGGATAAAACTCTTATCAAGAATATTTTCTAAAATTAAATAACCATCATATTTTAAGTGTTCATGATAGACTGGTATTATTCTATTAACTTAAACCTAATAAAATGGCTTATTAAAGATCAGATTAACATATTTGTGGAGGCAATACAAATTTAGTCAAAACAAAAAAAGGCTCAATGTTTCCTAATGTGGTAGGCATTAGCGTAGACATATTTTCAGTTAAATTTCATTTTTTCTAAATAAATGGGGGAAGGGGGGGGGTAGAAGGAATGGAATTAAGATACTTTTAACAACTCATTAAAGTAACCAGAACCACTGTACCAACTTTCAATGCTGTAAATCTTTTATTTTGTCAAGTTCCTTAGGTTTCATTGCATGAAGTGAATCTTCCCCCCACTCACGCCAAATGTATTTAAAAAACTTAAAAGGGACCGAAGCATTAAGGCCTTGTAATCAAAGAATAAAGAAAATAGATTGAAAAAAGAAAAAAAGTCATAGAAAATTGACCGCCAATTAACTTCATTTGTATCATAAAATGCCCTGCCGTAATTCGATAGGTAGCCTAGGTAGGTAGCTTCTTTGAAGTTTTAATTGTCTTAATAATTTGATTACGAGGTTTCTACCATTATGATTAACTTCTTCAAGAGATAATATTTAGCAATTCAATATCTAAATATCCTTTTTAAAATATGACACTCTTATTTGTAAAATTATAAATTTTAGAGCATTTGTATTTCTTGCTTTCATTGGCAATAAAACTGCCAACACAAAACATTTTTTAGAATTTGATGTATTTTTTTCCGTTGCAGTTTAGAATTCATAACTTTGGAAGATTTATAGCCGTTTTCAACATTTTCACTGACTAGTCGGTAGAAATTGTTTATTCTTTTTGTTATTTCTTTTCATGATGGAAAGACCAAAATCTGTAATAAAAATAAAATTAGAATAAAAACAAGGATGAAAACATAAGATTAAGCGTATGTAACGAAGCACATTTAGAAACAAAATTTGTTGGAATATCAAGAATTCTAACAGACGAAAATGTAAGTTATAAGGAAGACCGGCGTAATTGGTAGGTAATAGATTCGA